>NC_082599.1:2214109-2517095 GCF_030936135.1 Gavia stellata
TTTTATTTTTGCCATCCTATTTAGATTTGTAGTTACTCAGGGCAGAAGCCAGTTGTTAGTAAATGTTTATGCAACACAGCATTGTGGGGCCCAGATCCTGTTGGAGGCCCCTAGATGTTGCTGTGGTACACATTCTTATTTTTATTTGCTACGTGAAGCTACTGGGCGATGAATGAGTCTGGAGTAGACCCAAAGGCCAAAGCATGCACACACACACACACACACAGATAAAAGCAAATTGTTTGGTTTAGCTCTGCAAAACTCACTGAATAAGTGTAATTGCTGCTCTTCAGCCAGACATTGCTGGATGCTTAAACCTTTTTAAATGGTTTTCAAAACATAATTTTGATCAGCTGCAGTCTGCCTTTTTTAACTGAAAAATAAGGAGGTGGTGTCAGAATGGGGGGCACATTTCTCTATCACTGTCGTCACATATGAAAGAAGTGATGCCTCAGGTAATTTCTTGTCATACTTTTGGACATTGCAAATATTAACATCAGGATGTGTCTCTACAGTAATGTAAGCCACTAATGCACTTAGAAATGCTTTCTACAACTACTGAAACGGGGTTGTGGTGAGGTGGGTGTTGGCCTCTTCTCCCAAGTGACAAGTGACAGGACAAGAGGAAACGGCCTCAAGCAGCGCCAGGGGAGGTTCAGGCTGGATATTAGGAAAAATTTCTTTATGGAGAGAGTGGTGAAGCACTGGAACAGGCTGCCCGGGGAAGTGGTGGAGTCACCATCACTGGAGGTGTTCAAGGAACGTGTGGACGTGGCATTGCAGGACATGGTTTAATGGGCATGGTGGGGTTGGGTTGATGGTTGGACTTGATGACCTTACAGGTCTTTTCCAACCATAGTGATTCTGTGATTCTGTGACTCAGTGGCTAAACACCAATCCACGCTCTACTGCACTCTGATCCTTCTGGAATAGCATGACTCACTTGCTAGTGAAGGGGATGCAACCAGAGATGCAGTGATCACAAACCAGGTTTTGAGTATAGGGTGAGACCCATACCATCACTGGGAGAGGAAATTATGTTTCAGCCAAGCTTACCACAAAGGACCTTGAAAGAGAATAATCATGTAGAGACATCTTTCCATCTTTTCTTAATTACCCAGTGGATCTGTGATGGAATTGACCTTTCATGAGCACTGGAGGAAGAGCAAGGGGCAAGCTGCTACCTCCAGGTCAGGAAAAGACCTGTTGTATCACCGCCTTCTCCACTGCAGGTCTCCATGTCCAAGCAATATGAATGTCATACAGAACATAACTTCATACAGAACCTTAGTCCTACTTTTAATTCCTTTTAAACCCAGGCAGAAATACACCAAAGGAGGAATAAGAAGGTGGGGGTAGCCTCTCTGTTAAGCACCACCCAATATAGCAGCCTTTTTGCATAAGGTGATAGACAGTAACTGCAAAGTATTCTTCTGTTCTTGGTGGCCTTCGGTTCCCTAAACCTCCAGCCTCACCTAGGTCCTCACTAGTCCATACCTTTAACCACGCTGGCTAACACACACTCAGAATATATTTTGTGTTCTAATAGAGAGACCGTCTTCTGTCCTTCCACTCTCTTAATGGAGTCAAGGACTTACAAAAATTCAAACAATGCCCCAACCCTGATTGTTTTTAAATTTTTTTAATCTGTATTTTAGTCAAGATCAACATTTTATATAGAGAAAAAAAAACCCTAACAAATCTTGTTGACAGAATACTCAGTTGCTTGCTCCAAGTCTTTCAAGGCCTTTTTGGAAGTCTGAACCTTTGGACTCTTGACTGTCTGTAATAAGATACATCGGATTTTTGTATACAGCTTTGAGAACTGGTATGGTTATAGTTAGGAAAGTGATTCTCTAGGAGCATAAGCCCCTTTCCCCAAAGATCTGTTTCATTGTGTCTTTGAGTCATAGTGGATTCTTTAGCAAGCAAAACTAATATTTTACTCCTGTTGGTTCTGCAGAGCCAAAGCCGTTAATGGAAAAATCATCTCCATTCGGTTCCAGCTCATGCATCATCAACAAAATGGTTGGCCAAATTCCAATGGCAGAACTTTTGGGGAGGACTTAAGAGGCACACACAAAAGGTTTTCATCCAAAACTGAATTTGTGTCCCTGGTAATTAGGGGAGGGGGAGCACGTCTTTCATTTTCTAAATCGAATGGATGCAATCTGGAAGCCATTGAGCGAAACCAGAGAGGGGGAGAGAATTTTGAGCTTCACCATTTTTATCGAGCCGATTTTCTGATGAATGGCTAGACTTTCATATGAAAGTTTTTTTGTTCTGGCCTGTGAAAGGCTGCTGGATGTGGAATGAAGGATGTGGAAATGCATCTGGGCCCAGAGATCTATGATATTCATGGCTATTTTCATTTTGTTAAGGTTGCAGAATGGTGACATTAAAGAACACAGCTGGGCCACTTAATGTTTAAAGGTTGAATATAAAAGGCTGGTGTTTCACTTAAATGAAAAGGCAATGCTTGTTTTTTTGCAAAAGAATCCAGTCTTTATCATCCTTCAAAGGCTTGACTTAAAAGTCATCCCCCACAGCAAATATTGTGATTCTTTTTGTGGTGTTTAATGTTTATGAAGGACTCACAAGTTCTGGGTTCTTTGAGGTTCTTTGCTTTCTTCTCAGGGCAAGGCAGAGCCAGAGAAGAACACAGGAAGGTCTGTAAGTCCCTTGTCGAACCCTTTCTAGGGCAGGGAACATCCCGTCTTCTCTAAACAGGTGGTCAGGGTTTTAGAGGGAGGCAAGTTCTCAACAACAAGCTTCTTTGGATCACCATGCCATCGATAAATAGGAACTGCAACCCTGGCAGCTTAATGGTGGAGGTTTTCTTCCATTTCCCTTTCTTTCTCACATCATCGCCCTTTAGCAATGGGTATCATCAACCCCTCAGGTTTAAGAAACCTCACGTCTTTCCAGGCTGTCTCAGGGACCATAGTTTCGGGATTCCCTGTACTGTTGTGATCCAAGTGTGTAACACCGAGATGAGCATGCCAGGGCTCTGCAGCATTACTCATTATCACTTCCTGCTGCAAATGCCAGGCCTTGCCACCCTTCTCTGCTCTGAAGTAAGACATCACACGGAGAGAGAAACCTCAAATGCCTTTAGATGTCTACAGTGCAGCCATACGCCTCTGGTCTAGTGGCCCTGGGCTTCTTTTGTAGTCAGTAGATAGAAATAGAGCCTTTTAGGGAACAATTCGTTTCATCTAGTGTCTACCTTAGAATGAGAAGAGCAATGCCTCAGGAGCATTTATTTTTTTTGCAAGCTGTAAGAGAAGCCTGGTCTGTCTTCACCAGCTGTAGACATCCGCAAATCATATATCTGCACTTAGTTTCAGAACACCTGTTCTCGTGCCTCAGTTTACCCAGTGCCAGGAATCCAGAGACCCTAGAAGAAACCGGAGACTCAAACAGTGGTTTTCTTTCTCTCTCAAAATTGAATTGATTACAAGAGCCAGCTTCACTCAGAGCAAAGCATTTGTATAGCTGGCACTGCTGCTGCAAAGAGCTAAGGAGGTTGAGAGCAGCACCAGGTTAATAGTCTCATGCTGCTTGACTTGTTTGAAATCTGTGGGATATTTGGCCGTTGGTTTCAATAGTCCCATTGTTACAGTTTTCCAGAGATGTCCATCACATTGATTTAAATCCAGGCAAGATTTAAGGTTATTCCAAAAAAAGCTGAAATTCTCCTTAAAATGCATTATTTATATCTTATAGGGGCCTTACCTCATACTCTACAGAACACCCTTCTCCTTATCTAGTTAGATTATTTACTTACCAATTTGCTCTCTCTCTTGCTCCCAGGCTTCGTATTACTTATGTCAAGTTGCCATCTTGTTCCCCGAGTGAAATTTGCTTTTACCCATTCTGATGCAGTTCCTTCATTTTAGTAAATGGACAGGCTGGCCCTCAAACCATTCTTTACATCAAATATTTACTGACTTGCATCTAAGAGCATTTCAGGGAGCCGACCCTTATTAGGTGGTGTTCTCTTGACAAAGATTTTATTGGCCTCAAAGACCGGTGGCATCTCTGGGATGTGAACTGGTAAATATTAGGAACAGGTAGTGCCCTGGCAGGTAAAGAAACAGCTATTGCAATCAGTTGTTAAATCAGCAACAGAAGATAGGCATGCTTCTTCGGAATTATGTGCCTTTGTTACAGTTCAGCTGACTTAGGCCAGTTCAGTCCATGAATCTTCAACAAGTCTGAAAGTTCACTCTAAAACCTTTAGGTTCTCTGTAGTCAGCTGGCGAAGAGTAATCCTTCTAGCTCCATGTTAGTTTTAGCACGGCTATGGACAGCTGACCACATCTGAAGCTGTATGTATGCACTGTTTCTAATCGCTCATCATTGCACCCACTGGATATCATGACGACCTTTGCAGTCTGCCCGTGGAGTGTAACTGCTTCCCAGTCTGCTTGGGGCAAAAGCAACCAATTTAGCCCAAGCCATGGTTTTACAGTCATTAAAACCATGTCTGTGTGCTGCTGGATCACTCAGAAGTTTCCATCTGATCTGGATCATGCATGGACTCATAGCCACATTGCTCTTAAATCAGCCAGGAGTGCAAAGTGTCTTTCAGCTGTGTGCATGTATGCCAGCTTCCTATCAAGGCAGGAGGTGAGCTGGCACCCAATCCACCCTGAAGCCTGCATATATAATCTCACACTGTCCAAATGGTCAGTCTGACAAGGAAACAACTGAGAAGGGTCTAAAAAACCCTGAGCAGCTTGAAAAAGTATCTATTTTCACTGCCTTCTCCACTACAAGAAGTAGAGGACAAGAAATGAAGGCCACAGGAATCAATTTTGAAATAAAAGACAGTGGTTCTTGACATAATGAGTGGTAAACCTGTGTAATAATTTTCTATCAAAGGGCACTGTGGACGCTGAAAGCTTACATGAGTACCAGACAAGTCTGGGAATAAACAAGGAAAAAGACACATTCAAATGTCCCAGAGCTGAAAATAATTGAACATTAAGGAGGTGTTGCATAGATTAGATCTAGTCTTGTTCTTCCCTTCTACATGCAAAGACGTAACTTTTCCTTCTTCCTGTTCAATACCTACATACTTTTTCACACTTATGATCCTGGTTTGTCCTTGACCTGTTCTGTAGGAACTGTGTTGATGTAAGAGAGATTTAGCTTATTTTTTTCTATTTGCTGGGAAGGTGGCTTGGACAGAGTCTTGCTCATGGATGCTCAGAAAATGATTTCCAGTTCTTGGAGCAGGAATGGTATCCTTGTGCTGTTGGGTAGGGCCACAAAACAAATTAGATACCATGTTGTTCAGTATTTTGGACTGTAGAACCTATCTATACCCCTAATCAGAAATAGTTTAAAAATATGTTAGGTTGGTGCTTCAGTATGGGCTGCGGTAACAACAGGAATCATCACCAAGGACTCTTCATTTCACTGCACTTGAACATGTAGTGCCATTTGACAGGTTCTGAGATGTTCAAGGCATCCCCATGATGTTGGCAGATCATATGGGAGACTCAAAGGTACCTTATGACACACTGCTCTTTCCTGGGCCTCTTCTCTGATCTCCCCTACTTGCTTTTTTTCCCATTAGCCTCTCTCCATAGTATGCCTTGGTATGAAATCACACATCTGAGAAACCTGTGTATGTTTTCCCAGATAAGAAATGTCAAATGCCTTTTGCAAAACCCTGCTGAAAGAGAAAAGAGAAAAAGAAAAAACCCTAAGAACGATGACAAGCCCAAACCCCTCCACCTCTGAAGATACAGGAGATTAAAAAGAGTGAAAAGCAGATAGGCGAGGTAAATAGACATCACTGCAGAAGGACTGGAATTGGTAGCAGCTTTAAATCACTTTGATGCCAATCTCCACTTGAGGTTAAATTCTCTAATAAGTGACACTGTATTTCATCATTTTTATTTTGTCAGCATATTATCCTTGAGTCAGAAAATTTCACAAAGCATACATGCAAAGGGTATCTTCTAAAGTTTCCTGAGTCAGCTGGCATCTTCCTTCAATGTTGCTTTAATAAGCAATATCTCCTTAAAAGGTCTTAAGAGATTTATTCAGTGACTATTCAACTCTGTTAGAGTACTGCCGCTTTACATTTGCCTTTGATTTTCAAGGTTGTGCAAAAAACTTTCCTTCTCCTTGATTCTGTTGTGTAGTAGACTTCAGAATATCTGTTTCCAAGATAGTGAATTTAATGTCTGACATCTACAGTGTCTCTGACATTTGTAAAACATTCATCACTGTGCTCTGTGTGTGTCTAATATCAATGATAAATTTGGAAGAACAAAAGTCTGACAGCAATAAAATAAAACCTTCTACATATATTAAGAGAATGGGAACCACTAAATCATGCTGAGCCTATAAATTTTGGATCCGGCTTGTCCCTTGGAAGCGCTCCAATGGTTTCATGGGTCTTATCTACACTTGTAAAACAAAAAGGAACTTGGAGAGTGAGCCAAGACAGGAGACTTCCATGTTCTCCATTCACATTCTTTGGTATGAACCTGACTCTGCATATAGATACATCTGAATTCATAAGTAGAATGGGTCAGGGTCTTTCTAGTGGTCCTGAGGCCAACTGGCACAGTGCAGCCCACAAACCCGCAGCTGAGTTCTTCTACTCCTACATTTAGGTTGTGACAACCTGAAACAGGATATCTTCATGCACTACATATTAGGAACAGCCCTTGGCCTGTGCAAACCTCAAAAAAGGCCCAGGCATTTGCTGAAGAGATGCTAACTGGCATTGGCCTGGGACAAAAGAAATTGCCTATATGGATGGCAGAATTCTTGCACTGGGTCAAGTTCCTTGATATTCTTTAACTTATAAGTATAGTATACAAAACCTTGGTATTACCGGTTTGGAAGGAGGGAGAAGTTCTTGGTTTATTCTTTTAGAAGTTCCAAGTGTTTCTATAAAGTAAGGGTGACTTTCTTGGCTAGCTGATTGGGTTCAGGTTTTCTTATTTAGCAAAGCATGTCATTCAAAACAAATACAGCTCTTCAGGACTCTACAGGAACAACTTCTAGAGCTCATTGGCTGCCAGTACAACCATGCCAAGAGCCTGCTTTGAAGCATCTTACATCCTCAGATATTCTGCAGCTACCTCAAGGATGACACCATGCTTGAGCAGTGACCATGGTTGAGGGAGTAGAGTGATGAGGCAGCTGGGTTGGGTGAAGGATGGGCATGGAGGGAACAGCGATTCTGAAGAAGCCTGTCTGGGAGCTTTCAAAGGATCGAGGACTCCTTCAGTCTCCCTAGGGAACACCCTGGGAAAAGCTGGTCCAGGAAGGAGGACCCTTACCCTTGTCAGGGGGAGTCCAAAACACAGATGTAAAAAAAGCGGGTACACAGGATATATGTGCATAAGTACATTTACACTCCTGTGTTTGAAGATACCTCTTGGTTATAGGCCAGGCTGGTAGACTGTTGAATTCTGACTCGAATCTTTTGAGCTCTTAGCTTTGGCTACATGGGGGCATCCTAAACCAGCCTCTAACAGGTGGTGATGGGAAATGGTGGATTGGGAAATGATTCAGCAAGAACACAATATTTATGGCCATAAAGGCAAAATTACTTCTGGGAAGCAGGAGAATGTGAGTTGCTTTTAGGAAAGAAAGGACAATGAAGTCTTGTCTACACTGTGAGTTTTCCCCAGCTCCCAAGCTGGCCTGGAAGCTGTCTGAAATCACTGTGTAAACAAACGCCCAGCTGCCAGAATCAATGTTACCACGCCTTTAGTTTTAACCAGCTTTCAGAAGGTTTATCTGCTCTGTTTGCCGACAGGACTGCATCCCTGAGTTGTAATGCGATGTTCCTCACAAATAGCCTCATGAAACAAGGCAGAGCTCTTTCTTTCCCCACTGCAGAGCCAGTGGTCACAACACAGAGAGGAGAAATTAATTATTTAAGGCCAAGCATGAAGCATATGACAGAACAGGGTCTTGATCCCAAGATTTCAGCTAACCCTCTAACCATGGCACTACCTTGTTCTAACTGTGCTTCAGATCTTTTAAAAACTACTTAAATTTTGGAAGGACAGATCACTTGCACAAAGTAGAGGTTATTTTTCTCCACAAAGAAGATGACTGGTAGATTTCAAGTCAATTTTTAAACCATATGTTTTTCTATTATTTTCTTTGTATTCAAAGAACAAGGCCTGGAAATACGGAGTAAGAAGCTCTGAAAGCAGAAAGTCCTAGGAAAAAAGGGCATCCCCAAAACCGTATTTTTTAAAATTATTTAAACAAGTCTCATGACTTCTAGTTTGAACTGGAAATTTGACACGTCTTGTGTGCATAAAACCACCACCTTTCTACTCAAGACATTGTCTAGTTCCATGTCACAGCCCCAATATTGAATCGACTCCACCTAAACCAACCATGATTTGCATCTAACCTGTTCTTAAAATCCTAAAATGAGGGAGATTTCAGTACTTCATTAGTCTCATCATTTGGAGTCTGTTCTACTACCTGCCTTAAATGTCTATTTCTGTAATTAAGTTCATTTTCATTTGTTTTGTCTTCACTGGACCAGGAAAACACAATATTTCTTTGATTTAGTTAGTGATCTTTGAGGTTTTTGAAAACTATCCAGGCTTTTCCTTGGCATTCTCTACAGTAAAACTTTGTTTCATTTTTCTTTACAGGCCATTATTTCTACTTCTCTGATGCCTCTCCTCACCTCTGACTGGACCACATTGACCTTCACCACTGACTCCAAATGGAGTGTAGGACATACCAACCTTCTCAGATATTCACAGTAATTTTTTCTGTGTTTCAGCATTCATTAAACCCTTGCCCATAATTTTCTGTATTTTCCACTCTTTTATAACAAAGGGGTTGCATTCAGCCACTGCTTTCCTATTCACAAATGTGTGAATGTTGAAACAGTGTTTGGAAAAGTGTGTTTAAGTTGAACTGAAGTAAAAGAACCAAATAAAACAGGGGTTTAATTTTCTCCAAATCTTCTTTAGTCCCTCTTCGCCATTAGCTTCCTGTGCCACTGAAATGCTTCTCTGAAAGTCCTCAGATTGAACTGTTGAGTATATGCTCAGTAAGTAGAATAAAATGGACTCTTCTTTCTGTTTGTCTCTTTCCAGTACATAACAGGATAAAATATTCAGTTTGGGGAATTTGTCTGAAAAGTTTTGGCAGCCTTCTGAGATTTTTTTGGCCAGTGGGACAATCTGATTTGGCAAACTAGCTAAGAAGTTGTTGAAAGAATTAAACCCTATTATTGGATCAGATGTGATATGGCTGTTTTGCCAGAACTGTGTTTTGGAGGTCTCGTTTCCACTGGTGGGTATTTTTCAAATTATACAGGCTAGGTGGCTTTCTTATACGTGTGTTGTTAAAAAGGTCCTTTGAACCCACACAGAATGAACATGTTAGTCTGAAATGAAAACAGAATAATTTTCAAAGTTTCTTTTTTTTCTCAGAAGTTCACGTTCAATGTCTAAGTCATTAGATGCCTAAGTCATTAGGCCTAAATCCTATTGTAAATTTACAGTTGATTTTATGGGTAAAATCCCAGCAGACAGCAGGTCAGTGCTTACATAAGTCGCATGTTCTTTATTCTTGCCAGTTCTCGTGCTTGGTTGAGTTTTTCAAGTCTACAGAGGAGAATGATTGCTGTCTGCAAGGCTCAGATCAGATGCTTTTACTCACGCCCTTTCTGTGGACAGGAAACTGCTTCCCCTTGAGGTTTTTCCATGAGGAATATGTCCCCCAAATCATTTTCCTGCTTGCAAGGGTCCTAACTGAAAAAAAGAATGCTGTTTGGGAAATGCAGGGCATCAGTTACAGCTTACATTGGACAATGAAGTCACACTGAGACTTTTACAGGGAGCAGGGGGACAGTGGGTGCTTGAAGAAAATCTGAAGTTCATCTTCTGAGACCTTGGTCTAGTAACCTGGGGTTGAACTTACTGTCTTGGGTAAATGCAGGAGCTCTCATGCACCAGCTAAAATGCTCAAGTCCGTTGTCTCAGAGATTATTGCTCTTCTTTTAAGTCAGGTCTGAACCCCCAAAGGAGAGAAAAGGCCTCCTTTTACTCCAGCATGGTTCCAAGCCTTGGCTTCTATTCAGTCCTTGAGCTAATGCTTCATCTTTAATTAACATCTAGGTTTCATATGTGACAGGATCATGTAAGAACATACATTCATGGAAAATCCAGTGGTTTTATATATCTTTTTTCGCTAAGTAGCCCTGTTTAACGAGATTAACCTGGAAATGTATATAAAAGCCACCTGTGATAGGTGGGTATTAAATCAGATGTGCCACCAATCCGAAGTCCTCCATTCACTAGTCCCCTGGTTATGATTTCTGGTAAATTTACCTCTTTTTCTCTCAATTATGCAACCCACATTTAATTTCCTTGGAAACAGGTTATAACCTGCCTCACTGTTTCATATCTCTAGAAGTGAGAAGAGTGAAATGTGGCCCACCTTCTGCATCATGCTGACCATCTCCCAAATGTTAGGTGTAAAACCAAACCTTAGAAATGCAGTCTTTGCAATCCCAAGGCAATGGACCTGGTTAATCTCAGTGGCATGATAAATATCCCAGCAGAGCAGTTTCTGAGTGTCCTATTTCTACAGATCTTCCTTGTGCATTGCACCGTGCCCCTTCAATGTCAGTAAACCAAAATATAGGCCAACTTCCCATATCTTCACTGAATACCCTGCAATTATATGGATTTGTTGCCTGGGGGGATTGTGTCTGAGGCTGGTGCCCAAAAACTCTGCTGAGATCTGTGTGCAGGGATGGGAAACACAGCCGTTTATTCAAGCCCCACTGTCTCCACCATCTCTTTCACATCAAAGTAAGAAGAGTCTCAACAGCTTTTTCTTGCCTCTGTAACAAAGCTAATAGTACTCTGAAAGTGCAAATAAAGCTTTTCAATGCAGGAACAGCAACAGAAATGCCTTAGATGGGCAATTTTTCTAATATCCAAAGCTGGTACATGACAATTCAGTGGCAATCAAGGAAATTCATGAGTCACTATTTCCAATAACTAGAGGACACGAGGTCTCAGAATCTCTTAATAGGTTTCTTTCCAGTCAGATGTGGACAAATCATTCCACTGAAATAACTTCCCATTTGCCCTCAAAAAACCCAAAATGTATTGCTGTTGAGAAGATATATATATATTTTTTTTTCCAACAGTTTAGAAGAAAAATCTGGATGGAAATTTTACATTAAATTGAATCCCCTTCTTTATCGTGAGATTCTGTTTTACAGTTGCTTGTCTCAGGATGCCATCAATGGCCCGTGAGGATCAATCTTATGGGCATCAGAAATCACCCACAGGGCAGCTCTTAGACACACGAATGAGTGAAAATTGGGAATTAAGCCCAGGATACTTCTCTGAAGGAAGGAAAAGGAGGAGAGGAAAGCATGGCAGTTGATTCATTCTTGGCAAGCAGACATCTGTAGCATGGGCGTATCTCTGATAGGTTGTGGGGAACCTTAACAGAGCTAAGGCAGGACTGATGTTACATTGCTCTGCGGGAAATGGTGTGGATTTGCAAAGCGCTGTACAAAAAGCAAAGGTTTTGTCCCAAAGTATCAGGGAACAACATACCTAATGAGCCCACAAAAGAAGAGACAATGCCATCTATGTGGGGACTGCCATCATCTACAACTTCCATCAGCAGTTGCTGGAATTGTTAGCATTCACTATCTTTATATCAGCAACTCAACAAGACCAGGAGATGGGCCAAACATTGTTCTAATACCACCTATGCTGTTAATTTTTTAGCTCAGTCTCTAGCATGGTTTTGGCCCAGGTTAACTAATATTTTCCAAAACAATTCCTGGGTATTGTTCAGGCATTATCGCAAGCCAGGAATCCTTCCAACTGCGCAGTTTGGATGCAACCAGACTGTTTCAGATTTCAGCTATGTGGCTGTACGCCCTGGTGGGGCAGATGGCTTCTGGGCCGGGGAAGGGGTGCTGGCTCATTTCTTTACCAGCATAGGTGTATCTTCTGAGTGCAATGAGAACAGGATTTATGCCCAGAGTTGACAAGTGTCTATCCTAAATTGGACCGCGCTTCATTATGTTATGGCCATAATAGTTGTCTGGGAGAGTCAAGCTGTTGGATGTGTACATCCATGCTTCTACTATTACCATATGTCTGGGTCAGTTGTTTGGTTTTTTTTTTCCTGGAAATTTTTTCCGCATATATGTCAGGCTGCTTACTATCTCCTTCCTTGGATCAGTTGACTTTTTTGCCCTTTCCCAGCTGTCTGGCCTAGTGCACACTGTTGCTTTTGAAGATGAAGCTGCAGCTCTGCCCCCTCTAGCTCTGAATTTCTAGCTTTTTCCCTATTGTCTAGCTCTGAATTTCTAGCTTTTTTCCTATTGCTGTCCAGCTCTGGGAGGTTCTTTTTTACCGTGCTCCTGCACAGCTCTGTCTCACCTGGTGTCCCTTCTCCACTATACACACCTCAGGAAGGAGCCAGGCTAAGACAACTAGGATCCCAAACAAGATGTAGAGATGGATACTGTCAAACGTGTTCCATTCTGGGCTCCTCACTATAAGAAAGACATTGAGGTGCTGGAGCATGTCCAAAGAAGAGCAACAAAGCTGGTGAAGGGTCTGGAGAATGCATCTTATGAGGAAGACCTTATCACTCTCTACAACTACCTGAAAGGAGGTTGTAGTGAGGCACGTGTCCGTCTCTTCTCCCAAGTTACAAGTGATAAGACAAGTGGAAATGGCCTCAGGTTGCACCAAGAGATGTTTAGATTGGATATTAGGAAAAATTTCTTCACTGAGAGAGTTGTCAGACACTGGAACAGGCTGCCCAGAGAAGTGGTTGAGTCACCATTCCTGGGGGTATTTAAAAGACAGGTAGGTGTGGTGCTTTGGGACATGGTTTAGTGGTGGACTTGGCAGGGTTAGGTTAACAGTTGGACTCGATGATCTTAAAGGTCTTTTCCAACCTAAATGATTCTATGATTCTCTAAAAAGCAAATACAACTGCTTAGCCAAATGAAAAAGCTTTATTTCCCCTCCTTGATCACATCAAACCTAAACCTGACGCAATCAGGGTGCTGAGCTCTGCCTCCCTGTCCCTCTCATACCCTCCCTCAGTAAACCAGGCTCAGTCCCATGCTCCTTACCCATGCACTAGCTCCCCAGTCCCATGAAATCAAAGTCCTACCCACTTCCCATGCCATGTCCACTGTGGACATCTCCCAGCGTTTCCAGGTGCACAATCCAGCATAGCCACCACAAGCTGCTGTTTTGCTGTTAGGAACAGAGGCCTGGATAAGTTACATCTTTTGGGCCCCCCAAATTATAGGGCCCCAGGCAATGGCTTGTACCTAAAGCAAGTTCTGGCCCAGGTCCTATTGGTTCAGGCAACCCTCTCTGGAAGGGGGTTTTTTTGCAGGCTGTACTCCTATGCTCCACATCTGCCTTTGGGAATCTGCATTCACAGCCTCCCCATCCAGCTCATTTCCTCACAGCTGGCTGTTAAAACAGCCCCACACGGGCTGATAAGGACCATTCTGGCAAAGAGGTCAGCTTGCTTCTGTCTCTGCAGTGTCTATGCTGACTTGTGTCTATTCCTTCCTTTCCTGCTCCTTGGAGCTCAGAGGCTACCTAGCCTGAAGCTTGCTTATCCATCGTGCAACTGATCCTGCTCAGGGAAGATGGGATTTCAGAAGAACCTCCGGATGTGCATCTAGAGACACGGGAGAACTTGTGATCCAGGCCTAGTATGGATGGCAGGCAGCAGAAGGTTTGTAAGGCTCTGGTGTTTACCACAACAGAGACAGCATTAAACAATTATTCCTTTGGACTCTTTCCCTCAACCTTATGTCTCCAGAGTGGTAATGGATAGCAACAAACCCCAGCTATATTTCCAAACATGCATGTAAAAGAGTCGTTTTTGACGCCCCAAAAAAGGTCTGGGGCAACCAAAGCCATGCCTGTTCCCTGCACAGGGTGAAGATGGTCCCATGGAGCACACATCTCCTGGAAAGTGCTTCATGGAGCTGAAGGGCTGGTACTCCTCAGGTTGTGTTTGCTGTTGCCTGGTAGGCTGTGCTCCCCAGGAGAGAGGTTTCCCAACGGCTATGGACAGCATCTCCCTGGTATCTCTCCTTCTCAACCACATGCCACCACCCAGTGGGTCAGCTCAGCCCAGCCCAGCTTTCCACCTCTCTGAGTAAGAGAGAAAATGAAAAGGGGAAATGTGTGTTAAGCCCTTTCATTAATAACCAGGAACACAGAACACAAGTGACCCTCAGTGAACGTGTCCCCTGACTCGTCCACGTATCTGCCGTCCCCAACAACTCACCGCTGACAGCACATTCCAGCCAGGACGGGACTTGTGCCCTACACAGCAGTTCTGTCCCTCTCCCAGCTCAGCGACTCATCAAACAGAAAGCCACAGAAATTAAACGATTAGTCTTTATTTCTATACACATGGGGCATTGATCCTAGGGTCTGTTTTATGGGCTGGGGAGGGGGGAAATGGGATGGGGACAGGGTGGGGGAGAGCATGAGTACGGTTCATTTATAAAGTCAAGCCCTGTTCTAGTGAAAATCGAAGTTCCTGTTTCTTTCCCTCTGTATTAGACTCCCTGTCCTCTTACAGGAAGTCTTAATAAAGTCTCCAGGGATGTTTAAAATGAATTTTAAAAAATCATAATCCCCATATGGAAGCATTGGCATCAGTAAGATACACTACTGTGTGATAGCATGGAGCCAGGGAATATATGAAAGCCTGTAAAATAAACTCATTAAATTGGTATTCTGAATGCATTGCCTATGGAGAAAGCCCCCCATAAGCTACTTCCTATCTCTTGAGCAAAGAAAAAGATGTGACTGAGTTTCAGAGCTGAGCCGTTTGAGGCTGGGATGGAGGGAGAGCAGCACTACATTATGTAGGAGGGACAGACAGCAAGGGACAGACCCCCGCTGCAAAGCACAGAGCTGGCTTTCTGCTTCAGGGAGTTTTGTTTCAAAGCCATCCCTCCTTGTACCAAGGAACAAACAGTCCAGAGCTCATTTGGTCAGCCACTAACAGACTGTTCATGTGCAAGGGGATGGCAAGAGGTCTTTGAATGATAGAAATAGTATCAGGTAGAGACCACCACAATGGGTCTCAGTATTTGAGAGACAGCAAGGCAGGACCAACCACCAAAGTGCTTGGAAGTGATGGCCCCAAATAGCTGCAGACCCCAGTCAGCAAGCAAGGCACACTACGGAGGATCGTAAGAATAGGCTATCTGTCCAAAGGCCAGCAAAATCCAGTATCCCTTCAGCGTTAGACCAGCCAAAGGTCCCTGCAGTCCAGCCTCTTGTCCTGGGTGGTAGCACAAAAATGCCCAGGAAAGGCAGAAAGAACAGGTCAAGTATGGACTGAAGATTTTCTGGAGGATTCTTCCAGTCTTGAGGTAAAAGAAGACTTTCTCTTCCCCAGAACACAGACTCAAGAGAGCTGTGAGTAACAGCCCAAGGAAAGGCAAATTACAAAAGTCTTGATGTCTTGTCTTCCTGTTTCCCTTCACTATCCTCAAAGCAAAAGGAGTTCCTCCAGTGCATTGTATCACCTCTTTAGTTTCTCAACAGCAGATTTTGAAAGTGAACATGCATTTCTATTGTGTCTTGAATAGGAGAATTTCTATTGTGTCCTATGACCTCCCTGCAAATAACTTTGTTTTGACGGGCAGTTTTATGGTAAGAGAAGATAGTGAAGTTCAGGGAGGCTTCGCCACTATTATTTTAGATCAAATCCCTGGAGCATCTTAAGAAGGAAATGTACACAAAGCCCTGTTTCACAAGATCAGTGCTCAGGTCCCATCTATTGTCCCATCTTTTGCTTCTGACATTAAGCAGATTGCCTTTTGTGCCCCAGTTACCCTGCGTGACGCTTCTCAGTCTGCAGGAGTCCAGACTAAGGGACTCAGTACATCAGGGACTCGGCAAACGAAGAAGATGTATTTTGTTTAGCCAGAAAAGATTAGCACCATAAAAGTCTTTCGGGTCTATGTGTAGAAATGAGGGGAGTGCCATGCAAAATGCCATATGAAATTAGGAACAGTAGAGAGCCAGAGTTATCTCACCATTATTGTCTGATGCATCTCTAAGACACCTTAGGGGTTTTGGAGTTATACTTCATGAGGGTGTTTAGCTGGCTGGTGCATTTGCAGGAACATGCTCAAAGGACCCCAGTTTCTCTCCCACCCTCCTCCCAAAAAAAGAGAAGGAAAGAAAAAGAGGGAAAGGAGAACTTCTGCAGCTCTTTACTTCTGAAAAAGACCCTTTTCTTTAAACCTACAAAACCTTATCTCCTTGAAAACTGCCACCCATGTCAGTAACATAATGACCAACCTGACCTACAGACGAAAAGCTCCATCTCCAGTCCTGGAAATATTTGGGGGTTGATCCTTTTCTTTTTTGGCCACTGGAAGGAAAACCCCATGTTTTTAACAGCTCTACCTCAGGTTTGGGACTCCACATGTCACCTGGTGGAAGGGGGAATCTCACAGTCCCAGTGAAGATCTTATTCGTTCTCCATGGGTCTAACCAGCTGATCAGGACAGCGCAGGTGGTCCAGATTTCTTCCTTGCTACATCTCAAAAGGGAGCTGGGCATGGAGAGTTTACTTTCAGAAGGCAGATCCAAGATACTTCTAATATTTAGATCCATATTATGAGATCAATAAGAAGCAGCAGTTCTTATTCAGAGACCGAATGTGTAAAGAAGTACACAAAGAGAGATTAAAAAAAGACCATATTTTTCCTTGAGAGCCTCTGGGGTAGCTGTGATTACGCCAGAGGATTTCATCCTTTGGAGAAAGCTGCAATTTAGTGGTGAAAAGATATAATGAAATCTTCTAGGAATAGATGCACCTTGTGTGTACTATCTCCTGAAAGACTGGCACAGAACCTATACTTAGTTTTTCACTGCTTTTCATTAATACTAAAAGCAAAACCAATGAGAAAAAGGGAGGGAAAGGACAATAATGTGGACACTTTTCCATGGGCTATTTTCCCAAATGAACCAGGAATTAAATTAAAAAAACTTCAGCTTCCCATCTCCTCCTATTGACCTGCTCATCCAGACTTATGAACCTTACCGCAACACCCTGGGAACACCTAGCTAGGCTGACTTAAGTTTTATCCATCAAAGCCAATGACTATATTCTTCATGTCTCTTACATCACTGATGCCCTTGGGGTATTAAGCTACTGTCAGCTGAACTCTTACCTCTGTTAACCAGTGGAAGAACAATACTGGAAGAAGATATGATGGCTCAGGTAGATAAACCAATGCCATGAAAGTCGTCTTTGGGCCAAAGAAGAGAGGTTACCAACGCCAGGCTTGATTTAACACAAATAAGACAAAATATATCTGGCAGAAACTACTTTTAAAACTGTCTCCACATATTAAAGAGGAAGAATAAGGTCCCCTCTAGTAGAAAGCTATGGAATACGTTGAGCAGGAGATCATGCAAGTCCTTCCTTGTCCTGGCTCTGTGGTATTGCAGTTTGTTTTCTCCACACCACCCTTGCCATGCACACACCGTCAGGCTAATCTAATGAAAGCACACCTACTGTCATCACTACCTGGATGTCTGAGCCTTGGGTCTTAAATCCTGCTTTTGGCCTTTGGGATTTGTTGTCTCACTTATGTTTTCAGAGAAATTGGCATATCTCCAAAGCTTCAGCAGCTGTGGATGTAATTTTTTCTGATGCAATTTCTCCATCTGGTGGTGTAAAAAGCAGCTCCCAAACTGCTGTTTGTCAGTGTGCTCCACTCCAGCAGTGCTATTTTACACCCACTGAGATCTGGCTTTCTGATTCCACCGACCACTTTAATATAAGCTAGGGGAAAACACACACTAGTTTTGGACCGTGCCTGTAAATTTACTTCCCTCCATGCCCACTTCAGACATTATGGTAAGTTTTGTTAGGCGGGATGTTTCCCTGAAAGTCAGCAACCCCCAGTAATGTATTCCCTTCATTCCACCCATACACTGTCACTCTGACAACTTAGAAACAGTGGATACATCCCCTCAGGTGACCCAGGGCTGGTCCTTCTCAGAGAAGAAACATTTTTTTTTAATTAACAGCATCTTTTTTTCGGTAAGACATGACCACAAACTGGTGCGATCCAATATGTATGAGTTTTAATGTATTTCCTGTCTGATCTTGGCAGTAATTAATTAAGATGAATTGCAAAGGCTCCAGCAGTCCCAGATGCAGTATTATTTTTGGTTTTGGTGTGAGAGAGACGGTGGTTGTATTGGGGAAGAGGGGGTTAAGGAAAGTGCTATTTTACTCTGTGATAGTGAGAGCTTAATGACAAAGTGAAGGGGCAGATTTTCTTCATTGAAGCTTTTGGATCAGGAATAGATCTGCTCCTCTTCCCTCTCACCAAATAGGTACAGACTGAGTCAGCATCCTCATTCTATACATCATAAAGAGCTTTAACAGCAGAATTAACAGCACCACACCATATTTCCAGCTGCAGGGCAGGGAAGCAGTCCTTCCTACCCAAATCACAGCTGGATCCCATCCTACAGCTGCTTTACCTGTGAACTGGAGTTTACAAGATGTAAGCATCCACTCAGTCCCCCCCAAATACACAGTGAGGTCATGCAACCTTGTGCAGTTCCCAGGGAGTGACAACTGTGCACACAGGCAAAGAGTATGGCCTGAATGCCATTTAAAAAAATCTTTTTTCCTTTCTTTTCTTTGTGACTCCTTATGAAAGAAATCAATTAAACAGGGAGACAACAGAAGAAATACAATGATTGACACCCATCATGTGTCTGTGTGTTGGAATCAATGTGCTTTCATTAACTCTGGCACTAGGAGTCTCTGCAGCTCCCTGAGCGGAGGTGTGTTCATATGAACTGACACCTCATCAGGCATTACACATGCATGTACACACACACATGCAGATTGGATTACAGACCTGTGCTCCTGCAGGGTTGCCTCCTCCCCAGCTGGCTGTTTGACTCTTGTATTCCCTTTTGTCCAGCTGAAAAAGTGGATAAAAGTCCTTTTCCTGGTCTTACATAGAGCCCAGTAGTTGTCCTGAGCCATAAACCTGGCCATCTAAGACCTCTCAGGCTGAGGGGGGAATTGAAAAGTGATCCTATCCTCCTGCCTGAAAGCTGCAATCCCCACTCATCTGCAGCCTTTGAAAAATTAGGGGTGGGACAGAGATTCAGACTTAAACATAGATGCCTGTAACATACATGTTCACAGTCATCATTGGGTATCATTGCAGTGGATGGAGATTTAGGGCTCCAACCACTTGTCTGCATATAGGGGCAGAATTTCTGACCCTGACTTCTCTCCGTACTCCTCTAGCATGGCAGATCATACCTGGAGGCAGTGAACTGTCACCGTTCATGCTCTCAGTAAATATTTCTGTGGTTGTGAACATCTTTCCCATCCTTGCTCCTCAAGTCTTATACCACCCTTTCAGTAGCCCTGGTGCTTTTGGGGCCTTTTATGAGCTGACTGACCTCATTAACACACCAGAACATGCTCTTCATTTTGCTGGGTTCATTTTCTACCAGGATGGGTTGGGTAGGAGAGGAGAGGGGGAAAAGGAAAGGTGAGACAAATGCGAAATGTCTTTGCAGTGATAGATCAGCTCTCTGTCTGTGTTGAAACCACAGGGCAAATATAAAGTGGCTGGATTAATACAAATCTAAGTCATGGGGCCTGAGCCGAATAAACTACTGGAGATAACTCCCTCCTTGGCCCATGGAGCAGACAAAGCCATGCCAGTGTATATACTCAGAGATGGTGTGTCCAACAGAAACAACAGGTAGAGCTTTAGTCATCACAATAGCTTGCAAACTATCCCCAATTAGCTTTTTAGCTAAATACCCCATGGCTGTTAAGGTTAAGGCGTAAACTGCTGAGATATTTACAAAACACACTAGGAGAAAAGTGGCTACTGATAAAACTAATCTTCAAAATTTTCCAAGAGGTGGGAGAAGTAGCGGCCACATAAAAGTGTAGAAAAATCCCTGGTTTCAAAACGGCTCAGGGAGAGAGCAAAGACATGAATGCATTCAGCCCTGCTCCCCTGAGACCCCGAGTTTCTGCTGCAACACGCTGAGCATCTTCACATCCCCTTCATCCCAGTGGGCTCTTGTCATCTTCTGCCTTTCCTGAAGGGATGATGAACTGAGGACAGCTACTGCCTACAGCAGCACAGGTGCAGTCTGCTTTTTTTATTCTGTACACACCTTCCTACAGCTTGATTTATATGTCTTTCATCAGAAAAGAGAAAAAGGTGAATAAATCTTCTGGGAGATATGCAATTCTTTGTATTTCTTTCAGCAGTCCAGAGAAAGGGCCATCTGAGAAGGAAGGAAAGCTTCCTCCCATGTGTCCAAGCCACCTCTCAGAAACCACATGAGGTATGACTTAGAAAACTCCATTCTTTGGGTTTTAGCATCCAGAATTTACTTAATCCCTAAAATTGCCCACAGGCAAATCCTATTTAGGAGGAGATAAGTGCTAGTAAATATTTATCAAACTCCTTAAGGTTCTCAAGAAGAACGAATTTTAAATGAAACCTGTCCTCCTGTTAGTTTAAATCTTCGTCTCTGTGCATTTCCATGCTTATCCAAAGTCCTGATTCTCACTCCAGGTTGCAGTCTGGTTCTAGTTGTTGTTATCGTGTAGCTCTGCACAGTGCATTTTATTTACAAGATACTGTCTCGCCAAATGGCCAGGTTTTCCTTTCATGGACAAAACCCCAGTGACTTTGTCTTCAAAAGGTGACAAATCCATACATCCAGTGGCACTCAACAGCCTGAGTATATGGAGACAGCATGTCCTATCCGCTCCCAGTGCTCTACCCACAGCAATTTGACAGTATCCTCCCTGAAAGCCTGCCAGCACTGTCTTTTAGCAAGGTCACTTCTTCTTTGCTGGGGCTTTGGCATTCCCACCAGCCTTGCCATTAGTTTTGGCGCTTCCTCCTGATTTCACTGCTTCACCTTCTTTTTCACCTTTCTTCCCACCACCTTGTTTCTTGTCAGTAGTGTCCTTTCCCCCCTTTTCTCCCTTTTCTCCTTCTTTCTTTTTGGCCCCATCCTTCCCTTCTTTCTTGGATCCTTCTTTCTGCTCCTTTTCACCATCCTTCTTCTTGGAGCCTTTGGATCCATCTTTCTTACCCTGAGCCTTGTCCACTTTTCCAGATACAGTGGGAACTTCTTTTTTTTCTTCTGCAACCTGAGCTGTATGAAAGGATGGAAAAAGAAAACAGGAAAGCGGTTAACTTGGGTTGACACCAGCCAGGAAGAGGGCAAAACTCCTGCTCCCTGCTGGCAAATCTTGGACAAAGGGAAAATACTTCTACTGGGGCTTTGTCCGTACAGCTGTTTTCCTCACTGACTACCAGTTTTCGTGTCTTTCTTTTGAGAAGGTAGACGAATGGGATAAAGCAGAACTTGTAATTTCAAGAGCTGGGTTGTGGACCTATTGGAGGAAATGGCTCCCGTTGGCAGGAACTGATCCATGAACTTTGTAAGCACAGGCCATAACCATTTCCCAATAATGACATTCAATGTAGAGTTGTCTCCTTCCACAAGAAGGAACAGAAACATGTCTCATGCAATTCAGTACAGAACTAGCTTGGGTTTGGTTTTGGGGTTTTCATTTTGGTTGGCCAGCTTTTCTAATTCTTCGTTTTCCTGTATGGGGTATGTCTCCTGCAGCTGAGAGTGGATGGTAAGCATTCTGCTGGGGATCTTTGCTCTCAGAGACAGACAAGCAGAAGATGGCTTGCCCAGCATGGGACTACAAAGTAGGCTTAGCTTATGTCCTGTCCACATCCAACCACCATGGGACTGGCTTCCTATCTGTACCACTGTAATTAAGGGCATACCATGGGCATATAGCAATTAACTTTAGTGCATTGTAAGCTCTGTTTTGATATGTTTTAACACACAAGCCATATTAGTTATAGGAAGCTTATAATATCTTTACTTATGAAATATTTTTACTTAGGAATACCTCGGAATCAGTGGCCACATTTCAGGTGAGAAGACTCAGAAGTATCACATTGGCTCTGCAGACTTTAATTATTCTGACAAAGGATTTGGTACCAGAAAGCTTTTCCTCATCATTCTTATTTTTCTTCTATAAGAAGTGGTTCATTTTCTCAAAAGTATTTCTGACCTCAGAGCTTGATGCACTGAACTTCCATCTCAAGCTGCAACTTGACACTTAAACACAGATCATATTTCTTATATTTCTTATGGAAAGTTTTTCCTTTGCTCAAGACCAGCAGAGTGTAAAGTTTTGCAAAAACAAGTGAAAATGTGTTAAGTTTCCCATGACCTTCTTCTCTGAAAATCCTCAATATAGCACTCAGAAATGTAAATAGATACCCATGTTAACACAACTTAATAATTAAAATCAGCCAAGATGTAGCAATGACCTGGGAGTGACCTCAGCAAATGGAGGATGATTGGTCACTGTTTAGCACCTAAGCTAAGTCAAATTATTTCACATTTGTCACAGGCTAACGAAAGACGACAGTGAACTGGCTTAGGAGGTAATTTGGTATGGGCCTTTGGTGAGATGTCTCAGCCCTTACCTGGAGCCACTGGACTCCAATCTGTTTAAGTAGCCCCAAATGTCCCATTGCTATGGATATCTGCAGTGTCACTTTCAAATTGCAGCAATGTATTACAGGTGAGAATCAAACCTGAATTTGTTATGTTTACCTAAAATATTGCTTCAGCACACACACTAAACAAAATATTATCCTTTGACCTTGGGAACTGGCGATTCATTTGCACATACAAATGGGAATAGAACAATACAGACTCTTTCCTACCACCACAGGGGAAATCCTGCCATCTCATATTAAAAAAAAGGAGATGGAAGAATAAAAAAAACCACCACATATCTGATTCCTGGACAAATATAGTAGCAACCAGGTGAACTCCCAAAAATGTCAGCTGGAGCAGCCTCAGACCAGAATACTTGAAGATCTCCCAGGCCATGGACCCAGACAGTACATCTCCACCTAGAGCAAAGGCCAAGCCCTGCTTATACTTCTCCCACAGACTGGGAGACAGAGCACAAATGAATCAATTTGTATGTAACATTTTATACACTGAAACCTAAAGTCCATTTTATTTATGTCCAGTGAAAGGGCTTGCCATATATAACACTCAAAAAAGTGCATGGAGAGCTATTTGGCAGTTAGAATATTCCACCATAGTAAATGTGAAGTAGGGTAAAATAATGCCAAGAAATGAGAGTATTTAAACATTGTAATATATTCATGATTAATATCATTTGACACTTACAGAAATCTTTAAAGCATTTAATGGCCACTCAGTAATTAGAATCACTCAGGTCATCTCTCTCGCCTTGACTGGGTCTACCAGGGGTTGTCATGGTATAAGTATATAAATAGTTGACAAATACATACATCGTATTTTATGACTGCATAAATCAAGGTGGGTTGCCAAATGTCAGTGGGGTGACATGGCAGAGCATCGCGCTCTGTACAGAGTACAGATGAAAATAAAAACGCAGAGATGAAGCCCAAGGTTTGCATACTTTCCACTGTAATGCCTAAATCATGTAGTGAAACTTTTTTGGGGACAGGATGCACACTGATCACAGAAGGAGGGCAGACCAGTGGGTTTGATCACACATAGCTTTTCCATCTAACACTTTAGGTGCTGACAGCTGAGTCAGTCCTGTTGGGTCCCCAAGATTGGAGACATAAAGGCGTTTTTAAGGCACAATTTGCCCCTTCCACTTTAGCACCTCCCCTACTGTGAAAGGAATCACATCTTTTTTATTTCCCACCGTGGATAAAGGGATAAAGTTAAGACAACTAGTGCGGATGCAGACTTCTCCATAGATGTGGATAATGTGCTTGTGGTTAGATGACTCCCACCCCAGTACTAGTTCCTTCAGGGCAACTTGGGCAGATTTATATCTGACCCCAGAGGGCTAGGAGCTTCAGAGCACACGTATTCATGAGCCATTACCAGACATCAGCAGCCACTCAAAAATATGTTATCCACCAACCTCCCACCCTGCATTGTGCCAGGACCATAATTCTGGGCTTCTCAAAAGGTCAAAGGGTGGTCAACTATTCGACTTATACATTTAACTGGATAAAATTTAGGTAGTCTTTATGGTGCAGCTGACTTCCCATAAATTGTTTTCTTGTGGTAATTTGTTCATGCTGCAATAATTTACCATGGTCTGATTAAATCTACACCAAAATAGCCAGCCTTTGGATGGAGTGCATGTACATGTTTGTGGGTTGTAAAGGCTGCTTAAAGGAGAACAAAATTTATTAGCATTCTGGGGTGAAGTGGCCATTCTGCTGCCCAAATACCCTTTTTGTCTCTTCTGGATATTCTCATCCTTAAGTTAGTGGTTTTCCAGAAGTAACAGCTAGGCAGGAAGAGGATGCAACAGCAAATGAGTGAATTTGGCTTTCTGCTATCTACAGGCATGAGCCTTCACACCCTCTGGGATCTACTGATAGCTGGTCCTTACAGAGTCAGAATTTTGTCTTTTGGGCAGGAAATTGAAGGATACAATACTAGGCAGTTCCATGTGTGGTTGCTCATACATGTAAGAGTGCATTAACTAGACATTTGGATGACCTTTGACTTTAAAGTAGGTTAAGAGTATTTAATTGTATGGATAAGGGCTTATTCATGCCAGCTGGATTCAGCTCCAGAGAGTGGTCTGAGCATCCTCAGTTTATAGTGTAGGCATAGTCAGATGTCTGAACATCTCTGAAATACTGAGGTATGTGCACGTTCCTACTGTTAAGCACGTAGTTCTGTATTTTGCTGGTGTAGGACTAAATTTCTACAATTATGTTATCTGCCTCTTTCACCAGTTTCATGGACTGAAGCATCAAATTTTGAGTCAAGGAAACTCCCAGTTTACATGAAGCTACAGACCACAGGGCTTGCAGAGACACAGGAAAGAGAAAAAAAATCATAAAAAGGTATGGAGAAACTAGAGGTGAAATGCAGAAAGGGAACTGAGAAGCAGAGAGTCCAAGGTATGATGGATCTCATCAGAAAAGAGAAGCCATAGACAGAAGGAGAGGAAGGCAGTCCCCTAATTTCCTTGCAGGGCCATTTCATCTTCTTCTTTCACCACAGGCAGGGAGTTGAGAGGTCTGGACTGGACATGACCAGAGAGAGTTAGAAGAGTTTCAGTAGAGCCTAGGGTACAGAATCAGGAAAGATGAGTGAGAGGAGCAGAGACCAGTGACAGAAATACTCTTGGCCATCCAAATGGGGCAAGCCATTTATGCGTAATGTGAAACTCTAACAACTCTTTTTCTTTCTACTGACACCCCACCCTCAACCCAGGAACTGGCCCTTAAAATGAATCAGACTCTCTGGAAATTTTAAACATGAACTTCAAATGAATGACCCTGACTTGTACCAGTGGAGAAACTGTCCCTTTCATCTAAATGACCATACCTGTTGCCACAGATGCTGCAGCTTTAGTGCATGCAAATGGGAGGTGTTTACCAAGTCATGGCAATATCTTAACGGTTGTGCCCAGGGAGCCACATCATTGGTTTACATTAGGGGAGGACTTGGTCCTTTGCATTCATGCATACAGAAAGCAATCCCAAAAGAAGAGATGGGTCTCATGTGTATGTGTGAGCAAGGGAAGTACCTCCAGGGATCTCTGTCAGCTCGTTGAGCGGTGGCACAGTCTCCAGTTTGTCTGCATATGTCTTGGCTGCTTGCCGTTGAGCATATCGTGCCTCAATCTCTTTCTTTGTCCGAGGAATCCGGCACTTGAAGATACAGCAGAGCGTGATAACTGGGAAAAGAGAGAGGGAAGCAAGAGTATTCAGTTTAGTCAGTAGATCTCTGTCTAGTGCAGGTTGGCCCATTTACAGTGGGGAGACAGCAGGAAGAAAAATTAATTTTGGAAGAATTTCTTCCTGTGGGAACATCAGTGGAAGTACCTGTGTGAAGGATATGGTCACACAGTCTAAAGCAATTGAGTTACCTGAAAATAAAGAATTACCACTCTTCAGCTGAGCTGAGCACGTCCTTTCCACCAAAACCAATGTAAACCATTGCCTTAAACTACATGTGCCACTGGTGTTTCTAAGCATCAGAGCACCATCAACTTAAATTCATTATCTCTTTGGAAATGACAGCAGCAATTAAGATGTACTGTCACCCTTCAACAGTGTGTTATTGCTAGAGGTTCCTGACAACACATCTTAGCGATTCATTTTTGTGGTAGGTAGATGCTGGGGCTGTGGACCTCCAGCTGAAGAAAACAATGAGGAGTTTGGCATGGAAACACTGTAAACCCTTCAAAATAGATCCAGAACAAGAGCTCAATATATGCCTTAACTGACTTTCATCCAAATCCATTTAGCACAAGCCAAGAATTGAACACAGATCTCCTGACTCCCCTCATCATGCTCTTACTATTCCATCATGCTTCTTTCCATGAGCTAGGCTTCTTTACATGAGTTAAGGATTCTGCTGATGCTTTTACTCCTAGTAAGAAATATTTTCCCTTCATTCAAAAACCTACACATTATTTCAGAATTTTCATCTGCAAATCTAATCACGATTCAGACAATTTATTGTAATGAAAGCACTATTAGTTGGTTTCCTAGATTAGGAATTCACAGGCTTGAGAAGATCATTGGTTCATCCATGTACCACTTCTGACAACAACAAAGCAGCAACTTCAGGGAAAAGACCAATGAAACTTGGAAACAGGTAATCATAAAAATAGTTGGCCCATAGGTCATAAAAACATGTTAAAAAGCATGAGATCTCATGGTCTCTATGTACTTCTGAGTTGCTTTTTTGTGGGCATCTTTAAAATAGTTTGAGGCATTCTTCTATTCTAAATAAAAGTTCACATTTCCAACCTACCTAAGTTCTTAAGCTCATTTATATACCTTATGGAAATGGGTTCTGCAGGCAAGCAGAGCCTTGTGCTTGGAAAGATGTTGTATGATCAGTTTTACATACTCTGTCTCTTAGTTTAACCGGAGTTCCCCCATGCTGCATCAACGTTATGAGAAAGGAGCAAGCATCCAACTTCCCGTACACTTCAAAAGTCAGGTAATCTCCTCTGGCTTTATATCACCATGAGCAATGTATTAGACCTTTGAGACTAATCCAAGGAAATGAGAGAAATAATCTGTATGTTTGGTTCCAATGTGAGTATTTCTCATTCACCAGGAGTAAAACTATTTTGCAGACAGCCTTCACAACACAAAGAATCATAGAACAGAATCGTAGAATCGTTTAGGTTGGAAAGGACCTTTAAGATCATCAAGTCCCACTGTTAACCTAGCCCTGCCAAGTCCAACCATTAACCTATCCCTGCCAAGTCCACCACTAAACCATGTCCCTAAGGACCTCATCCACACGGCTTTTAAATACCCCCAGGGATGGGGACTCCACCACCTCCCTCAGCAGCCTGTTCCAGTGTCTGACAACCCTTTCAGTGAA
Organism: Gavia stellata; assembly: GCF_030936135.1. Lineage (NCBI taxonomy): Eukaryota > Metazoa > Chordata > Aves > Gaviiformes > Gaviidae > Gavia > Gavia stellata. Next base: position 2,241,637 of record NC_082599.1, read on the forward strand.
GAAGTTTTTCCTAATATCCAGCCTAAACCTCCCCTGGCACAACTTGAGGCCATTTCCTCTTGTCCTATCACTTGTCACTTGGGAGAAGAGACCAACACCCACCTCACCACAACCCCCTTTCAGGTAGTTGTAGAGAGCGATGAGGTCTCCCCTCAGCCTCCTCTTCTCCAGACTGAACAACCCCAGCTCCCTCATCAGACTTGTGCTCCAGACCCCTCAACAGCTTCGTCACCCTTCTCTGGACACGCTCCAGCACCTCAGTGTCCTTCTTGGAGTGAGGGGCCCAAAACTGAACACAGCATTCGAGGTGCGGCCTCACCAGTGCCGAGTACAGGGGCATGATCACCTCCCTACTCCTGCTGCCCACACCATTTCTGATACAGGCCAGGATGGCGTTGGCCTTCTTGGCCACCTGGGCACACTGCTGGCTCATCTTCAGCCGACTGTTGACCAACACACCCAGGTCCTTTTCCACCAGGCAGCTTTTCAGCCACACCACACAGACCATTTGCTGCTGTAAATTTTACTCCCTAAAAGTTTGTCCTGTACTGTCCAGCCTCTCCTAAGTAAAGAGGGATCATGTTAACCAGGAACAAGATCTGCATGACCTCTTCATATAACAAAAGAGAAAAGGAAAGTACACTTTTCTCAGTGTTTTCAGGTTGGTGTAAAGTTACCAAGGAAAATGTAACATCTCCTCTATCTATTTGCTCAATTTTGCTGCCAAAAATATCACTCCCTTTAAAGCGTTTGCTGCAGAGATGTTGTAGTGGAATCACACTCGGGGCCATCGAAATGTCACAACAGGAGGAGACACCTGAAGCTGAAGTGAATTGCCCAAAACAACATGAAATTGTAATAAACTGTAATTGGGGAAGTAATCAAGATGCTTTTATCCTTGCTCTTCCATGAGGGTCAGCAACAAGCTGAGGGTAATTGAGCTTTTACTTGTCTTACAAAAGGAAGGCAAGGTACCCATACGGTGTTATTGGCAGCTTGCAGGTGGGTGACGTACCACATCTGGAAAGCACACAGCTGGGTCTGCCCTGCTGTTCAGGGCAGCAGGATTTCACTGTGCACCTGCCCACAGAGCCTGCTACAGCTCCGTCACAATCAATGGATGACACAGACCTTTTCAGGCTAGCAGACAAAAAAATGCCCCGTAGCTGGGCAAGGACTCAAGGCAAGGTCAAACTAGACATAATTATGCATTTTTAATAGTGACAGCAAGCAGAGAAACAATTTACTGGGGGGAATGGGGTACGTGCTTTTTCTCTAACCACTTTTAAATCAAGTCCTATTGTTTTCCTAAAAGCACTCTGGAATTCAGCTAAGCCAGGAAATCCTCTACTCACATTTGAGAAAAATTTGCCAGGAAAATTAGCGACATATTTCCCGGAGATTGGTAAATGATAAGACTGTCAGTGTTCAAGTCAATGCCTTTGAAAATCAAGGACAAAATGCCTGCCAATATCACAGTAGTTGGCTTAGCCCTACGGGAAGGAGTAGGGGTTGTTGTATCTCTCACAGTTCCACTTCTTTTCAACTACTAAGTACAAAAATGCTAGTTGCTGCATGACAACCATGAGCTGGGCTCTCTCTTTAACTTTCTAATGGAGATGAAGTATTACACTGAGGTACTGGGGACTTATGTTGTCTTAGGATGTGAAATGATTCATAACCAGCCACTGGAGCAAGAGGGTTATGTGAAAATAACACAGTACTATTTGTATCTCCATCCCCCTTGCAAGTTGTGCTTAATGTGCAGCTCAAGTCATGCAGGGGGGCTAAGTATTGAACTGAATGCCATTATCTGCTTAAAAGAACAGGCCAGTGAATAAGATTTTGGTACAGGAGCTTTAGGACACTGAAACTGATGCCAGAAATTATAATTTCATTGCTAGTGGGAAGTTATTGACTGTTAGATATCTTTGCTTTTTCCTCCAGGTCAGACACAGGAGACGGAGTGGGTGGAATTCATTCGCTGGGGTTTATGTGTCCCAAAGCTAAAGATTACGGTCTCAGACAGTCACTCTAGGCTCCCTTTGTCGCTGATGGAGAGAAAGAAGAATCTCTACAGGGTGATTAATCTCATCTTATGACAGAAATTTAAGGTATGCCAAATAAATCATTCTCTGCAACTGCCTTTCTCCCCATTAACTACAAAAAGAACTTGGAGTGACCGGTCTGACACAGGACTGTGAAAGAGCTGTGACCACCTGGAGTGAGAGCCAGAGGCGGGACATTGTGCTCTAGGGCTTCCCGAATTATGTCAGAGATCTACATTTAGGGGTGTGAACTGTTCCCTCAGTTGGAATAGGTGAATGTCATACTTTGGAAGTTAAGAGTGAAATGTTTGTTGCATATTAGAAATTTGGAGCTATCTTAGCATTGTTTCTGTTGTGCCTGGTAGATATTTTAAGTTTTTTGCTGCTTCAAACCAGTGAGATTATATTTGCTCCACTGATAAATTATCCATCAAGTGAACCAGAAAGCAATGTAACCTGTAATGTTTCCTGGGCATTTGTTGATGCCAAGGTTAACATTATTTTCCACTGGAAGAGCAGAGATTTTTTTTGTTCTGAAGACAACCTGGGAAACTGAACGTGCCTGTAAGGGTTCCTCCTCATCATTACCCTTTCTGGGGTTTGGCTGCCTGGGTTCACAGCCAGATGAGAAATAATGCAGCTGGTGGCCTTCAAAGGAGGAGTTAGAAGAAAAGGGGAGCCTCCACTAAGGCTTCTTCTAACCTGCTTCATCACTACTGACTTGGCTGGGTCTGACGCCAGTTACACTTAGCCATCATGTGAGGATGGTTGGTAATGAGGATTGCTGTTTAAAAATATCCATTCCTATAAGATAACAGATCAAGAATTGGACTGTACTCTCTTCCATGAGAGTTAAACATCAAAGCAATACTCTTACAAAAGATTAGTATGTGATGTGGCATCAGCTGAGCACGTTAACTGATAGGCCTGTGTTCTCAGGGTAAAAGAATTACAACACTAAAAAAAAAACAAACCCTACTAAAAACCTCCATGAGGGTTATACGAACAATGAAAGTAGCTTAAACAAAAAGTTTTTGTTTGGGATATGAAAATGCACAGGAATATTAATTGCAACTCAGTTGAATAGTGGTAACTTGACCACTTTTGATTCTGGGTCCATAGGATGAAGTATTTGGGGGACCAGTTAGCTTGAGCATTTGTTATTATGCTTTTCTTCTGACAGGCAGATGACCTGACTTCAAGCGTTGAATGTCTGCTTTATATTAAACATTCACCAAGTCTCTTATTCCCCAGGTGAATGCTTTAATCACACTGCTATCAAGCAATATTTAGCCCCTTTTTTGATGCTGTGTGTCTCCTTTTCCTTTCCAGGATTTCAGCTTTCATTTTAATTGTTGAGAAGGCTTCTAAAAAGTAGCCTGAGTAAACTATTGCTTGCCTGACGCTATGGTGAGCTTAAAGCGATCTCCATAAGATGTATCAGTGCCCCATTTTGGACATTAGGAAATGGCCTCAAGTTTAGAGGTTTAGATGGGATATTAGGAAAAACTTCTTCACAGAAAGGGTTGTCAGACACTGGAACAGGCTGCCCAGGGAGGTGGTGGTGTCCCCGTCCCTGGGGGTATTTAAAAGCCATGTGGATGAGGCGCTGAGGGACATGGTTTAGTGGTGGACTTGGCAGCGTTTGGTTAACGGTTGGACTCAATGATCTTAAAGGTCCAACCTGAACAATTCTATGATTCTATGATTAGCACCATGGAAGGTCCATGAAAATATTCACCATCAAGGCTTGCAATGGTGACATTATTCATGGTTTCTCTGCTATCAAACTACATAAAGCAGAAGAAACATCCCGTGCGACAAAATGTAGTGGAGTCATTTTCAATTCTGTCCGTTTTCTCAGCTTTTCTGTATTAATAATACATGGCCTTATGATACTGTGATAAGCAGCATTTTCCACTAACTGCACAATTAAAATACAAGCTTTTTCTTTTTCAATAGTGTGCTGTGGATTGCTTTGCTGTTTGGCTTCTAAAAATAATTTTCTCACCTATTTTTTTTTTTTTTTTTCATTTTCAGTTACCTGACATACACGGTTGAATTCAGCCACCTATTCTGAAGGAACATTTCTGTTTTAAATTAAAAAGTCAGGTCTGATCCTCCACGTGGTGTTCTCTTTCCACACTGAAGATTCAAGCTGACAACGTATCAAATCATTTTTCATTGCTTCTGCCAGGCTGAGCATGTGAAATGTAATTTTTCAAGAAGGAAAAAAATACTTGGTGGTTGTTTATGAAATGGGTATTTTAAAGGAGTCAAGTTTCTGCTATCTATGATGACAAAAGAGGTATTCTAAGTGATATATAATTTTACTCTTCAGCATATGCTGAAAAACACTGACTTGGGAAATAATGAGGACTGTGAGGCTTGTTGCTTTCTGGATTTTTAGCATGTTTTCATTATTTTTACAGGGGACAATGTCTTCCTAATACTCATATCCAGTACTATTCAGGTTGGAGGAGCTGAGAAATGACCCCAAAAAACTATCATTGGAAATACAGTAACAGAGCAAATGTTAAACACATAATTTCCACCAACAATTAGATGCTTGTGACTAAATAACGGCTGTGTGTTTACTGCCACCGGCTCAAACTAAAATATTATGTTTCGTAACTGAAGCAAGCTAAGAGCATACGCAAAAGACCGTGAAAGGAGCTCTATTGGCTTAAACTAAATATCCCTGTGGCCAAGTTATCCTGTTCCTGGTCTCTTTTTTCTTTTCACTTAAGTGAATTTAGCTCATCAACAGTAACACAGTTGCTTCTAGTTTAGCTGGGCAGTAAATTTAAACAAAGAAAAGAAGAAGGAGAGAAACAACTTGGTTCTCCTAGGAGCTGGGAAAGATGTAAATATCTTCTCCAGAGACTGCTTGGTGTAATATTTCAGCAGAGCTATGACTGAGAACTGAACAGTTTTATAAATTGAATGGAAATTGGCTGCAATACACAATAGGTTTGTTCCCTTTGAAGCTGAAAAAATACAGTCTGCCAATGAAGCATTTAATTAACATTTAGCAAAGTAGCCTGTGCTGTTCTGAGTTAATCAGGCAGCCATTCCATTGTTAATAATGCAAGCAATTAATGCAGATGTATTCAATGGCAAGTTAACTGCAGCACTTGTGTTTAAATGCTCTTTGAGAAGCCTGGAGAGTTGCTTACTGTATAACTACAATGATGCTTTAAGGAAAGAACTAGGATATTTTGGCTGTTCAAGCTGCTTAGGGCAGTGTTAATAACTGGCTAATTGTGATGATGCATTGATCAGAGAGGGCTACTAAACTCTTAAGAAAATTAGTTAGTGCTTGGGTGGCTGCTTGTAGGACTGGTCCACCCTGAGTGCTCAGATGCTGAGCTGCTGCTGCTGCTGGTGCCTGAACCACCTTATTTAAAGATGCCACTGCTACTACCAGAGCTATTGCTCTGCTCTAGTACTTCAGAAGAGGTCCCTGAGCTGGGCTCCAGAAGAAGGAGGCTTTCCCTCTAAAGGGTGTGCAACCACCTCCAGGGCATGTAACTGCATCCGGACTTGGGATCCGGCGACTCCGGATCTGCTCTCTTCTGCAAAACAGAGAGACATGGATGCTAAAAATGTCAGATTGAAACTCCAGGTTGGAGATGGATTAGATGCCTTCTCAAAATCCTTCTCAGCCCTGTATTTTATCCCACTCTATGGCTGTTCTTTCAAGGAAAATCTAGTACTTGGGTTAAAGTACTAATGTCCTAGCAAGCAAAAACAGGAGCTGAAGAATGAAGAGATCTAGATTGTAGTCCCAACATTTGTGCCAATATGACTTGAAGCAAAACGTGTTTTTAAATATGTCCACATTTGTAAAATGCCCTGAGGATATGCTGAAAGAACTGCTGCAAAGGGTCAGGGCTGCTCCAATATTTGCTCAGCCATCAAGCTTAACTACGCCTCTCCGCGTGATACTTTCCTGGTGCCTGGAAATGCGGATCTGTCCACACCATTAGATCGCATCATCTGACCTCTCTGCACATCACAGGTTATTATGTTTATTTACTGCCTGAGTGAAATAACTTGTGTTGGATTGAATCCCACCTTACTCTGGGGAGAGCTGTTAAGGAGTAGGGAATGTGGCAATGTTTAATCACCCTCCCTGCCACATTTATTTCTCAAATTCTCATTTGAATTGACCTGGTTTTAATTTCCAGACTCTGCTCTCACCCCTATCCACCAGAATAAAAAGAACTTTAATACTTTTATTTTTTCTTTTCTTTCTGAAGTCCTTCAATGCTGCAATCAAGTGGCCTTTTGATCTTCTTTCCACCAAGCTAAACAAAGTGAGTTCAGTGAGGCTCTTGTTTGAAGACCTTTCTCCAGGCATCAAACAAAGGTGAGGATTTGGGGGCTTTTTTTTCCTGCAAGCCTCTGGTTTTTTCAGCATTTGTTTTCATACATAGGCACAAGCATCTCACCAGGACAGCATTCAGAGGTCAACAAACCTTCCTACCTCTCACTAACCCACACTAATACATTCAAATAACTCTTCAATGCAGCATGACCCTGAACTGTGTTGCTTAACTGATTGCTTTGCTCTGATAACAGTTACTAAATTTTACTAATTATAATTTAGTCACTGAATGTTTGTTTATTTTGTAGATGAGGTCTATATTCCTTTCTCCCAACCACAGATCCTTGCTTCTGCTGTCATTCATTGCATTTTGTTTGAACAGATTCAGCCAACTCCCTGCATTGCTCCTTCCACCTCGTGGGGTTTTTTTTTATTCTCCTCCCTACTGGCAAGGAAGACAGCTTTAACAGCAGCCACTTTGTATTTTCTCTGAGCTCACCAGTGAAAAATATGGATTAGGGTTGGACCTCTCATCAGAACAAGTGTTACCTTAGGAAATTTTGATTTGGTCAAAGTTAGATTTCTGAGCTAGGAAATGTTGGGTGGGACAAGAAGAAGCAGGTATTCACTGGGAGCTCCCTGGAGCATCCCTATAGATCCAGACAGGGTAGCCAGGGCACTTGAGGACACAGGTCATCTCATCCTTAGGTAAACATCTAAAGCCAACAGATTAATTATCCCCACTTCTCTCACCTGGTCAGTCTAGATGCCTGACCTGAAGGCATCTCTAGATAGGTGAGATGAATCATAGTGACAAAGTCCATATTAGATGTTTTGGCTGGTAATCTGAGCTGTTAATTAACAAAAGTCCTAATTAAAAAAAGCTTCTGATTGCTTATGCTTTCTATCTCTTTCCTGAGGTCTTTTATGCCTGGTGCAATAGCTCCTGAGGCTAGGGTGGAGCTCTCTAACCTTCTTTCCCCACCATCCCACCGTAAAGGCTGGGAGCAGGGGTGGGATTTACCATCCCAGGGGGGTGAGAGATTTGGGACTGAACCCTCTCCATTGCCTCCACGCAAGGAGAGCAGCTGTCACAAGGAGGAACCAGCGCTGCAGCTGTGTGAGACAAGATCTAAGGATGATTGTTTCATCTAACAAGGAGAAATACCTTTTGTCAGGCATTTATTCAAAATGTAGTCAATAAGCTGGGCCTGTCTTTTCTGTCAAACTAGACCTAGCAACAAAACCCAGGATCCCAACACTCCCCACAGTTAGTCTTGTGGCTTGGGAAGATCAAAACCAGATTTGGATCTAGTCTGTGCAGCTCAGACCTGTCTACCCCCAGACCTCATGTAGTGCTATGGATACACACAAATTTCAAATCACAATTAATTGCAAGCAACATATGGCTACTACCTACACTCATTTACACCAGCTGAGAAGTGGGGGTATGGGCTGTTATTTACTCTGCCCTGGGAATCTGCAAAATCCCTATTGTTTGGTGTTAGTTGGGTTTTGTGCAAGATGGTGGCTTGTGCCTGTTCTCCACACTGGGTAGAGAAAATGCTCTGGGTGGGTTAGCCATGAAATTGCACATGAAGGGCAAATGGGAATTAAAATTATGATGGTCTACTGAAATAACCATAGTAATACTAAATCAGAACATGAAGAGTTAACCAAGGGGGTGTTCCCAGGAAGGCTGCAAATCTGACTTTCACTTTCCAAACCAAAAAGTGGATCAGAAGTGATACTCGCTTGTCCCAAGCAAATCTCAAGCACACCTGTACATCATGCACTGTGCCATACAGCAATGCAGCCTCTCCTCACAGTCCCCATCGCTGATGCCAGAGTCCACCTGTGCACAAATCTGCACTCCATCACCCCATTGCCTCTACCATGAACGGTCACCGACTGGAAGGGTGTCTTGGGAAGATGAAGAAGCAGGTTAGGCTTCCAGCTGGTGGGGACACCCACAAAAAGGAGCTGTTTTGGAGCCCCACCATGGTCCAACATTCCAGTTCTGCTTCTTGCAGACTCCAGACGCAGGCCCCTCTGTGTGACCTGACAGCTGTCACCTTTAAGAGAACCCAGCCCCAGGCAACGGCATCTCCAATGCTTTTTAGCTGATAGGGATCACAACAACTAATTTTGTAGTGGCCTCAGGGCTGTGTGTGTGTGAACATGCACAATGGAAGTTTAAGATACCATTATTGTACAAAGTAGGAACAGCATAGGTCATCTGTTATCAAAATAATCAGGAAGAAAGAATATTTACTTGTTATTAATTGGAGTACATAAAAAATGGTCCTTTGTAAAAGACATTAACTTTCTCTTAAGCACCCTGTTTTGTGCTCAGCTTGAGCTACATATGCTGGTGCCAATAAGTCTGGGGGCTTGGGCTATTTTGTAGGCACACAAGTGCAGGATAGCTCTAAACCAAAAGGAAATGTCTCACGTGTGGTAAGAGGTTTCCATGTGAGAACCTGGGCTGAGGGCAAAAGAGAGGCTCAACATATTGTCTCCATGTAAAAGCCACCCCTTGTCCCAAGTGATGTTTTCTGTGATAGGGGACAGTACTCCTCCCCTCTCATCCACCTCTGCACATACTATTCCATGCACCCTGATGAGTGTTTCTTGTATGCTGGCCTGCTGTGATGCCGCGCTTGAAGATAGATGTGAAAGCCTCTGTCAGAAAGCACTGTGGGAAGCATCCCTGAGCCAGCCTAAATTATCCGTGCCTCACTGGAAATTCTGCACATTAATGGAAACATCTGGGTGGTTTTGCCATCCAAAAAGTAATGGTTATTTAATAGTGTAAATCTTTCGCCTGGCATTTATATTTCTACACCAGCAGCAAGTTAGTAAATAAAACCTCTAACACTTCAAATTAAACTGTGCTCAGTTAATTGCATTCAAGATGTTTAACAGCTTTGTTGGTGCTCGTTAAATAATACTTGATTCCTGGGAACACGTTTGTTCAGTGTGAGCCTCCCTTGTACTCTCACACTATTCTATACTCCTCTTGAACCTTTGACAGGTTCAAGGGAAAGGCTCACAGTTTACACAGGCAGGTAAGCAAAAGCTTTGCATTCGTGACTCCCGAGCATCGCTCCTGATGACAGACCTGCTTCTTCAAGTTTTCATGTCTGTGGTTATATGTCAGGAGAAAAATTACTGATGCTCATGCCTGGGTCTACATGTTACTATTTGACTGGCATGGGTGAGAATGGGAAAGCGCCTCGGGTAGGACTTGCAGAAGGACACAGAGATAGGGGAAAAGATCAGAACTGAGCCTCCGACATTTGCAATCAGCTTATGCTTTAGCCCACTACTTTGTCAATCCCCAGCCAGGTAAGCCCTACTTCCCAGTAGTACTAGACCTGGTGTGGACTACATGTAAGGATGTGCAGCAAGCAAACTTGTTTCCATGGCCCCAGAGCTGTTCTGGAGCCACTAAAACACCAGCACTGAATAATACCAATGAATTAAAAGTCCGCCACTCATGGATACAAGGTGGTCTAAAGTCCACCTCAGCAGTTCCCTGGCATAACAACTGGGTACCATCCAAAGCCAGCTTGGTCTTCAGCTTGAGTTGAGCACAAGGCATGAGCTCCTGGCTGGAACACTGCAGTGGGATGCAGTAACAGCTCTGCTGCAACCCCACCCCACATGGGAACCTCCTGCTACAGTTCCATCCTACCTTCTTTCACTTTCTCCATTCAACAGAGTACAGATTCAAAGCAGGATGAATAGGAAAGGGGTCTCTCCCTGCCTGTGGTATCTGAGATACATCTGGTTGACATTCTACATCAAGCTGGCATGACACAGAAAAAGGAGGACTCTGGGCAGGAGCTGAGAGCCATTGCTTCCTCTTCACAGCACTGTCCCTCCTCCCATCACCCTCTTCATGCCCTCTCCCCTCTATTCATGCCTTTCACTCCAGAAGGATATGCCAGCAGGGATATCGAGGCATTTTGTCCTACATCCAGAGCCAGTTGTTGGATTGCCTATGCAGAAATCAGCAGGGCATTACTCAAAGAGGTGCTGCCTGTATTCTCCCTGGTGGGCTGCTGTCAACAGGCTCCGGGATGTACATAAACAAGGAAACCAGCAGACCTTGAAAACAAAGTAACATCCAGAGAGGAAAACAAACAGCCCACAGGGCTGCTTAAAAATGTTGATGGTGGTTATGATGCCAAAGAAAAGGGTGAGTCAATGGAGAGCACGCTGGGCAAGCCTTGGGCCAGCTCCTGGCTTTCCCAGGGATGGATCAGGACAACCCCATCCTCCATCACAGCACTGCAGTTTGCAAAGGACAATACTTTCGGTGCAGAGTCCTCAGTCTTTGTGGATGAAACAGGCTGTGCAAGATTCCAAGGTTATGACTCAATCCCATCCTATCAGGGCGACAGTGTTGGGCCTCAGTTCCCCATTTACAGCTTTCACAGGACAGGAGAAAAAAAAAAAAAAAGAAAATGCCAGACAAGGAAACCAGATAGCAGTGCTCCTGAGTGAATCAAATCCTCCTGACAGCTAATCTCAGTTTAGTCATCCATTGTTGTCTCATCAAAGTCTCTCCAAGAAAGAGCGAGACAGATGCAACCGTTGTCTCTGCTCATGCCTGCAAGGGGTCTCCTTTCTTATCAACCAGCATTCAGAGAAGCAATCCAGAGTGGCTGAATTATGCCGGGTGCTGAGAGGCAACCCTGATAAGGATTTCAAGGCACACTGTCAGGACACTTGCTCTACTTGATTCAAATACCCAAAAAAAAAAGTTTCCTTTAACCAAGGACAAAAGCTAAAGTCCTGGGGGCAGAGGAGCAACAGTGAGTTGACCTACTCTGTGTGGTACCAGAGAAACTTTCTTTTTCCTCCCTTTCTTTCCAGATTTTTCCCTGTAGAGGTTGTGCTTGCTTTAAAAATGAGCTCTCGTGTGCTTTCTCCAGTTGTAGCAAAAAGACTTGGCATTCCTGATATTTTAGTAGGTGAACAAGAATTGTGTAATGATTGCACACATCCGTGAGGGTTATACCGCCAGCATCACCTGAATGATGCTCTGCATGTGCTACAAAGTTATATTTTCTACTGTGGGCTGCTTTACTCCCAAAGACTTTTTCCCCTCTTGTGATATATCTTATCACAGAGCAGAAACATGGGAAAAAGATGGAGATGGATGGGTCCAACAGAGAGATGCTTTCATATGGCATCTGTTGGTATCATCTGCTGCAGGACGGACAGGAAAGCCTTCTGCTAACGTGTGCAAACACTTCATCTTTTCTGGTCTCTGCTGGGCAGAGCTAGGAGGCATCCCGTTTGGTTTGTAACCTACACAAAAACCTTTTTATGAGTTACAAGATTTCCCCAGAGGCTTTTTGACCATTTCAGTGGTGCGTGTTGATATATAACATGCCTTTATGTGGGGTTTTTTAATTTTTTTTTTTTTTTTTTCATTAAATGAGGAAATGTCAGAGAGTTTTGGATTTGGCTGCTTTTCCTGCCTTTTCTTATGCGATGATGCCATCTTGTGGAAGTTGCTAAGAGCAAGAGTTGGGACCACACTAGCTCATATCTATATTTGCATGTTCTGTCGCTCAGCAGGTTTGTGGGGTGGAAGAGCGTGGAGGCTCTGTCATCCACACTTGGTGCATTTCAGGGGTGGGGGCACTCTGGAGTAGCTCTAGTTTGGTCCTGTGGCTGCCCTTAGCAACTACCATGCATATCTGGGACCGTAGCTTTCTGGGGCAACTGTTTTCCATTTCAACTGAAAGGAATTCAATTCAAGCGCTCACCCACAGTGTGAGGTAGCTAGGGGCAGTAACTTTAAAAGCATCTCAATTCCTCTCCTTATCCTCATTTACTCCTCACCTGAATTCACATGACAAAGTAGACACACCCTTGATAACAAGGTAGGATGGTAAGCTAATGGGATCATGTGCAGGCCCTGAGAAGACCTGGAAAGGATGCTCTTCTGGCTCCCAGTGCAGAGGGGTAGTGCTGTTAGAGGGTTGTGCTACCCTCTTGCTCTGAGTGGGAAGCTCCTGGAACCAGGAAAAGGAAGCCATACCAAAGCTCTTCTCCAGCTCCTGTCCCATTAGAAAAGTAGAATATTGCCTAGTTTTCTGGACTGATACCAAGGCAGCCTCCACGAGCTCACTCACAGAAAAACCTGTGTCGTCTTCTGAGAGTTAAAGCTTTGCTGGTAAAGCTGGGGAACCATCGATGCTTTGGGGATCGCAACACAGAGGAGGAGGAGGAGGACGATGTTGCTGGAGCAAGATATGAGAAATCGGTGAGAAGTGACTGTATGATTCAGTTGTTCTAATGTCATTAAGTTTGTACCTGCCTTGTTTTGACTTGGATCACAGACTTGGTAAATAGTTGCTGTCTTCACCAAATACCTGTTGTTTTCATAAAGCTGATTAAGCTGGTATGCTTGCTTTCAAATCCCCTCTGCTCATTGAAAGAAAACTTCTTTAAACAAAAAGGCTGTAACAGAGCAGCAGAGCCCTGAACTGAATCCATTCCACGTAGTGATGCACTGGATCTATTTATTACTCTGAGACTCAGCAAGCCAAAAACCTGTGATGTCCTAGCAAATACTTTCCTACCTCTCCAATAATATATCTGTAGCAGGCTGACATAATAGTTTGATTTTATTGAATCGCCTCTGTGTGTTAATGGGAACTCAGACCTTGAAGCAGGTGTTACTTCACTGAATTGAATATAACCTATTTGTTTGCTTGTCTAAACACAGATTCTTAAAAGTATTTTAGTTTCTCACAATTCATTCCTTTCAACACTCTAAATACACAGGCTGTACCTTTCTTTGCATGTTGTTTTCTATAATACATTTCATTTCTGGGCCGTCACTAGATGAGTAAACTTTCATGGATGTTTGCTTCTTGCAACCGATATTTTTAGGCAACCAAAAAAAAAAATCCTCTTAGTTTCTTTTCTGCGAGCAGGGCACCATCTGATGTGCTGGCAGACTTTCCAGGCTTCTAACCCTAAATAATCTGGTAATGCCAAAGGCAATTTCTAAGGAACAACAAAACAATCAGACCTACTGGCGGGAAAATTTCTTTACAATGTGCTGCCCCCAAACCAAGAAAAAAGGGATAAATAAACCCCTTCACCTACTTGCATTTTAAAGCTCCTGTTGTTAATTTTGATGCCTATTTCACACGGTGTATGCAGTCACTAGGGTTAAATACTTGACCATGTTTGCTTTGCTCTATGGTGTTTCTTGTAATTGTTTGCAAAGGGTGTTGTGGCATGTGATGAATTAACATAAGCTTCACTGATTGAGAGCAGGCAAATTATAGAAATAATTATCTCTCAGACTTTGGGTGTAGGCTGTGGCGTTTTCCCAGAAAGGGCAATATGAGGGGAAAAGAAAACAGAGGAAAATGCTTGTACTTGCTTTGAAAATGTGAACGTCTGGTTTAAACAGAGCACAGGAACACAACAGGAAGACTATCGGGGGAAGGACTGATACAGGCTACCCACAGCAGCCAAAGAGGAAGCTCTGGCAACAAGAAGTGACTTGATTCCCCCAGTATCAGCAGAGGCAGCACCACACAAACTGCTGTGCTCTTTGATTAGGGCTACCTCTAGATGCAGGTTTAGCAGCAAATTAAAAAGTAACAGGGAGCACTAGAAATCAGTTGTCTGCCATACTATGTCTTTAGAGCTGGCCCAGCAAACCCACGTTCTCCTAAACAGGCTGCTTGTACGTCGGGGTTGGCATTGCCAGTGGCTGTTCTCTGTTTTGGAGAGTGCTCATCACTTATGAGGAGTGAGAGCAGAAGTGATGCGGAAAGGTAGGGCACTCAAGGCCTTCCTTTAGTCGCTTTAAAATTCTTCATTGCTACACTTGTGAAATTAATTTCACCAAGCAATTAAGGCCACAAGCCAGAATGAGAAGAGAATGGTAAAAAAAGCCTAGAAGATTTAAATGTACCTAAGCCCATATGACTGGATGATGTCTTTCCTGCAGTGGGTAAGGATTTGAGGTGATCTCCAAGTTGACGGGATGTACCTTCAGGGACTGGGGACAGGCTCTGTCCCTTTGCTCACCTGACCCTAACAGGCAAAAGAGGAGGTTCAAGGGAATTGTAGATGAATCAGTGTAACTTCATTTGCTGGAAAGATGCTGGAAGAAATGAATTAGTTAAACACTTGCCTAGAGAGTAACAAGAAGATGGGAAATAGAAATGGACTTATCAAGTTTGACTGGTATCACGCTGATCTATATTTTTTTTTTTTTTTATAAAGGGGAGAGCAGAAGATCCTTCCTTTGAATTTCGGTGGGGTTATAGCAGTGTCCTGAGTGATATTCTCGTAAGGAAGCTCATGCTGGCAGTTTGCAGTGGACAGTGAGGCTAGCTTACATACTGTTCCCAGAGAATGAGCTGCAAGGGGATGAAGTTGGATGAAGACATTCAGGTTGGGAATCGGCCATACCCAAACAGATCCTCAAAGTGTGCTGATTCCATCCCGCTGCAGCCACCAGGTCTGAGCCAATGGCTTCCTAATGCCTGGATCCAAAAAAAGGAGATTTTTCAAGTCCTGAAAGCCCTGCTAAAATCAAGCTGGAAGTCTTGGCACCCAGAATAGGAGTTAGGGACCTTGATGCCAGATCTGGCTGTGACTGCAGACCTCTTGAGGCTTCTCAGCATGTGGGACAGCACCACAAGAAGTCACATACAGTTTTTATGGCTGTGTGACAGGGCAGGACCATGGCTATAACAGGCATTTGGGCTTGAATGTGGTACTGCAGCTGAAAACAGTCCCAGCTGTGGCACAGCCCTATACTATCTCTTCTTCTCTGGGATGCCACCAGCTAGGACCTGTTGATCAGTATGTTGCAAGATAAAGCCATGGTGGCCCATCTGTGGTCCCTTCAAAGACCCCACCTGCCTCTGCCTGCTGCAAAACCCCTTCTGTGTGTAGCCCTGTGATGCCAGAGACCAAAGAGCCTCAGCCTGTGACCTCCATGGCCATTTGGTCTGTAGTCCTCCAGGAACAGGTCCTACTTGGGGTCGTGCTGTGGTTGGTGCAAGGCAGAGAATTATGACTTACTGACTGCCAGGACAAAGATGGCAAAGATACCAATCACCTGCCAGAGGCGCAGCCCCCAGATCACCACCGTCTCTGAAGTGACAGGGTCTGGTTTCTTTTTCGGAGGTTCTGTGGTGGCCTGGGAAAGAGGGAGAAAAAAAAAAAGAGAAATGTCGTTTAAGATTTGCAAGGGTCCCTAAAACAGTCAGAAAGATGCCAATAGCACAGGAGATGGTGGACCCCAGTTTACTGGCCCCCCCAACAATTTGGAAATCTTTGCGGAATAGAGACTTCACTAAAGAGCTTTTATCTAAAGCTTTTGCTGTTTTGAAATTTATCTGAAGTATTGCCAATTTTCATGACTACAAAGAAAATATTTTTGCTGTTATTTCTTAAAGTCCCAGCTTTTTCTAAAGAGTCCATCTCCTGCGGTCAGGAGAAATTTCTTATATTTAAGTGGAGCCCATGGCCAGGTAAAGGCAAGGCTCTAGTTTAGGCAGGGGTCAAACCCTAGAGCTTTGGCTTAAAGCAGCCCCCACTGGAGGGGGATCAGCCCCTGTTGCGCTATCTCACAGCTGGCCCCAGCAGCCTGACCTCCAGGAGGAGAAGGAGGATGCTCTGGGTGCCTGGAGAGTAATTTCTGCCTTTCTCCTGAACCCTGGAGAAACACTGCAGAAGAACTGCTAGATCAAATAGGACAGAAGTTGTGTGTGAGACAGCAGTCGATGCTGATGTTGGAGTTTGGTTGTCTGTTTCTATTTCTCTCTTCGCGCTCTATTGTAAGACCTGCCAGGAGGACGGTGCAGCTTCTTCCCTGCCTCAGGTTAGGGTTTGGGTGAAAGCTGTTGGGTCTGTTCCCCTTCTTGGTGCACATTCCCTTCCTGACCCCACATCGGTCCCTTTTTTCTTTGCTCAGACTTCATAGGGCCTGAGAGGGGGGCTAGGGCATGGTGCACACTTGATTTCCACCTTCTTTAACTGCGTAGTGACTGTCACAGCCTACAGCTAGCCCACTGCCTGAAGGAGCGGTGCGGGAAGGGACCAGGTAACTCAACTGTTCTGTCTTGGCCCCACTAGAGCTGCTATAGGGGTAGAGGATTTGTCTGCTGGGCAGAGATGGCCCTGGCCAAGCCTGGCTCACCTGCCCTGGAGGCAGGGCTGGCTCTGCTCCCAGAAAAGATGTGAATCTTGTCT
The DNA here is from genome assembly GCF_030936135.1 of Gavia stellata. Classification (NCBI taxonomy): domain Eukaryota; kingdom Metazoa; phylum Chordata; class Aves; order Gaviiformes; family Gaviidae; genus Gavia; species Gavia stellata. The sequence goes on from NC_082599.1 coordinate 2,258,275, forward strand.
CCGGTTGTCCTGCTGTGGAGCTCCTCCAGGCATGTACCTCTGTGGGGGCTTGTGCCCCAGCTCTGAATGTCTACGCTCTGATGTGGTCTTAACCCACCTTTCTAGATAGGGAATACTCCTCTGGAAGGGAGCAAGACCCTAAAAGTGGAGTAACCTGCAGTGCTGTGGTGTTGTTTCATAGCTCCTTGGCTTTAAAGATATGAGTGGGAGTAGGATTCAACCTCTTAAATGCAGTCATCTGGTCTTGTCTGAGGTGTTGTGGAGCATCCTCCATCTGCCCACCCAGCAGGGCACAGGTCTTGCACTGTGTCACACGTGCCAGCTCCCGTACTCATGTCAGATACTGTAGGACACCTCAAATGGCACTAGACTTCATAGTAATTTGACAGCAGTGACTTCATCATCTGTGGGTTCGAAACAAAATTGGGAAATCTCAGATCTACACCTTGCACTGTCTGCTTCATGTCACATGAGCCCCCAGTGCCTCAGTTTCCCCACTGGTAACAGAGGAACGTCGCTGCTTCCCTACTTTTGCCTTGAGATATTTTGAAGGGAAATGCCATGTGGATTTGATACAGGGACAGATACTGGAACTCATCTATACCTTGAGAAAGGACACTTGATTTAAATCCCTTTGTCACTGGGGAATGAGGAGTTGATGGACCCTTGAAGGGTAGTACAATGCGCAGGCAGTAATTCCCACACAGCATTTCCTCTAGCTGTCAAAACAGCAAAGCTGAATTTGGGATGGTTATTCGAGTTGCATTTAAGTGCTGGGGATTCAATCATGTTGCTTTAACCCTGCAAAGTTAATGACAGAAAGCACAGATGTGAGATTTCGTGAAATGCAATGGAAAATGGTTCAAAATGGGTCATTCTGGGCTAGAGGCTCCAGTTCTCTAGCCAGAGCTCTGATTCTCCCAGCTCCAGTAGTATGAGAGATTCATAGCAGCAAGGAGAATATACCGTAGGGAGATTAAACAACACGGACAACATCAAGGAGTGGCAATTAAATCTTAGACCAGGGATCCTATTGCTTTTTTAATATATATAAATAACAGTAATGAACAAACAGCGTTTGCAATGAAGAATTTGGGTAACCTGTATTTGCTGAGAGCCCTTGCATTACTTGAGAACACGTTAAATGTGCAGAGAGAATCCAGTTGTGCTGTTAGTCCAGGAGGAAGGTCCTGGCTTCTCTCATTTTCGCCTTCACATGAATAAACCACAAGACTGCCTGCTGGCAAGGTGGTGCTGTTTTGTTTCTTTTTATGTTGTAGCTTGCAGGTTCCTTTTGTACTTTCATGCATATATATACATACATTGTGATCTGGAAAATAATTCAAGTAGGAGACATTATACCAAATGCCTCTGTTCCTTAAAAAGATCTTTATTTTTACAATTAAGTGGACTTTTCCTAGCTGTAAGTGTACTTTTTCTTTCAATTTGCATTTGTTTTGGGGAAGTAAATTTTTTAGTGGTGTTCTCCGTTAAACAAAAGTCTTGAAATGAATAAGTAATTAATTAAAATTAAATTTAAAAAAAGAACTGAGAGAGGTCTGGTATTTTTATTCATTCATAAATATACTTTTTCTAAGCAGTCTTGCTTCCATATTTTGGTTCACTGATGAGAAGTTTGACTAAAGAAACCTGCTCTTAAATTGGCTTGTAGCTGTTGCGTTAAGCCTGGTTGTCATTCAGAAAAGCACGTCTTTAATTAGTTAAGTTATTCAGGCTAACAAGGAGGTCTTTGAATTAAATTCTGTGGCTTGTACTGTATTAAAGGTCAGAAAAGATGTGATAATGTCCTGTTTAGTGCATGACTACAAAAAGAGAGGGGATTTGGGCAAAGAGGGGAGTGTGTCTGATGCAACATGAACAGCGCTTTAGTTTCCAGCTCCTGAAAATGCTCTAGAACTGAGGTGTAAGGGGAGAATTAGAAAACAGGTGAAAAAATGAATTAATAATCATGAGAGCCTTATCTTGGGAAGATGATGTGAGCTTTCCTTATGTGGTTTAGTGGTGATTTGGTTAGTACTTCAGATGAGGTGAATTGCAATCTCAATTGCAGCTCCGCTGACTACTGGGTAGATCTTCAACATCTATGGGAGAGTCTGGGGCAAATAGCCTTACAGATACTTGTCTTTGCCAGAAGAAACTTCTCTGGAGTGACCATTTAGATGAAAACTGGACAAGGACCTGATGGCCTCTATAGTAGCTAGGTGTTTGACAAACAAGGTAGCTAAGTCTCATTGCAGATCTAGTCCTTAGTTCTTGTGTGCCTCAGTTTCCCATCTCTGAAATGGGGTTGAGCACATTTCACAGGTGTTTTAAGAGGACACATGTTACTAGTCAAATAGGTTGTCTAGGCCAACTCCTGTGGTCCCAGTGCAGTGATGATATGGTAGGGTCACACATACCAACACGCAGGATTTATTCTTTTGGCTGACAACTTAGAAAATCAGAGGTTAACAACCCTTATTACCAATGAACTTCATGTTATGATGTGCCGCGGTGCAGCAAATCATAGGGTTAATGTGAACTTTCAGAAGGGTTGTTAACAAAACACCTTCATTGCCTTATATCTGAGTGTAGGATCTGACCTGAACTGGCAATAGCCTTTTGATAGAAGCTGAAAACACTTCATTTCTTAAAACAACCTCCTAAAGAGGCACATCTGATTCCCTGCAGTGCCCTTCCCCTCTCAGCCCATGAAAGTGCTGTTAAAACACAGCCGTAATGGATACTACAGAGTGAATTGGAGCTGGAGCTGCTCTCCAATTACTTGTCTATTTGTGCAATACAAACCATATTTTAGTCTCTTCCTAATGAAGGATGCTTCCCGCCGTGTCTGGAGTGCTTTGTTTCCCAGGGGCATCCTATTTAGAAGCCATCTGTGGTGAATAGGATTGTTGTCTGAGCCGGTCTCTTCCAAGCTGTCTTGGCTACTCAGCACCACCCGGCCACACCTCATTGAAATTTGTGACAGCCACCCTTCTCCCATAGCGCAGGGACTGGCCATGGGGCATCTAGTCCTCAAAAGCCAGAACTGCTACAGGTGAACTAAGGGAGAAAGAAAGTCTGGCCAGAGCGGTGCAGTCTTGTAGAGGCATCCGGGACAATCAAAGAAGTTGGAATCTGTAATACTTTACACTGAAAGATCTCCCTTTTTTTGCTCCTTACAAAGCATCCAGCAACAAAAAAAGAAATTGAAGCTGCTGCGGTAGACAGCAGCCCTGAGGAGAGATCACGGCAGTGGTTTAGGTTCAGAAAATTTTGTCTAATTAGAAGTGCTGACCCCAGAGATCTAAGTTTACTTCCTGCCTTCGATTCAGTTTTCCTTACTTACTACTGATCCTGGAGTTAACCGCTAGAGTAGCCTCAATCTGATTCACAGGAGACTCTTCACTAGCAGTAACTTGGCATGATTTTTGCCGTTTTGTGAAGCTCAACTCTCCAAGGGATGGGTCTTTTCTTCCAGACTTGTGTCTGATGGACAACTGGGAAAGGGAGCCAGATATTAAGAGGAAAACTTATGAGAAAAGGAAATTGTGGGGCTTCTGCTGGAACTGCATATCTGGCTAAGTCTTAAGTGCACGTCAAGAAGGGAAAGAGAGACAAACAGGGTCATGGTTGGTGTTAGTCCTGCCAGGGTTATACCAGATGGGAGCAGAGGTGAAGGGTTAGCTGTGAGGATGACCGGAGGTTTAAGGTTGACTGTAGTTGCTACCTTAGACTGTCTTAGGAGCAGGTCCCCAAAAGACCTAAAAAAGGGCAGGGAGGGGAGCTGCAGCACTGGAGGTTATCATGCACATACTGCCTGCTCAGCTGAGCCTTGCACATTGCCAATAGTCCTTCCTTCCATCTGCCTCGCTGTGGCACTTGCAGGCCTGTGTTGCACAGAGCAACGCAATGCTCCACGCTTTCTTGACCGTGGCGGAACACTCAGTGTCCGTGGTGGTCTGCTACAAAGAGTCCGAAGACAAGAGAGAGGCTGTAGCATTACTCTACATCCAAGAAGTGTGTTCCTTCATGAGGGTCTGCTCTGGAGAGACCCATGCTTGTGGGTATATTCCCTGTCTACAGCTGTGGAGAGCAACCCTTTGTGGGTCACTGTACCTGGTCCCGTCTTATGATCTGCCATGGGGTATCTCGTGCACCAGAACCTGATGATCTTCAGCAGGTTGTTTTACTTTACAGTTAATGATTATCAGCAATAACCGTATGTATTGTGTCCCCAAAGAATCCAGAATAAATTAAAAAAGAATGCAAACTGCAGGTCTGAAGGTGGGGGAACAAGAACCCACCTTCAGCTCCATGGCTTGGAAGTAATGGTACCGGTTTTCTACAGCACGCACAGTTTTTGAGTCCTGAATGCTGCCCTCTGTGCCTGTCTCCGGCAAGAGTCAGGAGTGGGATGTGTGTTCATTTCTTTGTGTGAATTCCGTATAGGATTGACTCTGCAGCAGCAGCATAATTGTACTCAGAAGCAGCAAACCAAAGTCAGAGTCTGCTTTGACAGTGTTAGGCTCACAGATGTGTGGGACCAGAGATCCTTGCTGCTTTTGCCTGCTGAACCTTCCAATGTTAGTCTCTTTGCTCTGCAGATATCAAAGCACTTGATGCATCATCCTTGTTCAACAGAAGCAATATTCCCTGTTCAGAGTAGAGTAGCTCAGATGGGCAACTAAACAATATTCTCAAGATCATGGCACAAATAAATAGCCCTCTGGGAAACAGAATGGATTGCAGGATCCTCCTCTAACTGCTGCACAACTTACTGAGAAACCTTCAGAGAGATGGAATATGGAGTAGGCATTATTTTGATGTTTAAATGTTCTTCAGTCTGAGTCATGAAGGAGTGATTAACAAACTGTTGGACTAGTAAAAAGACCGGGAAAATGTAAATTGATGTGCCAACATATCAGGTGATACAGCAATTCTGTGCCTCAACAGGAGGACAGCCTAGGACTCTGGATCACTGTAGGAGCATGTGCTTACCATCAGTAGCAGCAAGGCTAGCGACTGGAGCACTTGCTACTAGTTTATGGACAATTCTGGAGGAAGTTGTGGACGAGGAACAGCATAACCTTAAACAAGGCTGCACTTGCATTGGAAGGAAGAAACAACAAGGTTGGATCAAAATAGTGTGGCCAGCAGGACCAGAGAAGTGATTGTCCCCCTGTACTTGGCACTGGTGAGGCTGTACCTTGAAACTGTGTTCAGTTTTGGGCCTCTGACTACAGAAAAGACATTGAGGTGCTGGAGCGTGTCCAGAGAAGGGCGACAAAGCCGGTGAGGGGTCTGGAGCACAAGTCTGATGAGGAGCGGCTGAGGGAGCTGGGGTTGTTCAGTCTGGAGAAGAGGAGGCTGAGGGGAGACCTCATCGCTCTCTACAGTTACCTGAAAGGGGGTTGTGGTGAGGTGGGTGTTGGTCTCTTCTCCCAAGTGACAAGTGATAGGACAAGAAGAAATGGCCTCAAGTTGTGCCAGGGGAGGTTTAGGCTGGATATTAGGAAAAATTTCTTCACTGAAAGTGTTACTGAGCACTGGAACAGGCTGCCCAGGGAGGTGGTTGAGTCACCACCCCTGGGGGTATTTAAAAGATGTGTGAATGAGGCGCTTAGGGACGTGCTTTAGCGCTGGACTTGGCAGTGTTAGTTTAACAGTTGGACTCGATCTTAAAGGCCTTTTCCAACCTAAATGATTGTATGATTCTATATAATGTTGTTATATAAAAGAGAAACTTATGGCTTAGTTTAGTAGCTGAACTTAAATGTAAAGGAGACAGTGATGTAGGTCTTGATAAATATTCCATATAATGTTTATGGAAGACCTGCACTCTCTGGAGCAGCAGCTGGATAACAGGCAGAGTACAGCACAGTGCCTAAAATAAGATTGGACTACTATGTTTAGGGAAGTGAAACCAACCCCTAGCCAATACCAATGATGAATATTGAGACCAAAGATGGACTTTTGGGTGTCTCTTGCAGGATGGTGGAATAGCTCCTTAGCCTCTGACTGCATTGACTATATCTCCCATGGAAGATGAGGCACTCAGACTGCTTGACGATGCCAATACTGTAGATACGTATTTTTGTGTCTGAACCTTCAGACTAAATCTCTCCCTCTAGAGAAAATGCATCTACCCTTACTTAGGTGCCTAAAAATGTGTGGTACAAGTAGTTAAGCCTAAGCTAGTTATTCCAGGGTTATTTATGTCTGAGAGAAAGTGGCACTTATATAGGGCTATTCACCACATTGAGGAAACTTATCTAGATCTGGTGAATAAATGATTATTTCTCTTCAGTGATTGTTAGTGGAGCCTGCAGTGACTAGCTGAGATTTGGGTGTCCAGTTTCTAGACGCTCAATCTAGAGCAGGTAAATCCTGCCCTTGACATCCAATTCTTTGCTTGATCTCTGGGAGTAGGAGCAGGAAAGAGAGACAAGGGGATTTTTGGGATGTCCTAGGGATCAAGTGGCTCCCTGGCAGGAGCTGGAACAGGGCCTGGTAGCCCATTACTGCCCCATGCTTTGGGTTTCCAATGACTCAGACCCTCTAGGGATGTTTTGGGGGTGATCTAAAGTAGGAGCCAAGGTTAGACCATGTTCATGATATCCTGGCCTCTCTTTTGCTTTACCACCCACCATGGCAGATTCCCCTAGCTGTGGGGGCACAACATCTGCTTCCAGTGAAGACTGGACTATGCCAAAGCCTTGGCCACAAAGCCTTGGCCCCCAAGCCCTGCCGGATTGCATGTCCCCAGGTGTGGCGGAGCCCAGGCATGTCTCCCCCATCCCAGTGTGTCTCAGACTGCGCTGAAGAAAGGATCTGTGTTGTGTGCAGTCATCACCTCTGCATATTCTCCCAGTGCCCAGCAAGGGCTGGGAGGAGGCAGAAACCACTCTATAAGGAGCTGGATGTAAACTGACATTGGACAGTCATGGCTGTAAAACATCAACTAAACCCCAAAACACTAAATCATTCCCAGGCAAGTTGCATTTTTAGGTCAGAACAGTTTGACACTGGCTCTTCTAACTAAAAAAAAAAAAAAAAAAAAAGAAAATCATGATTGCTTTGTTTCTGATTCATTTCAGGCAGGCAGAAACTGTCAGCGGTGATGGGGTGGGAAAGCAGAGATATCATCCCCAGTGGAAAAGGAGATAGGAGTTTTATTCACTTCACTGAGCAGCAGAGAAGAAAAATTGTAAAAGGCACTGCTTTTCAAGGTCTTTTTTTTTTTTTTTTTTAAATGCCCCTTATAATCAGGCTTGACTGGTGTTGCTGCTTTTCCTGCAGCATGGCTGGACTTTGAAAAACTAACAATGTTTATTCCTAATTGCATTTGATTACATATATCTAAAGGCCACAGATGGTGTGGGAGGACTGAGCTTTAAATAAATGCACATGTGCACTCTTTCCCTTCCCCTCCTTCCAAGTAGCAATAATGGGAGCTGGGGTTGTTCAGCCTGGAGAAGAGGGGGCTGAGGGGAGACCTCATTGCTCTCTACAACTGCCTGAAAGGGGGTTGTGGTGAGGTGGGTGTTGGTCTCTTCTCCCAAGGGACAAGTGACAGGACAAGAGGAAACGGCCTCAAGTTGCGCCAGGGGAAGTTCAGGCTGGATATTAGGAAAAATTTCCTTAATGAGAGAGTGGTGAGACACTGGAACAGGCTGCCCAGGGAGGTGGTGGAGTCACCATCCCTGGAGGTGTTCAAGGAATGTGTGGATGAGGCATTGTGGGACATGGTTTAGTGGGCATGGTGGTGTTGGGTTGATGGTTGGACTTGATGATCTTACAGGTCTTTTCCAACCTTAGTGATTCTGTGAAGGAGATGGACAATCTGACAATGTAACTCCATGCAGGCAAAACTTACTTAGTGAGGCCATCAAAATCCTCTGCAGTGGTGGGGAAACCCTGGCAGGGTCCAGATGCAACATTGAAAATACAGTAATGATAACTCATCTGTGGCTTCATACGTCAGGGGTAAATACATAATGGGATTATATATTTAGGAAAAGACTGATCATAATGAATGAATTTAAGTGTGATAGGTGATAAATCTAGTAGTGTTAAATTATGGTGTAGACATATCTGTTGCCCTGGTTGTGAGGCGTGCTTGTGCCAGGGCTGCTCCTGGGCTGGCCAAAGGATGTCTCTTGAGGTCTCAGACCTCCAGCCTCCCTCGTTCCCAATGGGAACCTGATTTTTAGTCATACCTGGACCTGTTCAGCTTAAAGTTGAACCCTGATGCCTCTTTTCATCTGAGAATGACAGCACTCACCACAACAGCCTCTTTAGCATAGCTGTAGCATTTAGGATAGTTGTTTATTAGCAGAGGCAATAGATTTAGTTATAGATGCAATCTCTCTGCAAATAACAAAACTGCTCTGAGATAATGTCTAAGTTTTCCCTTAATGTTTATGTGGGTTTGGGTCTTGGAAGGTCCAGTGACTTTGTACCCTTATCTCCATCCCTCTGTCTTGAGCATGTCTCCTCAGACAGATCATGACAAGGAATTTTCCAGAAAATAGCCTTTGTAATTTTCTGTAATATTTTTAATCCAGCTGACCTGAAATACTGGTATCGTCCTTAGAGATGCCCTTCTTAAAGCTAACACTTATGTCTCAATTCATCATTTGTGTTGCTTGTGTTACGTCCTCCTGATCTATTATTTGTTCTTTTTATTGTCAGCTGTTGAGTTAAATCTATGCATCCACATGGGAAATCAACCTCAGGAGTCCGCTATAACTACTCAGTAATTTTACCTACCTTCATTTGAACTACAGTCACACATGAGTATTTTTCAATTATTGCATACAGCTTCTCATCCATCACATTCACTTGGAGGCTACAAATGAGGGTTACTGTCCCTCGAGTCCAACAAAATACAGCTAAGTATAATATAAACTGAACTCCACTTAACACCCTCTGTATCAAATATATCATTTGTCTATATGGCAATTTGAAAGTGGAAGGTCTTGGAAAACATCTGAAAGCCTTTAATTAACCCCTCTTTTTTTCTTTTTTAAATGGCCTTCAATTTATCTTCCAGTGATCTTCTTACCCTACTCCATCAGGACTTGCTTTTGTTCCACTGAAGCTATTCCTAACTAGTAAAAAAGATTAGTTGGGGTTTTTTTTTACTCCCTACTCTCAAGTCTGTGTTGCAGCTTTTCCCAGGAGTCCAAGCTAGAATTGATAGGAGACCAGAAGCATCTTTATTTTAATTCCTATCTTGGTAGAGAGAAGGGGAAGCTTTTTCTGGTCTGATAAAGCTTCTGAAGAGTTTCTTTTATGTGACTTCCTAGGACATAGTTTAATCTCCTGAATAGGAAGCTCCAAACTCCAATTCAGAGACCAAGAGCTTAATAAAGGTCTGACAGATGCAGAATTTGACTCAATAAAGGGATCATTGACTAAACTAGATGTTATATCCCAAACACCTGATATGCCTTCCCATCTCAGGGTCCAACCTCACAGCTGGTCCAAGTCTTTTAAGAGCTGACCTGACGCACATTATCCTGATCAGGTTACCCTGATTGTTTTCTCCATAAGGGATGCATTACATCTGGGGCCGGAGCACCCTGTGATAACCCATGAGGCTGATGGGCCTAAACAAGGTGGACCTCCCCTATAAAACAGCGGGAATTGCAAAGGTCCAGTTTTCAGACCACTATTTATTTTTTATGCTTGTTTTATATCGCCTGATTCCCTCCTTTAGGTACCTGCAGACAGACAGAAAAGTTTGTAACAAAGGAGAAAACTCAGGTAAATCAAATGAAGGCTGAGAAAAGCCTTGGGATAGGAATGAGAAGATAATTATGTCAATAAGGAACTTAGTAACAAACCATATGGGGATGACTGGGAAAATATGGTCTATTCCAGCTGGTTTATCAGTCCTTAGTATCAATAAAGTGGCTCAGATAAGCATAGAGATTTCCCTGTGCTTTCCCAAAGCAATGTAGTGATGGTTTTCCTGTTACACTGCAGAGCAGACTATTCCTCCAGCTGATTACAAAATAGTCATAAAACACTATGGTACTAATTTTCGGCCCTGGCCCAAAAGAGGGTCGAATCTAAGAAGTGATGGGGTTTATATTGGCCTTTATAAGAGGAAATTTCTGTTCTAGAGCACTGGAAATGTTGATGTTCCTCCCTCCCTAACTTGTCCTAATTCTGTTTCCAGAGCGTCCCTTGGGCATGTCGAAGGTCTGATGGACAAAACCAGTAGTAGTATGAACTGTGCTATCCCCTCATCCCTCCTTCCCTGTGTAAGATGCCTGCTTCTTGAAATGCATACCTTATCCTAGCTGGAGCCCTTGGAGAAATGATAGGGAAGGTGGAAAGCTAAGGAATGGGTCAGTGCTGTGTGCATTTCATGTAATGGGTATTATTTTATGGGAGCTGAATGCATTGTCTGAGCAGTCCTGTGCAAAGGGAAAAAAGCTAAAGCTGTGCTCTCTTGTTCTTTAGTCTTCTTGGTGCTAGAGCACTGGTGTGATGCTGGAAAAGAGCCTTTTTCCAGCCTTCTAGGTGTTTATCTAGCACCTGCTGATGTCTGAGCATGTAAATGCATTTTAAAGGTCGGGATACGGAGGCACTGAGGGTTGCCTTGGTAGAGCTCCGTGGGTGTGTATCTTCACAAACCTGTACAAACTACAACCGAGCTTAGGCAAAGGACTCCTGGGGAAGAGTCCACAGCTCCAGGTGAAGTGCAGTAGGTTCCCCTTCAATTCACTGTACAGGAGGGCTCCTGGCACACTGAATGGGGCAGTGTCCAGGGCAGCCCACGGAGCTATTTCCAAATTTACCCAGTGCCAGGGTAGCTTGCTAATCCTTGAACAGTTAACTTTCAACCTGGGGGACTGAGAAGTCTTCCAAAAGACCTATGAAAGAGGAAAGCTTTTTGTCAATGCAATTAGATTCAATATTCAGAGGCTTTTATTGCCTCTTCACTTCCAAGTGGAAAGTGTATGTGAAACTGCATATTTGAAAACACTTGAACAAGAGCATCTTCTTGTTTCTTTACTTCTCCTTATTGTGTGTGCGGGTGTTTTGTTTTGTTTGTTTGCTTGGTTTTATTTTTTTTTTTATCTCACTGAAATGCTCTGATGTTCAGCCCCTTTTACGTTCTCTCTGCTTTGGTGGGCTGGTTTAGCATAAATTGAATTATTCGGGATAACTACATTGTGTAATTATTTGAAGTAAAAAGTCCTTGCAGAGCTTCGGAGCAGCCTGTAATTCATCTGCTTTTAGAAATACAGAAACTGACTGTTAATCTAATCTCATTTTTGGATACCTGGCAGTTAACCTGCCATGCAGCTTCTGTTTCCAGATGAGATTTGCTCCCTCTGACATGCTATAAGAAGTAGACAAGTTTTCAAGAAAGTCTGGTATAAGTAAAGCCTACCATCAAATTACACATTCTACAACAATTTTCGTAGTTTTGCCATTTATCTTTGTTTTGCTTTGACACGAGGACAATTCCTGTAAAGTGTGCGTCTGTGACACGTAGTGAAAGGGAACATTTTCCTGGCGGGGTAGATGCCGTGTCTGCACGTCGCCCTGGGTTCAGCAGAGCATGCTTTGTGAAATGTGCACTGTAAGAGAAAGTTCTGCCTCGCTTGTCACCTTGAGAGCTGCTGTAGGCTGAACAGCTTGGAAAAATGTGAAAAATGTCTACAGCAGAGTGTGCCTGAGTTTGTAAAGAAGCTTTAAGTTCCCGTTTGCCTCGCTGGGATGTTATATTGTGGTCAGATAGGATGGGTTGTAGACTCATTTGAAAATCCTGAATTAAGTAACTTTAAAATGAGACAACTAGAGGGTCAGGGAAGAAGATGGACCATGGGGTGGGGATATGAACTCAGCACAGTTGTCATTGTCTCTGGCGTGTTGGTGATGAAGCGCTAAAATCTTCAGACCGAAGGTTGCGGAGATCAGACCTGCCTCGGTGCGAGGCCAGGTGAGGGGCAGGGCAGCCAGGGGTACAAAGTTTTAAAATGGTGAAAAAAATCTTTTCTTATGCCAGCCCATCACAGCTATGCCTGCACAGATGCATTTTCGAGCAATTTAGCTAAACCCAGAAATCTGAGCAAAGCAAGCTCTGCTGCAAGAACACATTGGCACCACAGCATTGGGGCTCTGACCCCAGACCAACACAGCAGCTGCCTCTAACATGGCTCAGGCCTGAGGAAAAGCGATGAAGAGGTTGAAAATGGCTGGGCTGCAAAATTTTTGGCAGCTGTAATTCTGTGGGGGTTGTTCTTCCAGGCAGGATTCTCACTTCTGAAGCTCCTGGCAGTAAGTTATAACTGCTGCCAGGGCATAGTCCTGGGTTGTGAAGCTGCTCTTCCCTCATAGTTCATCCCAGCCTTGCTGCAGGGAGCTGGGGCCATGGGAGCATGTAATCATCCTCGGGGAAAAGCTCTGAAATGTTTGGGCTGCATTTTTCTTCCTCTGCCTTCCCTCATTTCCTCTAGTTCAGCCAAAATGTTAACTTTTGAGGTGATGTTCCTCACCCACAACTCAGTTTCAGAGCTTTCCCCCGAGGATGACTACATGTTCCCATGGCCCTAGCTCCTACAGCAAGGCTGGGATGAACGTTTAACTTGGGCAGGTACATCAGGATCACCTGGATCACGCCTGGTCCTTCTCTTCTTTCCCTGAGCCTTTGATGTGGGGCACTTGTTGGACACACAGGATCACCTGGATCACTCCTGGTCCTTCTCTTCTTTCCCTGAGCCTTTGATGTGGGGCACTTGTTGGACACACAGTACTGAGCTAGAAAATGCTGGGCTGTGACTTTGGCCCTCTGCACTGTGTCAAGCCCTCTTTGCGGCTTAAAGCAGCCCTTGAGTGCTGACTGTCCTCAGCAGCAACTATTGGCATTTTAAAAGCACCTTCCTTCTACTGCTGGGCCTGCAGAAAGCAACAAGCATCTCCCAAAGAAGCCTCTAACTCCTTGGAACCACCTTAAATTCCCTGCTGTCTGCCCTACCTGTCCTCCTGGGGAAAAAAACCCACGATTTCGGGACAGCCCTGACCATCCCCCCCCCCAGTCTGTAAAGCAAATTGCTCCTTACCTCGATTAACTGTGCCATGGCAGCTCTCGAGCAGGACAAGAAGAGGGAGGAAGACCTCACCCAGGAGAGAGGATGCTGCAAGGGTGGATCCCACGCCATCTTCTCTTCCCAGTGTATCTCCGACTTCTGCGCTGTAGCCCAAAGCAGGGGAGGTTATGAATAACCCAGCCAGCTCTCAGCAGTGTTCAGCATTTACCAGAAGCGATCGCATGCTGTCCTGGCCCTTCTTTACTGCCTTCCTTTCTAACCCAGCAGTCGCAGAGCTCATGCCGGGGAGTCATTAATTAATTAGACTGGTGTCGCTTACAGAGTGCTCTGCTGCTCCCAGCTTCGTGAAGGAGGGGACGCAAGGAGCAAAGTAGCACTCAGAGCTCTTGCTGATCCCCCAGAGGAAGGCGATTCACTCATTAAGACCCTGGCTTTGCTTTTCTTTTACAGCTGCCTGACTGATTCCAGCTCTCTTGCTCTTGTTTTTCTCCTGGCCTGTTGAGAGAATTCTCTTCCCCTAATGAAAAAGGGCTGTAAGCCAAGCTGATGCATCATCAGCATCATAGCTACCCTACGCTAGCAGAGTTCAGTGTTACTAGAGATGAGTATTTGACATCTCGGGATTTTAAAAGCATCTTTCACCCCTGAATGATCTTGTGGATGTGTTGCTACAGCCTGCAACTTCACCTGGAGTTGAGCTCTGAAGGGAGCTGAAGGCAACTGGGAAGAGCATGAGCATAGCAAGTTGTAGAAGCTAAAGCTGCAGGGCCACCATCTCCAGCTCAGCTCTGCTCAAGGGGCTCAAGAAAATTATCTGAATGAGATGGGTAGGGAAAACACAACCTGAGGGGTTTGAGGGGGCAGGGGACTCTCGGCCAGACTGTCCTTCCACCAAGGAGCAAACAAAACCTTGGGCCACAGAGTGAAAAAGAGAGTCAGAAGGAGAGTGACTGGATGAACCAGGTTTACTATATTATCCCATACTCATAATTTCTTTTAGTATTCTTTACTGGGAGAAGCCTGGGATTTTAAGCAAGAAAACAAGCAATGAGATCCAGGAGGATGTAGTCACTTCTGCTACTGTGTTCTAGCACTTTTAGACAACTAAGCGCAGCTTCAGGAAAAATAGCTCCATAGCAAATTAATATTTTACGAGCTCAAATAGGCAGGCCAGCTTTAAGGTTTGCATTACTGATTAGATTGTGAAGATTAGAGGAGGGTGGAATGATGCCAGCGTGTACATTGCCTTGGAAGAAAAGCAGCCCTTTGGTTCTCTGCTGCGTTTGAGCTCGCTGCAGATTTATATGGTGACTGTTAGCCACTGCGTTCCTGTGCATGAGATGATGGGAAACTGTGTGCTCGGAAAATGGGTATAAGAATTGGGTGCGGTGGAAAGGGAAGGCAGGATGCTGTGTTACGAGGTCTCATCAGCAGACAACAGACGGTGGCAGCATTGAGGCAGGGAATTATGCATCTGTCTCAGAAGTTGTGCAGCTTGGTCCTCCTTTCCCCGATGAAAATCCAGTCTGGGATTCTGAGATCCCAAGCAGTGTTTCACTGAGCTGGTTGTAATGTTTTTCAGCTTGATTTTTTTTTTTTTTTTTTTTTAAGGAAATGGGGTTTTTGGAGCTGATACTTTGCTCCTCTCCTCCTCCCTTCACCCTACCTTCCCTCCTCTGGGTTTCTAAAACTTTGTTGTTGTCTTAATTCAGCTGAAATCGGCCAAGGGATAAAGGTCTGGGAGGTACTGAGTTTCTGTGCATTTCATTTAAAAAGTATGCCAGTGAGTAAAAAGTTGAATCGGTTATAGGCCCATGGAAGGAACAAGGACCGTATGTGGACAATTCTTGCTGGACACCAGAGGATCCATGCTGGGCAGAGATGCTATGGCCAACCAAGCTGTGGGGAGCTTCGGTTTGTGCCTGCATCTTGCCAGACACCAGCGGATGCAACCGCAGGGCATTAACCCATAGCAAACTGGGCTGCCAGTCCTGCTGCTTATGGGACTGCTTCCTTTTAGAAAGCATTGTCTAAGGACTAGTCTGCTGAAGAGGAGCTTGTGGAATTGCACCTCCTGCGCCCTGGCTCAAGCCCTAAGCCTCTGGGTTGCTATTTCCAAAATGCAGTTTATTATTAGTGCCTTGCCCATGGGCCGGAGTTCAACGCTGCTCCCATCCTTTTATTTGTCAGTTCTCAAGAGGTGTAGTTTTTTGGTGGTTTATTTTGTTTTTTAATGCACTGAACAAGTTAGATTGTGACTTTCCTGTAGCTGGTGGGGAGTTATCTCCTCTCTCTGTGCTCATGAACCAGGCCTGCCGTGGCATCAAACCACTGCTGGAAAAAGTTTGTGCCAAGAGCTATGCAAAAATAGCCCAAACAAACCTCATCTTTTTTTTTTTTTTTTCCCCCTAGCCTCCAGATTTCTTATTCTATATATGGGTCATTGAAGTGGAATGCCTCCTTTCGTTTTCAGGGGAAAAAAAAATATGTGGATTTCTGCAGACTCCAGACCTTTCAGCACTTCGTAACTTTATTTCAGCTTCTTTCCTTGGGACAACTTGAAAATACTTGGAGTAGGTCTGAGCAGAATCGCCTGGTGGGATTTTAAACGATAAGATTTCATGTCAGCCTTCTATTCCTTTGAGCTTTCAGAGTTGTGGGGGTTTTTTTTGTTGGTTTTTTTTTTAATTTTCTTTCATACAAGGAGAACAAACAAACTTTTTATACGCAAGCATCTACTTCGAATTTGATGACCTGACCCCTCAAGCTGAATATTTTGTAGACAGAAAAAAAAAAAAAGTGTTGCAAAACTTCTGAATTTAGCAACAGTGAGGAAGCGGGCTTTGCAGAGAGAGAGGAAATAGTTGTCTTTTCCCATATACAGCCCTACCAGCAATGACCCTTCACCGGATAAAGTTACTCACAGCCCCAGTGCACATGCTGTTATGTACTCACCGATTAGTGGATGACCACCAATCTCTGAGTGAAACCACAGGCGCTGTTAAACTTGTCAGCTTCCTATTTATAGCTTGTGCCTTTTGCATCCTCTTGGGAAATAAATGAAATGTGGCTCTTGCTAAACATGTCACCTCGCCAATCACTGCGGCGCTGGCGTTGCTGCTACGCAAAAGCACGACAAAGCTGTTCAGGAATAAGTTGCGGTCCTGAACCGTGTGAGTTTGTTCAGCACGGCAGCAAAAGCCCCAGGGGTCAAACCACTGAAAGGGATGTGGCTCTTGCCTGCCTCATCTTCTCCCCCACCTTGGGGCTTCTTTGCTGTCTGTCTGCATTTGGGCTGATGGGCAAATGGACGAAGAGCCACAGGAGACTCGAGGTCTGGCCTGCCTGGAAATGCACCGAGCAGGTAAGAAGAGAGCAGGGAAGTCTCCTTGCTTTATTCTGGCTTTATTGATGTCGACATCCATCAAGTAGCTAGGATTTCTTAACAGCAATTTCTAACACAAACATCTTTTGTGAGAAGGCTCCTGAAGAGAGAAGTTGTGTGTACCGCGCGTGCTCACTTACATGTTGCAAAACTTTGCAGGCACTGTTGACGGAAATCCGAAACAGGACTGGTGGGTGACTTTTGTGCGTGTCACAGCTCTGTTACGCTGCTCATTCTACTGGGGGCATGTTGATTCCTTTCGTCCATGTGCTTCGAAGCACCTTGAAGCTGCGGTGATGGGCACTGTGCAGGGTTACAGCGTTTAGAGGGAAATGCCCCTTTGCCATGCAGAATACATGTTCCTGAATGAGTGGGAAGAAGGGATTTAGGGGAAGGTGGAGGGTCTTCTTTCCTGCCCAAGTGTGGGATTATCTCTGTTCAACCACCCCAGAGCCCCCATGCCCTCCAGCAATCAGTTCCAGGCTTTCTCTTCTCTCCTCGCTCTTCCCCTAGAGCAGAGAGGTCCCAAGCCCATGTACTTCCCTGCTCTCCCGGGTGTTTGGAGGTTTCCAGGGAGACCAGTCTCCCGGTTCCCCATCACCCTTCAGACCAACCATGAGCAAAGAGGAGGCAGCCCCAGGGCAGGGGAGGAGAGCTGGGAGCCAGGAGAGTGGAGAAGCCCGGAAAAGGGAGGAATAGATCTTCTTAAATGCCTTTAGCTGCAGCGTAATCCCCAGAGCATCATGAAATGTTTTTCCCTTCATCTTCGCAGCTCCTCTTTAGGTATTTGAAGGTTGCCCTCAGTCCCTGCAGACTGTGGCTAGGAAAGCTCCTTTGTGGAAGTGCGGAGGCTGCATTTGTTTTCAGCCGGCTCAGTCATAACTTGCCTGCCCTGTGCACCGCAGAAGCACGACAAGCTTCCCCACAGAGCTGAAGGCAAACTCGGGAACACCGTGAATGCTTGCCTACGGGGAGCGGCAGCCGTATCACCCATCCACGGCTGCTGTTTCCCTTTAAATTCTCTAAAAGCCATTCAAGTATTGAGTTGCTTGCTGAAACGTTAATGTGGAGACTGGCCAAGCGATGGCAGCCTGCCAGGGGTTTCCATGTCTACCAAGAATGTTCTGCAGTGCACCTTGGGAGAGGAACAGTACTTCCTCGATATTTTTTTTTTTTTTCTTTCCCCTCCCCTTAAAGTGAGTAAATAAAGCAGCTGAAAAGTTAGAGCAGGCAGCTTTCATCACCAGCTCCTCTTTCCATTCACATGGCTACATATCCTGGCTGACAGCTCAACGCATGGTAAGAGGGGCTTTTTGCTCAGGTGGTGTTCGGCTGCCAGGAGATGCTACTAAACTGCTGTTGAAGTGGTCTTGTGGGAGACTGTGGTCCTATTGCAAAAGATTTGGTTTTGTGACATGATGGGGGTGACAGCTCTGGAAACGGCATGGTGTTCAGTGTGTGACAGTGTCTTTCTCCAAAGTTTATTGCTTGGGTATTTTGTAGGGTTAGGAAAGGATGCATCCATGTTTAAGATGCAAGATGGTTTGGGAGGCTGTGAATTCAGCAAAATCCTACCATCTCTGCCTCCATAAAACAGGAATGCTGATCGTTTCCTGGCTGCATAGAGGCAAATATTCACAAAACCCCTCCTGGTGCTGATAGGGCGTGTGCCACAGGAGCAGGATATAATGGTGCGATTCACCGCAATCCTGTGGGACAAGGTGCCTTTTTTTCTCCGGCACCATGTCTCCGGGCAGTTGGACTTATTACGTAGCTGACGTGCCTCGCGGTTGCAGGTGGCTTCCAGCCCAGTGGGACAGGGCCTTGCTGTCCCCATTTAGCTGCTGAAGGGAGAAGTTGGATATGGCCAATGTGGTGCCATGGGAAGGTCAATCCAAGGCCAGGAGAGGGCCACCGATCTCATGTGGCCACAGAATGAAGGTCACCTCCTCCTGGTTGTCTCTGTCTCCAGGGTCCGTGTTGCAGTGACTTGTCATTGCTCTTACAGGAAAGGTGGGTTGCTGATGGGCTGTCTCGTCTATGCTGCTATCTCAATGGGGAATTTGGGAACTGGGAGGGGCAGAAATGGGGGGAAGACTGGGTCAAGACTTGCGCCACTCTTCAGAGTTGCTCATGTGCTGGCTGGCCATCGTCATCTTCTCCCACACTGCCTGTGTTTGAGTGTTTGAGGAGAGCCTTTGCCAGCCCTCTCAAATCAAATGGTGGCTTTCTCAGGAGGTACGCATAAACCCCATCTGGGTGATGTGGGGGGGGACTGGTCCTGCCCAGAAAAATGTCTCATGCATTAAGAAATAAAATCTAGTTAATTTCTGCTCTCCATCCTCCTTCAGTGAGTCTCTCGTCTATCTGTAGCTCTGCACCCTTGCTCCTCTTTCATGTCTCCATGTGGCAGATACCTCTGGCTATCGGATGCCTCTGATCCACCGACTGGATGCATCTGACATAGCTTGCCAAGGAGTGGGAAGAAGGAAGAAGCCCATTGCAGCTGGGGTTGTGCCACCCTACTCAGAGCGTTTGGAGGAGCCCTGGTAAAAGTCACTGTCCTCCTGCAGTCAAGCGCTATAGACCTCTGTGCCATTCCCCAGCTGGGCTGTTCTGCAGCCCAAAAGACTCATGCAATTAAGTACTTGCTTATCTCACTGGTACCACTTCTCTGCTCCAACTCAGACAAATTTTTATGTCATTTTCAGAGCTGGAAGGGTTGTGACCATTCTGCTACCATGAAAGAGCAATACAACACTCTCTTATTATTCCACAGTTTTCTGGAAACTTACCCATCCAACTAACTACGGAAGGGCTCATAGCTTCAGATAACTTTGCAGAGAGGAAGAAGCTGTTCTGACCTGAAAGATGACAGCTTGGTGCTGACACAGGAAAGTGGGGGGCTTTTGTCTGTTTTCCTGTTTTCTGGCTTTCTGCATGTATAGCAGCTCCTGTGGAATTAGGACTGACTGCCAGAGGCTAGTGTTTGCTTTCTTCTTTAGCAAGGCCTTTAGTTAGACAAGCTACCACAGAGCAATAAATAGTTTGGATTCATGAGTCATGTTTCATTCTTGTAAGTAAGTGGGCATCATGGATTTATTTAAAAAAGGCTTCTTTGTTTCTGTGTGTGTTGTTACAGAAAAGTAATGCTCAAGTAGAGTCCCTATGCCTCTCTTGGACTGGCCAGCTGTCACTGTTGAAGATAGAAATACCACTCTTTAGAGCAGCTATCTGTTTTGCTCTGTGGAGTGAGAATTAGAATTGCTTTACTGAGCAGTAAGCACATTAGTCATGTAATGCCATGTGGTATGGTGTCCCAAGTGAGCTTGTGTCTTTGGACTTGATGTGGGGCTGGGTGTGATTGCAGAGGTGCTTGGTATCTTCCCAAAGTGTCTGTAAACCATCTGGGCTTTCCAAAGTTCTGAGAGTAATGTAGCACCCTGACCTTTGGATGGCAGCTACGGCCAGATGGAAGGGCATCCTGACTGGCTCCTCTGCCCTCAGGGTAGAGGCAAGTACCACAGGTCATACGGAAGGGGGGACACCTTGAAATGGTGACCATCCCCACCATGACCATCTAGTTTTCCTGCCTTGGCAGCCTAATCTTCTGTGCTGTGTGGGACAGGGGAAGGATGGGACCAGTTAGTGCAGCGCATGATGCACAGTTTCAGCACCACCTCATTGCAGCTGGAGTTTGTCCAACAGGCTAAGGAACTGGTACAGCTTGACTAACAGGCACAAGGAGACATGTAACTCTTGGGTACTTCTTGGTCCTTGGATCAGGACCAATGTTTTGTCCCTTATGCTAACGGCCAGTGTGCTCCTGTCTGGTTTTGTCCCTTTCCAGCTCTTCCTTACTCTGAAGACAACCAGGTGCTACCTGGTGAAGGCCATCAGCCAACAGCTACTGCCTGTCCAGGGTCTTGTCAATGCCTTTTGGATGACCTTGCACTTCTACCAATTAAAGAAGTCATAGCAAGTCCCTGCCGGTGGTGGACCTTCGTCAATACTGGTGCTAAGAACTGGATCTGCCGTAGACCCGGCACTACGTGGATGTGTAATTAGGGACAGTACCAGGACCAACTCTAGTGTTAACAGAGGAGAGCGCAGGTGGGGTGGACTTGCTGAAGGTCATGTAAACAGCTAGGGAAATGGTATTTAGGTTATCTGGCTGCTCAGCTAAGGCTGAAATGTCTAGACTGTGCATACTTCCAGGGATTAACTCTAGACTCTTCAAGCTGAGAGCCTGTGTGGGGTCAATACTGTGACATTTAGTTTGCATCTGAGCTCTCTGTCTAGCAGACACTGAGACAGGAGGTTGTAGGAAGAGTCAGTCTGTTAACTTTGCACGGGGCTTTCCTACATAAGGAAATGAATGTGGTAAGGCAAGATGTTGAGTACATATCAATATATTTTTCATGCTTTCTCTCCTTATGCTTGTTCTGTGCCTGTCCTTCTCCTGGCCACTCTTGTGTTGCAGTCTGTCCCTAGTCTTCTCTGATTGTCATCTCTGTCTCTCGTGGACAGGAATACAGATGCAGACAGAGGACTATATGCAGTGCACATTACCTGAATTCTTCTGTGCATCCTGACAAGAGTCTGGAGAATTTCTGAAAGTGTTTGATTTCTATACTGGTTTACTGCTGAATGGTTGCTCAGATGTAGAAAACATTTCTGTACCCGCTGTTGATCCCAGTTTTTTCTTCCTTGTTTTCTAATCAATCCTGCCTTGCATGCCTCTCTTACCCTTTAGGGAAAAGCCTTGTGTTGCTTCAGTGAAAAGAACCGGGACAAGTTTGATTATCAAGAAGGTTGTGAAACTTCTTTTGCATGAGAGATGAATAATTGCACACTTGGCTCCTGTTTCCATGCATAGTTTCTCAATGGCATGCACAAAAACCGTGCTTCTGGGCTTGCAAGGCACACGAGTTAAAGAGTACGTGCTTGGATCAGACATCCACCTCTATGTTAGAGTCCCCTGAGTGAGTGAATTTGAGTAGTCCAGTTTGTTGCTCCTGTCTGGGGTGGGTGCTGTGTCAGATCCTTAGCTGGCTAAAGCATAACACATCCAACGAGGTCCCAGAACTATGACTGCCCTATTCCCTGCCAAAGCCTCAGACGGTCCTGCGGCATGCCTGCAGTAAGGCAGCAGAAATATCGGGTTGATGCTCACTGGGATTATAGGCCTGGTGCCATCTTAGATTTGCATTGCCTCCTCCATCTCCCAACTCAGTCCTCTTTTACATGACACCGATGTGCATCTGAAACATCTTGGGATGTCTTGGGGTAAATGAAACTGCTGAGTTTTTAAAACAACCTTTTAGAAGGGAAAAAAAAGCTATATGATACTGGGATTTATGCTAGGAGGAACTATCTTTTGTTGGGGAAAACAAAAATAGCTTATTCTTCTCACATCTTCAAACAGCCTCTACCCAGGGGTAAGCAGGAGCTGAGGTTTCATTGAGTGATGCTGTGGGAATGGGAGGCTGCAGGCTGTTTGCTGCTGCTCTGGGGCATGCTTCAGCAACCCCGTATTGGAGCTGGTATAGTCAAGGGTATTCTTTTAAGTGAGTGAGTCATAAAACAGCTATTTCCAGAATGGTTGGTTCTTGTAACATAGGGTGGTATTGCCCTGGTGATAGAAAGATGTGCTGGCCAACAGAGCTGACTCAGCATCACTGGCCCCAGAACTCAAGAATTTGCCTGGGACCTGGTTTCAGCAGAGGAAGCTGGACTATATATAGGCTTTTGTTAACAAAATGAAACAAAAACTGCTTGATGGAAAAGACAGCGTGTTTCAGGGAAGCTGTATTTGGAGAAAATTGCAAGAGTGGTGAGACACTGGAACAGGTTGCCCAGAGAAGTTGTAGATACCTCATCATCAGAAGTGTTCAAAGTCAGGTCAGGAGGGGCTTTGAGCAATCTGATCTAGCAAAAGATGTTCCAAGGGGTTGGACTAGATGATCTTTAAAGGTCCATTCCAACCCAAACCATTCTATGATTCTACAAGTTTCATAAGTGTCTCATAAGTTACAAATTGGGGTGAGATTTGTGGAGGATCCCATTCCCACGGCTAAAAACCCTAAGCAGTAAGAGTAAGGTGAACTCCTTCTCTCAGAGTTTTCTTGATCAAATCTAGTTTGGTATTTCTAGAGGGGTAAATGGTTTTAATTGTCATAGGTGGTTGAATGCCGATTTGCTGTGCTGTCTATTTAAGGGCAGACCTCTTGGAGACGGCATGTTTATCAGTTCCATTGCACTGCAACTGCCTCTCCCCCATCCCTTGAGTGAATGTTTCTAGTGACGGTGTTAAGCCCAGCTTTAAACCATGCTCCCCAGAGTGACACATGCAAGCACGGGAAACAAAGATTTAAAACTGAGGTCAAGCAGGAGAGCAAAATATAAAGCCTGAACTGCCTGATACTGCTTTCTGTAGACAAACGAATGTTAGTAGCATCCCCTAAGCTCCTGGCTAGAAATGATATCACGTGCTCTGTGTTTAAGATCTGTGGCTGCAGATAGCCAGCGACAATTTCATTAATAACGATCTGGTCAGATAATGGGAGAGAGACCTAGAGCTGATAGGATAGATTTCTAAAGACTTCCATGGAAAACTGCTGTGTTTATTTAATACTGTTCGTAGAAGCAGCTTAGTTCAGACAAAACTCCAGGCGTAGACCCCTTTTTTCAAAAAGAAAAGCTCCATCTGTCAATGTGTCCCTGATTTTTTTTTGTTTGTTTTTTTTTTTTGTTCTGTTTCTTTTTTACAACTAAAAGTCTCTTGGATCTACTTTATTTTTTTAATTCAAGTCCTGAAACCAGCAAGTTCCCAAGATCAAAAAAGGACTTTCTGTCTTCAGGTTGATCAGGACTAAAACTTGCCAATCTGCAAAATATGTCTTTGGGTATGTTTTTTCCCTTACTTTTCCCCCCCGAATCAAAGCAGGATGGGGAAGCAATTGCAGTATTACATTTACAAGATGAGAAGCATGTCTCATACACAACCTTAGATGCTCTTGAAATATCTGCGTCCTCATCGCTGTCCTGTCTACTGCGGAAATGTCCTGGACTGCAGAGCACTATTGACACTTACCCTGTATCAGTCTTTACCTTAAGAAACACTAACGTCTATACAATGTAGGTGATGGAACAAGCTGTGTCTCACTCTCCATATCCAGCCCAAACCTAATCTGGTCCTAAAGGCTGGATGTAGAGATGTCTGCAGTGTGTTGAAGGCTCCCATCATGGATGCAGCAGAGTCAGAGTGGTCCTAGCTCTAGGTTGGCTCAGTGGTCGCTCAAGTAGCAGCAAATCACTGTCATTTTTGGCCCAGATTTTTAAAGCAAAACATCAATTCATGCTGTAACCTGTGGCAATCCGGCAGCTGCTGCACAATCAGCTGAGCTGTCCATGCAATGGGGACAGGTTATCTGATGGCAGGAAATATCCTGGTCTGGAAGGTGGAGGTCTTATCTCAGTTGAGGACAGCGTGTAGGGGGCAGGAATGTGAAGAGGAAGATAAAGAAAATCCTGGCTGTCTGGCCTGTTGTTGGAGGCATCCTAAGAAGCAAGGATGATGAGGGCTGGGGAGAAGTGGGAGAAGAGAAAAAGCAGCAAATGAGTAGGAGCATACTGAGAACTGGGTTGCACAGATCATGACTTGCGTTGTCCACATCCAGTAAGGATGTCTCAGATCTGAAATGCAGAGGTGCAGACATCAGGACTTGGGGCTTCTGCTGCTGCTCTTTGGGGTTAAGGCTGAGAAGCAACTTGGAGGTCTCAGACTGAATATGACATTTGTGCAAATTCTGAGAATTTTGGGAAAACTAGCTGAGTGACTGGAAACAGAATTCTGCTGAGTAAACACAAGCAAAAGTAAAAGAGGTGTCCCAAACCAGACTGTTACACCCCTCCGTGTCAGCAGAGTTTCACCACAGCTTTACCAGACTGGAGTTAAAAAGAATAATGGGGGAAAAACATGAATCCAAAGCACGCACAACAAAACACTTGAGCAAAACTGTACAGAAACAAGCCACAAAGCTGAGCTTGAGGCCCAGACCCAAATGCACTCAGTGGGTTGAACCAGAAGACCTTAGATGTAAGGTGGGCTCTCCAGCGTCCATCTCCCCTGGCTGGAGCAGAGCTCCTGGGCCTTTCACGCCGTGCCACAGGGGAGCCGGAGATCCCCAAACCTTCGTGCTCAACGGGGAAAGGCTCAGCACTGGGACCTCTGAAACCCTCCCTGCTTTCTGGTGGGTAGGAACTATCATAAGGTCTGCCAGGGAGCAATCTCCATCCATACAGTGTCTGGAGGCTGGAAAGTCCTCCTGGGCTCGAGCACCTATGCAAAGACTTTGAAAGGACTTGAGGCGCCTGTCTGCCATCTAGTCCCTTGTGGGTGAAGCACTTCCTCAGGATGTGGAAAATCTGATTTCATTCCAAATTTTGGACTGGAAGAAAAAGGTACGTAGTAGCACTGAAGTCCTGATCGCTAGCTCTTTGACTTCACAGCTTACAGAGCAGGTAGGAGGCTGGCAGTGAGCTCATTGCTCACTCATCCTTTCCATTCCCCGGCTGCATCCTTCCCTGTTATTGTTCCCCGCTGCATACAAGGATTGCTGCTCTGAGGGTTGCTGCTCTGCCTGCCCGTGTGGTGTAAACCATTGTGTTGAGGCAGACAGTGAGTTATGGGCACATCCCGCTCTGAAAAGGCCCCAGGAGTCTGGGAAAATGGGAAGGAAGTCAACACCATAGAAGAATGTCTACGAACAAAAGGTGATTGAGGCACCTCTTGTCTCCTGTTACACCCTGAGCATCCTCGCTATAGAAACCGACTTGTCCTGATCCCTCAACCCGCAGTAAGTTCCAGTAGTTTGTAAAACTCCTTGAAATCATATAGCCGGGGAGGAGGCGAGCTGCTGAGTTGTAACATGTCGGAGTGGCTGGGAAAGAATAGGGCTTTGTTAGTGCTCTTCAGCACGCTCTGAAGCAGAAGGGGAGGGCACGGGGCTTTTGTCAGGCGGCATATCTACTTTTTCTGATGTGGAGAGTGAGTGCACAGTGGCGGCTGCTGCTTTGACAAACGCTTATGGGGATTTGCTGTAATTACGGATTGATCGGGAAAATGTTTTCGTGTTTTAGGAGGTGGGGTGGGGGCTGAGCTCAAATAGATGGGCTGGGGAGGACTCTGGGTCCTCCTCATAGATGGACATGGGGGTTTTGTGTTGGGTTTGGTTTTTTTTTTTTTTTTTAGAAGGAGGGGAAATAGTTACTGCTGGCTGAGGTGTAGCAGAGGACAGACTTTGCATGCATCACGTGCAGGCTGTCACACGCTCTCAGCAGCAGGCTCTGAATAGAAGGAAATGTCCCGTTTCCCAGGGTTTTCCGTCTGTGAGCTACAGCAAGCGCAGAAGTCGCATGAGGAGAGAGACTGGCAGAACAAGGAGAAAAAACACAGGAGCTTCGTTTGGCAAACTGCTGTGGGAATGCACTGTAGGTGAAAAGGGATAAGAGCTGAGAAACGCCACTGTGCAAAGAAAAACCCATCCTGTCCTTTTCCCTTTCAGTTTCCTGTATTTTAATTTTCCCCAACACATGAGCTGCAAGAGCATAGATCATAAAATACCTTGTCCTTTTAAAAAGGCAAAACCCAAGCAATTGCTTTAGAAACCCTATTTGCACAGGTTTCGTAACTGTCTCTCGGGGCTCTGTGGGTGTCTCATCTAATGAACAGGCCCAGATCTGTGTTTCAGCAAACGAGGCGGCTGGACGTGGGAGGGCGAGGTGGGAGGGGAGAGCGGCGGCTCTGGGAGCACCGAGTATTTCAGGACTCAGAAGCTCCAAGGAGCTGCTGCCGTAGCAGTTACCACGGGGGAATTTTAATTGGCCGCCTTATGCAAGGTACGTTGCTCTACACGCTGGTTATTTTTGGGTTTCATGACCAGTGCTCGATGGTTGGTTGTTTTCCCGTTGATCCTGAGGCTCAGTTTTATGTTTAGACATGTGCTGTAAGAGGGGTGTAAGATCAGCCTTAACAGGCTGAAGGGACTGTTGAAGGTAATGTGCTGTGAGTAAAAGTCCTGAGGCAGAGTAAAGTTTGGGGGTGTTTTCTACAGGTAGAAATTTTACCTGTGCAAGCAACCACAGGTGCGGTGTGCATTTTCCTGGAGTATAAAATGTACTTTCATGCACCCCTGTGCTTCATCTAGACAACACATTGGCCTTGCATAAAGAAGGTACATTGTCTTTAAGGTATTTAATTCCCAGTATGGTCCAGATTAAATCCTCCGCTTGCTCTCGCCTTGTGTTTTCCAGAAAGGGATGCTGGAGAAGCATGTGCACACGTGGTCCCTCGCCTGCAGGCAGCTGCCTGATCCTGCGTGTGTTCGGGCTTGCTCCTGTTTTGAGGGAGTGATTTTCCACCCGTGCCAGGCAAGCAGGCAGCCTCACCTGGCAATACAAGCCTGATGAAGTAAGGCTGGAAACCGTGTGTTCATGCTGGGGTTGCACAGCTTGCCTGGCAGAGTAAAGAAACCAATACCCAATTAATTAGTCAGGGCGAGAGAGGCTGATAAGTTCCCCTGGGTTTCTGCAAGGGAGGGAAGTGGTCAGAAGCTTGCAGGTGTCTTTCTTAGGTGTTAAGTGAAAAGTCTGGGTCAAAGGCCCAATTATAGGGGAACAGCAACACGCTTAAGACTTTTTAAAAGTAACAAACAGCTACGTGTTTAGAGCCAGAAGAGGAGGAGCTGCAGTTCACAGGAGGGACTGTTTTTAAACTTTAGCTTAGTTTAATTTGGACCAGAACCAAAGCTGTGTCTCTCTGTGGAAATTTCCTATGGCCTGGAAGCTTCCTGGACCTTGCGGCTGCTCCCTGAACTTGGTAGTTTCATTACTGCCACTGCAATGGCTTCAATTCCCAATGAGCTGCAAGACAAGATTTTTGAGGCTCTGCAAGGAAACCAGGCAGAATTGTCTATGAAGACCTTGCCTTCAATTTAGTAATGCATTTTGGAGGCAAACAATGTCAGCAAGCTCAAGAGGGGTAAGATAAATTCAGGAACAATAGGTCCATAGGCAGATACTAGGAATAGGGTTGCACCCTTTCAGAACTCTAATGCAACAGTTGGTTGTTGGGGGAATACAAGAGGAACAGACCTCAGAAAGTGGCCAAGCTTATGTTTGTTCTCTAAATAACAGCTCTTATTCTTACTGCCAGACTAGCTAGATCATTGGCCTGACCTAGTCGGGTATTGTTTACATTCCTGTTGAATTGGAAAGGGCTCATGCAAACTACCTTGGGCTCAACAAACAGGAATTTTCTTGTGAAACAGTTTTGTCAGAGCTTTGACCAGCTCTTCAGGTCATCAAAAGACCTGGGTTTTGGCACTCAAAGCACCTCAGTGAATTGTGGCGTCTTGGAATGATGATCAGAGGTTAGGAAGCACCAGTGACTCTTTGCAGGTTTGTCCTGCCTTCAGTGGCTTATAATTTGTCCTCCAAGAGCACCTCAAGGGTTTGATGAAACACTAGAAGCTTCCTACTACACTCAGTCTTTGGTAAAGGCCTTGGGCACTAGAGGAGAGAGGAAGAAAAATTTGGCAGCCCTTCAGTCAGGATTGTTGTTAATGTTCCTGGCCATGAGTGAGTTTAAGGGACTCAAACAGAAAGCAGAGAAAGGCTGCAGGGATTAAACTAATCTAAGCAAGTATTTTTTTTTTTCTTTTTCCTCTGTTCGTGTTCTTTTGTACGGACTTCAGCCCTGCCCTATTTCTGGCAGGTATTGGGGATGCTGTGAAGTGCTTTGCATGGGTCACTTGGTAGGGCAGATTTGGGAGGTTTTGTAAGCCACATTTTGCAGTGACATGTCATTAGCTTTTGGACATTGCCTCTAGCATAAGCAAACATCTGTGAGATGGGAGGAGAGGCAAGTAGTGGTGTCAAAAGGCAGGGCAGCCAGAGAATGGATCCAGAGCCTCACTTGTGAATATTTGGTGGAGCCAGCCATCTCAAAAGTTTCATGATGATTTTCTGTCTTTTAGCACAAGGGAAGTTCTGGAGGTCCTGAGTGGAGAGGATGGTTCAGGGGGGTGACATTACGGTACATTGAACTCCATCTCATCTGTGAAGCAGTTCTGCTACCAGCGCTCCCATCGTCCCAAGGGACACTCCTCTGATATTGTCTGTGCCTCTGGGTTGGTTTCCAGGCTGTAATTCAGACGATACTCAGGGTCTGACTCAAAACTGCTTCGATGTAAATGGTAACACATATTCTAAACCCCAGATGTGTAGCGCTCTGCCATTTTTCTTGCTTTTTGAGGCCACGCTGAAATTCCATTTGCTTCGGAAAAGCAAGGTAGGCATATTGAGAATATGAGGCCAAGGGAGAGGAGCTCCTGCTCCCAAAGCTGTTACCAGAGCTGTGACACAAAAATTGGCCCTAGCTGTTACCTTCTGTCTTTCCCGTATTTCCACTCCCATGGAGAATTATTGAGTTCTCTCTTCTCATGATCTCCTTCCCTTTGCTGCCTCCAGAGAACCTGTAGTAGTTTCAGGTTTGGCGTTTCATCCAGTAACCCCAAGTCATTCTGTGTTGCATATGAGTCTCTGGGTCAAAATAGTTATGCTTCTGCATGCATAAGCTGCTTGTAAGTGATAATGATAATTAATGGGAGGTAAAAGGCCATGGGGGATTAAACCACTAAGTAAACATCATCTCACCTGCAGGCCTTATCGTACTTGCCTTGCTATTTACAAAGGCTGAATGATATCCTTAATTGCGGTGAGAGTGATCTTCTCTATCTTAGCTGTCAACAAGTAAAGGGTCTTATTTGCGCTGTTTAATTCTGTAGCTAGTGGAGAGAGACCAGGTATGCCCAAAGGTCCACTCATCTCACTAAGGCTGGATTAAATTGAGCTTCTCATGTACCTCTTTTTGGTTACAAAGGGTGTCTGGGGTGGGTAGTTCAGCCTTCAGACACCCAGAAAGGGCAGATGGATTTTGTCCTTTTGAAGTCAGCTAGAGGTTTATGGTTCTTTTTATTGGGCTTAGAAGTGAACTTCCTAAAGAAGGGACATAAGCTTCCAATTTGGCTTTGGGGAAGAAAGAAAAAAAGTTGGGTCAGATAAGGTTTGTGTAAAGCTTTTGCATTCCCTGTTTTTGCAAAAAAAGAGAAAAACACACTCCCCTCTCCCACATATAGTTTCCTGGTTTTCCTGTTTTTTTCTGTTAAGGATGGAAGATGACAAAAGTCGGGGGGGGGGGGGGGGGGGGGGAAGGCTCTCCTTGGGCTGAAAAATCAATTATGCAGCTTCAGTGCTTTCTGAAGAGAGTACTGAATACTTGTTTGACCCTTTGTAAGCTCCTGGCCACACACTGGTGTCCTAAATTTACTGAGATTTTAACGTGGGCGATATTTTGACAACCTTGCATTGTCTCTTCTTTCAGTGCTTGAGGTCCTGCCATGCAGGTGACCAACACACAATTTTATGACTGATGCATAATATCAGCAGTAGCAAGCCAGGCTACCTCACCTCTCATAATGCAGAAGAACGTGCCTGGGAAGGGTTGTAGGAACACTTCCTCCGTATATGCTTCTTGCTTCCTCAGGAACTTCCTTAGCTGGAGAGTTGAGGCCTTTGTTTTTATTAGCTTTTAATTGATTTTTCCTCCATGGACTTGTCCAGCTGCTTTTGAATGCATGTATAGTATTCTCATAGCAATAACAGACTCTTGTGGCAGTGAGTTCCGTGGCTTTCTTAGACATGGTGAGGTTGGATGTCCTGCTGTTCGTCCTGAGCTGACCCCATCACTTGAGGGTAGAGGTGGTTGTGCTGTGCTCCAAATGTGTGGCCTTGTCTGTGTATTAACCTGGACCGACCAAAAGCCTGAGGGTCTTGTGTTCAGGGTGGGAGTCTTGATGGGTTTGTTCATTTTCTTGTGTTTTTAAAACATGCGGTGCACTGTGCCTATCTAATTTCATTGCTGTCCTGCTCAGCAATTTCCCCTGGTAAAGAAAATGTTGAACCAGATCTTGCCTACTTCCTTCACATGGCTGGCACCAGCACACTCCCTGCATCCCATGTTAAAGACTAATCCAAGTATCTGCTACTCTGTTGTTCTCTTCCTCCATTTTATGCTGCTAAGGGCTGTCTTGGGATTCAGGGTTTCATTGTCTTTCTGCCCTGTTTATTCCCAATTAGCTCTTAACTTGCACGTTGTGTGTTTCTGTCTGCTTATGAGGTGGCTCCAGTAAGTTAAACACTAATTCATCGCGAGTCATGACCATCTGAGGCTTGACAAGAGCAGAGTCCGAATGGGAGAATTTGCTCCAGCATGTTGCTGTTGGTTAAACAAAGCCTGGAATTGTTTTTCCACATGACAGAATGGTCTTTGTGCCAGCCTGAATGCAGACTCAGCTGGAGCGTGACACGTGAGGGGGGATGTCGTTTGGAAAGACAATTAGGATGCATGAGGATGCTTGGTCCCTAGAGAAAAGCAGCAAAGGTTGGGACAGAAAGAGGAGCAATGTCTTGACATCGGCCACCGGAGTTTGCCTCCATGGCTGAAGGGGCTCCTGAGTTTATGGACTCTGAGCTGGCTCTGCTGTTTGAATGAGGCCATCCCACCCTGCTCACGGGCATGTTTATGTGATGGTACATTAAACTATGTTGAGGAACAGATCTGGGATAAAAAGTAATCTGGCAAAGAAGGCTAGGGTCCATGGTCCAAGCTCAAATGCATCTTTCCTCTCCCCCTTCCTCCCCTTAAAACCAACCCTTAATGCTAATCCATTTTTTCCCCTTTTGGGGAAACCCCTATTTTTGGTCATATTAATCATGATTATACAGATATGGAGCTGACCGAGGGGAGGAAACAGCTAGTTAGGTGTATGTTCATTCTGGTTAAAGGTCCCAAGATTTGTCTGTTACGTCACACACTGCGATGTGACATAAAGTGCTGGCCTTAATTAACTGACTGAGTTAATAAACTCATTTAGTAAGTTTATCTGTTAATTTCTGAGGGAGAAACTCCCTACTGGCAGGTTTTGTGCAGAGCCATATATTATTCTGCCCTGGAATGTGCATTCTTTAGAGCTAGACACTGCTCGGGGAAAGACATAATTTGCTCATGCAAAGGGCGAGTGAGTGGTTAACGGCAAGGGAGGAATTCTGGGCGTCTAGAAGACAGCCTGGCAAGAGGAGAGTTTTAAATTTCAAATGTTTTACGCTGTATCCTGCTGCAAAGTGGAGGGGCATTTACCAGTCCAAGCGTAAGTGCCCATACTCTATGTTGCACTCTTAGATGGTTTTAGATGCTTCAGTTAGAAGCAATGCCATTACTGGCATGAGAGAAAGTGGCCTAGAGAGTGAAAAGCAGTATCTGAGGAAGAGTTTCAGGTTTACCCTGACAGAGAAGTATCTTTAGTACCTCCTGGCTTCAATTTGGAATGCTTTTATTTACTTCTGAACGAGAGCTTGAATTAAACCAGCTTTATCCCTGCCTCTGCAAAGATGATGTACTCACTTGGCACAGGCTGTAGGAGGAAGGTACCTCTTCAGCTGCACGGCAGCAGTCACCTGAGTGCCTCTCAAAGGGCAGGGCAGGGAAAACATGGCCTGTTTGAGGACTGTATGTGACAGAGTGGCGGACTGGCCTCATTTCTGAGGCAGTCGGTAGCAGAAAGATCACGAACTGCAAGGATTGATGAGGTTGGAAGGGCTGCAAAGGTGCAATGCCCTTTAGGCTGTCTGATGCAGGGAAGGAGAAGAGTTCAAGGAGAGAAGGGGCTACAGCAAACATGGTCGTGGCATTTACATCCCAGGTGGTTTAGTATTAGAATGCCCTAAGCACTTCCTAAACCTGGTACTGTTCACGATTGGTTTCTCCCATCTGAGCAGTGTTTTTGTTGATTGATAATCTTAACTTCAGCACAGAGGGGGATTCACAAGAGGAAGATGGAAAATGAATAGTCCTTCTGTGGATGTCCAGTTTGTTCCTTAATGTACAGGAGATGATAAGATTGACTAGATGTGTGTTTCCATGAGAAACTTTGTGTCACATCTGAAATCTATGGGGCTTTCCAGACGTTTTCCTTGTGGAACAGCTGCCTCAGAGCTACAGACTCCAAAGTAGAAAGGGGTTCTATGCAAAGCTGACAATGAGGCTCAGCATTTCACCAAGATGTCTCTTTGCTTTGTGTCCTATCTTTTCCACCTACCCTTCTGGCAATTTCCTGAAAATGGGTATAACAACCTGTTGTGGCTCCTCGAGACATGTATTTTCTTGCTGAAATGTGCATTTGGCAGCTTTGGACAGACCCTATTGAGGATGTATGTTCCTCCAGATGAGCCAGGCTGCTCCCGTCTATTGGATGCTCAGCAAATGCTTAGGTTGGTATTAGCTGCTACATCACCCTTTCTTCTGCTCCCATTGTCCTGCTCAGCAGACAGGCCAAGACCGTGATGAGCCACAGACATCCAGTGACTCCTACACAAGTTGTTTCTCAAGGTCTTTTCCTGTTTCTACAGGAACACTGTTATGTGTCCCTTCTCCAATTACAGACCTGTGCTGTACAGCTTTCTTGTAGCTTCTTTTAGGGACAAGAAACAGATGTGTCTCCTACTTTGGAAAATGTTCTGCTAGGGAGATCTCATTCTTCACGGGAGCCTGAAGCAGGCTGGTGGCTCTTTTGTTTTGCCAGCGGAAGTCTCCATCCTCAAAGGCTGTAGACTTTCTGATTTTGCACATAAAACCAGGCACCGTCATGCCACGTGCAGCTAGTGGACCCTTTTTTGGAGGTGCACGTCCTTCAGTTCTGGCCATCAGGACTGCACCGTCTTCAAAGGTCTTGACTCCCTAGCAGTAGAGCCATCCAAGAAGAGCAGACTAAAACCTTGTGAACAGGCTTCAGAGAGGCTCTGCTTAAGCTTGCCTTGCCCTTCGTGGAGCAATCACAGAATTACAAAACCACTGAGTCGTGTGAAAGCTGTGCCCAAGCCGGGGGAAGACAGCATGTGACAGCCCCAGGTTTCTGCTCCATGCTCCCATCACCCAGCAGCGCCCCAGTTTGCATTCAGTTTTTCACACGTGTGAATGCACAACGTGACGTCCGCATGCCCTTGAACGGTCCCGATTGTTTCCTTTGCCTTCTATGGCTGAGCCAGCATTGGTTTTGTTCACTAAGTGACGAACTTCAAATCTTCTTTGCCTGACTGAGCTAGAATAAGCGTGCAAATGCTGTTCTCACAGAACTGATGGGGAAAGCCTGGAAATGGTGGCTGAAACTGATGCTTTCCTTATTGGTGATGTGATGCGATGTGGCAACTTAGGTCTTTTTGTGGTGCCGGAAGGGCTGTTTTGAAAGCCAACTGGTGCTGCTCACCCATTCAGCAAATGACCCCTGACTGTCATGTTCAGGCTGGAAGTAGCCCACAAATTTTCCGGGGGGGGTGGGGGGGGTGGGGGGGTGAGAACATGATTGCTAAAAAGGAAAAAAACAACACCAAACTCAAAACAAAACACTGTGTAACTCTGTATCAGGTTATAATGGAAAAGAGTATCCAAATGCTTCTGGGTTTTGCCGAGTTAACTTGGGTGTCTGTACAGCGGTGCTACCACAGGGGTTTTTCAACCATGGGAATGCTTTGCGGTCATCCCCGTAAGGTCTGAGCTCAGGTCTTCACAGGTAGTAGACCCTCAGTGAACCAGGATTGCACATGGGCGGGAGGCAGAGTGTGGGACCAGATGATGGTTGGAAGGGATGATGCTGCATCCAGATCAGTAAGTCCACCTTGGACATACATAGTTCTTACCATTACAGAAGTAACTAAATAACACTTAGGCTGGGGCAGTGATGTTCCTGTGGTGTTGTGCATGTGTTCCTCAGCCCTGAGGAGGCTCCTCAGCCTCCTGTCTCTGCTTGTGGACTATCATAGTCCTGTGGAGCAAAGCTGTGGGTATTTGCACCCTTAGTTTGAGTTATTCAGTTTATATTAAGCCATCTGTATGTAATGAATGGGTGGTTTCTCTGGTTGTTTTGATAAGAGAAGAGTTTGGGGAAGACTTTCTGAGTTTGTCATCTAGCACCAATTCTTTTTGATTTGCACAGGATAAAACATTCTCTTGCAAAATTAAATAAGAACCGGATGGAGAACAAGCCCCTCTCATAGCAGAGCGGTCTGAAATGATGGAATTGTCTTCCCTTCTTCTCCAAAAACAGACAAAAGTGTCAGGCTTAAAAAAGATAAATAAATAAAACCCACCAGACTTACTCAGTGAGCCTAATTCGACCCCACTGACTACCTGCTGTTCTACTGAAGCATTTGAAAATTAAATGCTGTCACATATCCAGCCTGATTTTACTCCCTGATTAAGCAACTTATGCTTAGAAATTTCTAACAAGCTTGAGCACTCTCTAGGATCTGTGAGAAACAGCTTTATCTTTGTGTCTACAAGATAGAGGATTAAGTGATGGCAAAAAATAAACTTTTAGATCTGTCCTGTCCTCTTGGTGCTCTGGGGTGAGAGATGGCTGGCTGCTGTTTTGTTTTGCTTTTTTTCTGGCTCATTTGCCTTCCTTGGGAGGGGCCAGAAGGAGTTTGGATTCCAGCTTTTTGACCTGTTTGCATGTCTGGAGCTTTCCTCTGGGATGAATCACCAATGTTCATGCAAAGAATAGCCTTATGGTCATGCAAAAAATAGGTCATGCAGACCCTGATGTATGCAAACTTGCAAACTAATGAGATTATGGAATTTTTTAATGCTTCCCATTTTTCAGACAAATGAAATTTAAGAGGCAGTGGTTACTAAGGAGAAAACATTGTCGTTCATCTGTGCAGTCAGTTGTGTCTGGATCCAAACAACCACTTAAAACCAGGCCAGCTAACCTTTCAAACTGCAAAGCATCCCTTGTTCTATGACACCATTTCAGCCCAAGCTCCACGATGACCTGGAAAGGGAGTTCCTAAGCAAAGTTTGGTGACTTCAGGGAGCTCAAACTCTTATTTAGCAAGGAATCCATGCATGTGTGAAGCTTAAAAATGAGATGTTCCCACCTAACTTAGTCACCCTACCCGGGTGACCTTTTTATAGTCCATGCTGAGATACTTGAGGTGTTTCTTCCCATGATGTATAAAGTAGGGTTAGGCTTCTACATCTAACTTCCCGACATCTCAACACAAGGAGAACGAATCTCACCTATTGTTTGTAGCAATTAGGGCAGAGGTTCAGGACGTCTTAGAGTATGCTACCAGTAGATAGCCTGAGTTCAGCTCTTCCTGGAAACAGTGTAAAGACTCTAGTTACGTCTCCATTAGTAAATAAATTAGGTCTAGCCCCATAGCCAAGTGGTTATTGCATAATCTATACATAGCTAATTTCTCCTTACCACCCAAAACAGCACGACTATGTGCAAGCTACCCATTTCAAATGGACCATACTTGAGAATTGCCTGGGAGAGGCACTGGTTGGCACATATCAAAACTGTGCCAAAGTCTCTGCCACCAATTTAGCAATGTAAATCTTTGCAGCATAATGCCATACCCTCGTTTGCTTACTATTGTGAAGGTAGCATTTGAGTGTGTGCTACAACCAGGCTAAGGATAAATGTGGAGACACCATATTCAGTCCCTTCAGTTTGCTGCTTTGCTTCACGAAGTTAAAAGAACCTCAGAGTTTTGTATTTTTATCAGCATTAGTGATATCAGCTGATTCTGCCCATAGTATCTTCACCAGCTGGCCTTTTTCCGGAGCAGTTTCTTATGACATGCTATTAGCTGGCTGTGTTCATTTCCTCTGACACATTTCTTTTGGGACGTAAGGCTGGGAAGGAGGAAGCTACTGGAGATTGCTCACATGGCTTTGCTGCCCTTTTTTTTTTTAAGTGCTGCCCACTTCCACTTTAGGCAAGCTTTCCTTGTTGACGCAGCAGTTGTGACATATAACCAGCAGTGCAGTGTCCTACTTAGAAAGGAGTAACACCAGACCTCTGCTCCTCTGGATGCTTGGATGTTTGGGCATGGCTGGTGTGACTCTGCAGCTCCGTACAATAGCTTTTAATGCCAGAAGGTGCAGACTGAGGCACCCGGGCAGAAAACTGGTGAGAGATACGGGAAGAGATGCTCTGCTTCATCTTTTGCTGCCTTGTGCTTCAGGGATTTTCTTCTGGGAGAACAAATCTGGCACTAAGCAGGATTAGCACATATCAAGAAGTTTAGGGCCCTTTCAGTCATGTAGAAGAGGTATTATGGCCCACCTGAGAAGATCTTCAATTGGGGCATCAGGAAAATGGGCTGTAGCCTTGGTGGTCTTCTGTGACACGGGCTCGTGTTGAGCTATCGTGTTTCTGTTTCCTCTTCTGACATTTTCAAATGCTTTTTGGGGACAGCAGTTACACCTGTGTGTGCTGTCAAGAGCAAGAAAGGCTGATTCTTTGCAATGTGCACTGAAGCCACTGGTAGACAGATACTCTGGCAAGGGAGTTTATGCGTGCCTTCTGTGTTGTGTCCAGGACATGTGCACGGCTGAAGTAACTGCATCTCTGCTCCAAGTGGAAGAAACCTTCTCAGCATGCCTGGCACGGATAGATGCCCTCATCCTCAAGCCTCTGCTCCAGGCAGGTAAGTCAGAGCAGACTACTTTTTTGTCTCTAGTTCTAGCCTTGAGTCACAGGCACACCTATGAAGGGAATTATAATTGAAACTCCACGGCCGAGGACTTTGCTGGGGGCTGGTTTGCTGGACTAAGTGGTATGTAGAGTTGTTTCATTTAAGACAGTGAGCTCTTAAGGATGCCTATGGCCTTTCATTCAAGCCTAGGACTGTGGTTCCTGTTGGTTTTAGAGGTTAATCCAGATTCTAACCAGCGTCAGCCTGTACACCTGCTCTGAGGCTTGTTTCCAGCATGGTGCATGGAAATCCAAATTGTACCTTGCGTATACGCGACCCCTAAACTGTGGCCCTTCTGCCTCCCTGCTCTCGATCATGCCCGTCTTTGAAGGTAAAACTTGTGGGTGCAGTTTGTGAGCTGGCAGTAAATCAGAGCAGCTCCACTGAAATAACAAATCCATATAAATATTAACAAGCCTGTCTGGCCAAAAGTGGTGTGACTGGATTAGACCCATAGGGTGGTTCCCTCTCATGTCACCACCTTTTTGGTCTAGCCTCCAAGGAGACCAGGAACAGTCCTTCGAGCCTGGGGTAGAAAATTTTCCTCTGGTGCTCGTGTCTGAGCTGGGGCTGAGCCTTGCGGGCTGCCCTGACCACGTGCCCCACAAGAATGGGAAGGAAGGACAAAGCCTTAGCATGGATAGCCCATGCAATTACTCACAGGGACACAATCCTAAATAATCATCAGGTCCTTCTTCCCTGGCTTTGTTTTCATCTAAGAATATATGTGCTTTACACTGAAAAATTGGGCTGACTATTAAATATAGGCAATGTTTTCCACAAGATTTCTTAGAGTCAAGGTTTTCTGATAGCCTTTTTTCCCCCCCATCTTTTCCTCAAAGAGCCTAGTGACCAGAAGGGAAAGGAGAACTTTAAGCTCTTCCTGCTCCTGAATGATCGATTTCAAGCTCTCTGGAACCTCACAGAAGAAAATTACCGGATACTGAAACAAAAATGCAGCACCTCTGAGTCATTCTGCATCCAGGACATTTACACTGTCTGGAAAGGAGACCTGTTTCTAAGCCTCTACATCCAGTAAGTATGGGAGCATTTTGGAGTAGCGTAAGGGACCAGATTTATCAACTAACTGGTAGGTTGGTGCAATTAATTTGTGCATTTAATTTCTTCAGTCCTGTCCACTATGTTCGGTCATCAGGTCAGGGAAGTGATTGCATTGTGTGTTCACAACAAGTGCTGCAGAATATAGCGTCTGTGCAGACAGCATCGTATGTAGCCTTTTTGTAGCTGTGAGCATGCTTATACGAGGCAGAATTTTTTTTCTTGCAAGTATAGGGTTTTTTAATGCATCCTAAAAATGGGAAGAGAACGGGGGGTAGAATTTGTGCCTGGGTAATTTATGAGAGTGAAGCTTGAGCTGTCATCAGGAACAGAAAAGCATGCACAAGCAGGTTTAAAGGACTGATAGGGGTGAGGAGAGAAGATATCCCTAGACACAGTTCATATTACGTGTTTGTGCCACATTTTTATGCTTTTGGCAAGGGATGTGATAGCAAGTGATGGATGTAGCGTGATGTGAAGAACATACTGCCCCATTGCTGTTTCTCTAATTAATTACATCTGCTCCCCATTTGACTGCAATGCAAAATAAAATGTTTACCAAAAGCACTGTAGCGTGTGTAACCTGTGTGTTGACGTCCTAGCATGAAAAATGGTTTATGGACATCTGAGACGACATAAAGATCAGACAGTGTTCAATCCTTCATTCATCACATTGGCCATAAATGTGGCCAAGCCTTTGCCAGATGGGCTTGTACTGTCCGTGCAGCTTGGCACCCACACAGGAATGGGAGATGGGTACCCCGGCTCCTGGACTTTACTTTTCATCTAGTCTTAGTGTTGGTGGGTTTTATGCATGTGGACGGAGGAGGAAGGAAGGACTACTTTTTGTTTTGTTCTTATTTGGGCAGCATCATTTTAGAAAGTGATGCACAACAAGCGTTGCCTTTGTGTGAATGGGGTTTGGAGCAATGTATGTTGTTCATTTGGGAACCGATTCAGTGAATTAAAACTGGTATGCCTTAAAAAGGCATACAAAAGATGAAAACTTGTGCTGAGGTTTCAGATGACACAAAGGAGAAGTTTATCTTAAGATCTAATTTCCTCTCATCTTGAAATTAAAACCTGTTTTTGTTGGGCGTCACGCAAAAAAAAGAGCTGGTTCCTACCCACCTCTGCTGACTCACTCTGTGCAGTCCTGATCCTGCAATGTCTCATGCTTATTGGAGTGATTGATATAGGAGGAAGCAAAGCCACTGTTCAAGGGCCTGAAAATCAGCAGTAAATACATATCCCTGAAAGTGTAATAAATGATAATTAGTCTGGACATTATACATGACTTATCTGAGAACACTACTGGAAGAAAGTGTAGTATTTGCTGACAAAATATGGCTTGATCTCCCTCTAGTGTGAGATGAGTTACATTGGCGTGGGACACCTTGACTTGAATTTACCATCAGTAATACAGACCTGATACTTGTACTTCAACCAGCAGAAATTCATACATCGGAAACTGGTATCTTAAGCTCAGCTTATGTAGATTTGCTTTCCAGGACAGTTACGCAAGTTTACTTCTGCTTATGCTAAATGCCAGGATGATTTAAATTTCCTGTAACGATACTAGTGCAAAAGTCAACAAGGCAGTTAAACCAAGGAGCTGGCAAAGGGGACAAAAGGGGAGTGAGCCGAGGTGAGAGGTACAGTAGCTACGTCTCTCTCTGCCTCCCTTGGAAAGGTGGACCTGACCTGACATTTCAAATGAGCTTTCTTCCCTCTACTGCTTAAACCTCATAGCTAATGTGCGTCTGTAACTCAGCTCATGCTTGTATGTGGTTTTTTTTTTTTTCCTTCTTTTCTTGCCAACAGATATTTTGTCACTTTTGCAAACTACGTTGTAGTCCACGGCTTCGAACATGCCACCAAGAGCAAAAGGTCAGTGGGCTGAAAAATGCTTATTGAAGGGGCTGATAGGAACACAGTGATATTGCATGGGTTGAGACACTAAACCACAGTGAGCAGCACCGAGCGCTGCACCTTGCAGCGATCTCCGTTTCACGGTCCAACTGCCTCTCCTCTGAACCAGCCATACTGGCTGCTCTGCCATCTTCTGAGACCATGGCAGCAGCTGTTGAAAGGTTTCCTCTGCAGATCTCTCTCACAGAATCACTAAGGTTGGAAAAGACCTGTAAGATCATCAAGTCCAACCACCAACCCAACACTACCATGCCCATTAAACCATATCCTGCAATGCCATGTCCAGAACTCCATCTCTTTCTAGCCATGCCCAACTCCTTTTGTAGGAGAGGAAGCCTGTAAATTTGGAATTTGGGGGTTCAGGTAAGGGGTGGGACCTGAGAAAGGATTATGTGGGAATCTGGCAGGAAATTTCCACTGCTTGTCCCAGATGTTGGCAGAGTCTGATGGAAATAGCAAATTAAAAGACGAACACTAGATATGAGCAGGTTCACAGCCACTTTATCTGAGTCACCCTCTTGGTGTGCCAACCATCGTGAAAGTCATTCTATATTCCGTATATCTGTGGGTGTGGTTCTTATTTGCAAAGATCGCTGAGCCGGAGGCAGGATGGATGGAGCTCTTGTTTCCCTCATTGCCTTATTTCTGTGTGTTCGGTGTGCAAATATATTTGCACTATGTTATCTCCTGCTCTTTCAAGTCTTTCTATACCTTCTCTGGGAGTGAGGTAGCATACAAAGTTTGGAAGGCAGAAGAGTTGCAATTTGCAAAAAAACTAATTAATGAACCTTTGTCTTAATTCACCGTCTTGCAGTGAAGCCTGGAAGCACCATAAGACAGTGCTGAAACAATTCCTCACAGACTTCACCTCTGAGACCTCCATGTCACTGGCCTTATACACTGTTCTTCACAAACCTATCCGGGATCATATCGAGCAATATATACTGCTCCTTACCAAGCTGAATGAGGTTCTCAAAGAGGTAGGAAGCTTTATGTGATGTTACTTGACTGGTTTATGCTAAAATCTTATGCAGGTCTACTGGGGCTTTGTGGTAGTGTCATTGAATCCAAAGTTGGCTGGAGGGAAATGATTTCCAGTGGACAGCTGGGGTGGTAGTAACCAGCACCAGTGGAATGCAGCCCAGCTGATGGTCTCGAAGTGATGAACAGTGGCCTCTCCAGCATAGTATAAGCTACTCATCATATAGAGGATCTGCAAAGGGTCAAGTAACCGGCCTAAGGTTGCACACTTCTGCTGGTGGCAGAGATAATGCTAGGTTTGGGAGTCTTTCCTTGGAAATGGGGTTGGAGGTTTAACTCCATTAGCCCTTTGGATTCAGAACTGCTGAGGCTTTTTGGCAGCTCTACCCCAGAGAGAAGATGTCCTGCACAGCCATGCCTAAAGCATTGCTCAAGCCCCGCCTTCTTTTATCAGGGCTCTGAAAAGGACGTGGTTACCAGCGCCATCAAGGAATATGTGAAGCTGGAGTCTTTCATCAGCCAAGTCCTGGATGAAGCTTGTTTTACCAAGTCCTTATGGAAATCCTTGGGCTACAAATTCACAGTGAGTCATGGATGTAGAACGTGGCTTGATGGGAGATCTTTTGGGGGTCTTATGCTTCTGCTTACACATTTAATATGGATCAAGCATTTGAGGCTTGGTCTGGAAGCCAACAAAGCAGGGCAGTGTGGAAGCCTTGGAGAAACTATATGAACACTGGGTGCTTTAGAAGTTGAGCCCTGTGTCCAGTTCTGCTGTCACTGTCAGCTTGTGCCATGAGTTAGTCTCTGGAGGAACTGTTGGCTTGAGTTGTATGTCCTCTCCCAAATCCTGATGTTTCATGGTGCTTTTGATCTGCTGTCTTGACCTCTGTGGTTCCCTCTGCAGGACATGCTCTGTGTACCTGAAAGGAGGCTGCTGGAAGATAGCAAAAATCTTCCCATCTATGCCAGCACAAATCGATCAGACCGGATCTTGCTCTTCGATGATGTCCTTGTGCTAATTCAGGTGAGTCTTCAATCTTTCAGAGGGATCAAAAGGGCTGCACAGATAAATGACAGTAAAATTCAGGTCCCTTTGATGTTGAAAATGCAGCAGAGCTTTGCTGTTGGCAAAACCCTGTGTCGGATCCATGCACCTGTGGTTTGCACTGGAGAATAAAAGAAACCCTAGTGAAGAAGGAATAGAGGAGCATCCACATAACTTTTCCCCCTGTAAATATGTACTATCCAACCACCACAGGCACCTTTCTGGTAACCCAGGCCCATGCCTGCATATGAATCTGTTGATTTCTGCCCTTGCTTATTCAAAGGGGGCCTGATGGGTCAAAGATATGCATGAGTGTTTACAGTATAATAAGACTAAATACAATCTTTCATGGTTGACTCTGCTAGTGGCATGGGAGCAGAAGTTGCAGGTGTTCTTGGGGCTATTTCAGGTATTTAGGGCCTGGGTGTGGGACAGACAGGGAGTGTCTACAGCCATGGATAGCTTGATGAATAATACGTGTTCAAAGCTGTTCCACAGCATGTTAACTAAGTCCAGCTTGGCTTGCTCTGACTGACAGCTCCTGTAATCTAGCACGGCTCTCTTCATGTGCACCTCTTTCTGCTTGCTCTTTAGTCATGTGCCAGCCCCTCAGGTGTCCAAACACATGACTGCCTTGTGAGCTGATAGACCTTACGGGCTCTTCCAAACATGAGCCTTTATGATAACGCTGGGGAGTCCTACGCAGCTTGCAGGGTCTAGGCCTGAGGAAATAGGGTGGTGATTATCTCATCCAACTTGACATTGTAGACTTCTTAGCACGGCAGTGATCTTGCTGTGAGCAAGTGCCCCCAGGCTCCCTTTATAGTCAGGGGAGAGAAACATTCACTGTTGGGGTGTGGTTCATCTGACCTATTTCAGATGCCAAAATTAGGATGAGTTGAATCATGTCCTCAACTCCATTGACTGGGAGGAGAACACAGGGTAACCAGCTCACACAGAGATATCTACATTGTAGACATCTCTGTTCAGTCAACGGTTCCCACCCACTATGTCTCATCTGCTGCTATGACTGTTATTGAGGCTTGTGGAGATATAACTGGACTGGGATTGAACTGGTTAGCTTGGGCTGCTAACAGGGGTCTGCCGATAAGGACTCTGGTGCTGGGAATCTGAACCTCCCTCCCTTCCCTGTTCCCCCAAATCTGGTAGATGCATCAGTGATTAACTCATGGTGAACTCTATAGTGCTAGTACTTAACCTTGGTCAACTACATCCTTATAGACAGCAGCTCTGTAGTGTGGGCACCTGGACTTTAGACAGGGAAGGGAAACGTAATATTAAATGCAGTCTTTATCTAATATTTCAACTATTTCAGTTTCTTCTATTTGGTGTGCTTTTGATTAATGTAGTGACTCCTTAAGTGTTGTACTTGCGGGCTGCTATGTGGCTGTGTCATCTGGAGTCCAGATCCTAGATAGATCATAAGCAAAACTGGGGAGTGCTGCATGCCAGGGATGATTCGGGAGTGTTGCCATGTGATAGGGAAGAAACTCTTGTAGAGATAAGTGCTATGAAGGTCTGTTACTGTTAGTTGTAGCTATGGCATTACAGACCACCACTTAAGTAATAAACTAGGAACCTTCTACATTTCTTCAGTCTCCAAAGCCTGTCATTGTAGTGTGGGATAGATGTGTGGACCACAAAAGAGGGAATTTACAGTGCTGCCAATCTTGCTTTGCTGTTCAATGGATTGACAGAGTGGGGGCAAAGTGTAATGTTTACATCAATAACAGGAACATCATCTCCCTTTTGTTCCAGGGAAACAGCTTTCAGAGTTTTGATCTGAAGCTTGTGTGGGTAGATGAAAACTGCAAGGAGAAATCAGCTCCAGGACTGTAAGTGAAAAATTTCCACTTGGAGGTAAAAAAAAAAAAAAAAAAAAAAAGTGTTCAACTTGATTGTGAAACTGAGAAAATGATTCAAAACATTGTCCCATCTCCTTTACAACCAGTGGGGTTGGTTCTGGGCTACAGGTAATTGCAGCACTTCTCGGATGGGATCAGAGCAGCTTGGACTTGCATTGCTTGCCTTCGCTGAGATACTGAAATCAATCAGTAATAAAATGGTTTTGCTGCAGATCTAGAGAACAAAGATGAGTTGACTAGTTGAGTAACTCTTGAGAAGGAAAAACTGACTGCAAAAGCACCATTAGCTTCTCAAGAGGAATGGGAAGAGCGGGAACTGTTGTTTGACTGAGGAATGTGTTTTTCATAGTCTCTGTAATGTCTTTTGCTTCACAGGTATGGACTCCGCATTATAACCCCAGAAGAAACGTTCTTTCTCTCTGCCAAAGACCCACAGATGAAGGTTAGCAGTGGGCAGGGTGTTTCTGTTCCACCCGAAATACCATGTACCAAGCCTTGAAATAGGGGAATAGCATAGAGGGGATGGCAGCTCTGTAATGGGG
Source organism: Gavia stellata (assembly GCF_030936135.1). Classification (NCBI taxonomy): domain Eukaryota; kingdom Metazoa; phylum Chordata; class Aves; order Gaviiformes; family Gaviidae; genus Gavia; species Gavia stellata. The sequence continues at coordinate 2,302,851 of NC_082599.1, forward strand.
GCAAAACACTGACCACTGAGTGGAAGCTGAAATCTCATTAAGCATCAGGATTTTACCTTTCTGATCAGAATACAGATGAGTGAGATCTGCACCGGCTTAAATAATGCAGCTGAGGCATTTCCTCTGCAATTTTTGCCATTTTTTTATTAAAGCAGAATAACAAGCAGTGTGGCGCTTTTTTTTGCCCCCTCTGTGGAGCCAATACTTCATTAGATGGCCAGAGGTGGCTTAGACAGCTGATGGTAGATGAAAAATATCTGTGTGCTGGAAGTGATCTGCCCTGGGCAGTAGCATATGCCGCAGAGCTTGGGACAGTACAGTCCCATCAGCGTGGTCCTGTGCCAAGGCCAATTAGTGGTGGTGAGAGTCAGGCTTAAATGACATGGACGTGTTGTGCATTGGTGCAATATCCAACTTGCAGGGCCCAAGATAATACCTCCTGTTGATGCTGTAGATGGGCCATAACTCACCAGCCCAGCCAGCTGAATGGCGCAGAATTAATGGGAACCCAGCAGCTTCTTGATGCTTCTCCTGAAGTATCTCTCTTTGGGAGCTATCTTGCTTTCTTCACTCGTTAGTCCAGCCCTCCTCTTCCTCTGCCCCCAGGCTGTTTGGCAGTGGAAGCTGAACCAGGCTGTCCGCCAGGCACTGAACGGGAAGCGAGATTTCCCATTGTGGGGCAAGACTGGTGAAGGCACTGAGCCCCCATCCTGCCGCTTCTTCACCTACGTCTTCAGGCTGGAGAGCAAGTTCAAGAACGCATCCTACGAGGGCGAGTGGAAATGGGGAAAGCCGCATGGCAAGTAAGGAGCCTTTTTTGTCCCTTTCCTAAGCAAGACCATGGGAGGATGGCCCTGCTGTCTTTGTGTAGCACTGTCTGGATCCAGTGGATGCACAGGTGGAGGTATAGACGCCACAGAGTGGCTGTGGACATGGGATGATCCATCCCGTGGTGAGGGCCTGGACCACAGACTCTGTGCTGGTGATCTCCCAGGGTGTGCCAGCATCTCTGCTTCCTGCCTCACTTGCTTCCAGAGGGAAATCTGGTCTTGAGGACAGATTCAGGGAGCAGTTGGGACACATTTGCTTGCTTTCAGGGCTTGGTCAAAGCACAAGTCCTGACATGTGATCTATTGTATTGTAGATGTCTCGCTGGTGATACTGGTTTATGTGCTGAATTGTAGAGGCTGCCCTAATAATGTGGTAATGATCACATTGAAGGCGCTGCATTGGCTTATGCCTGTAATTAGGACTGAGACTTGAACTAACATTTATTTTCAAGATCTCAGCCTGATGCATAAAATCTTACCATCACAATGACCAAAAAAACCCCAATAAAAAGCCTTTGCTTGCGAGTGAAGGAAAAGTTTTATCCTGTGCTATCAAAGTATATTTTAATATTCAAACTATTATCAAAGGAATAAAAAAAAAGACAAAAGAGAGGTCGATAAATACAAAAGATGCTCAGATGTGTTTCTTGGGAACATGAGAATTGTTCACTTAATCCACCCAAGGTGAAGAGTGAGCTCTGCCAAAAGGGAATGGTCTGTAAATCAAAGGCTAAATGGTCCCAACCAAAATCTCTTCGCAATGGCATAGATATGACCAACCTCCTCAGACACCAAAACAGGCTGATTTGGAAGTTTTATTATTCCTGAGTTTTACACAGTTTGTTTACAGTTGAAGCAAAAAGGATGTAGAGACTTGGTTTGAAAGAGCCTTAAAATAATGAGAATATCCAAAATCAAAAGCTTAATCCTGAATTTTCTGTGGAAGAGATTGTACCTTGCCTCAGAACAGCATTAAATAGGTGTATGGAGTAGAGCTATGCCTGAAGCAGTCCTCTATATCATCCCCACCTTCCCCAGCACCTGCACTCCTAACAGAGACTGGAAAACCACGATGTGCAGACACAGAGGGACAAGCACCTCCCCTTGCTCCTTGTTTCCTCCTGTCTTAGGGTTGGAGAAATGAGATGAATAAATGTCTCAGCTGCTTCAGATTAAATGACTTGCTGAGGCATCCCAGGAAATCTGTGGCAGAACTAAGTGACTTCAGGTGCTTTTAATGTCTGGACTTTTAATTGCTTAATTACTAGGTTTCCCTTCCCACTCCTGAAACTGCTCTTCTATATGACTTGCTACTAATACAAGGTTACAGAGCAGCAAAGCTCGCCTTGATGGCTTGTCCACCTCTGAGGGAGAGGCTGGCATGGCAAAGCACGTGAGCAGAAAGCTGCAGCAATGTGAATAGGAGCTCCTCAGGAAAAACTTCTGTGTTCTTCACTGTTCTGTCCCAGTACTTCTGACAACCTGGTGTCGGGGAAGGAGAGACTCCCACGGAGAAGGAGCTTAAACCATCCCCATGGCTGGAGCAGGTATTCTCTCTGGCTTGCTCTCCTTTGCTAGCATGCATACTAGCAAAGCAAAAGGAGTTGTATTTTAAATCCACTTAAAATTAATCTGACCACTTTCCTGTAAAGACCAGAAAAAGAGCCTGTCTTATGTAGGTGTTTAAAGCAACAACCTTGGTGAAAGTCAAACAAATGCGTCATGGTTTTGGTACTGCGCCATCTTCCATTGTCTCTGGTTGGGGCATGTGTACGGAGCTGGCTGTGTCCGGGATGATGCGAGAATTAAAACAGTGAGTGGGTGTGGGTGGAGTGGGAGACCAGGAGGGAAATGCATTCACAACTGGGTATGGCCGTGCAATAATTTGACAATCGCATTGACCGTTCCAGTCTCGTCGCTGCATTGTTAACTCGTGTAATCATTTCTACAACCCCCACGCAAAACAGATGGAAAGATATGATCCCTTTAGGCCAGTGCTTGTCTCTTTTGTTTTCATAGTGCCTGGCACAATGAAGTTCTGGACCGTGGTGTCATTACGTTGTCTACAGGGATGTGCCATGCTGGAACTTCAGCTGGCTTAATCACATGCTGTGCTGCAGTTACAAAAGGACCATGTGCAAGGTCCTAAATGGATGACCCAGCAACTCTACAAAATGCTTTTGAGATTAGGGAACTTGGAAGAGGATTCTTCCCGCTCATTCCAGGGCATGAAAACATTACGGTATTAAATCCTTACAGTGCAAACCAAGGTCCCAGAGGTGCCTGGAGAACTTCTGTGTCTCTGTTCCCTGAGGAAATGTTTTGATGTTAGCCATTTCTAGGTTGTGCCTTGATAGCTTCTGTTGCAGCTGTGAACATTGCTGGGGATCTCCCTGGTGTAACACTTGCTTTGAATTGCAGGGGCACGCTGAAGTGGCGCGACGGACGCAACCATGTTGGAGATTTCAAAGAGGGCTTGGAGCATGGGTAAGTCTTACAAAACAGGGTGTTTCTTGCTTTCAAAACAAGCTAAGAAATGGTTCCTCCTAGAGGTAGAGGGACTCTCTTTGCTGTTACAGCCCAATTCATCTGACCTATTTTAGACGCCTGGCTTAAGGTTGAGCAGATTGTAACCTAGAGTGAGTGGATAAGGGAGTGTGCGCAGATGACCGGTTCAGATGCAAACATCTCTTCAGCTGGATGAATCTGACACCAGATCTCTAAATCTAGGTGTATTTATTCATGTGAAATACCTTGAAAAAGTTATTTTTAGAAATCTTTAAAAACCTCTCTTAAATGAGGAGTTTTTAGGGGAAGGAAACCATACTGTGAAATGCAAACATTATTTTTCCAGAACTTTTTGAGAAGAAGACTTTTTGATTTCTCATTTCTACATGAGTTTCAGAACAGGTTAGGTTTTTAAAGGGAAAAAGTATCTCAAATACTTTTTGTCGAGATTAAGAAAACATTTCGTTTGTACCAAAGCAATTACTTTGATAGTCTAACTCAGCTCCTAAATTGGGGAAGGGGGAGAGACAGGGAAAAACCAGCAGCACTGAAAGTAGCTCTGTAGAAGAAGCAATGAGAAACTATGACTGCAGTTCACAAGGAGATGAGCTCTTCCTTGGAGCAAGTCCGTTGACACCTTGAAATAGTGTCAGAGGTAGAGCTGACCTCAACCATGTAAATCAGCTTGGGAGTCTGGAAGATCCTTAGTTTTTAAACTTCATCCAGTACAACTGAGTCACCTTTTGCCATGCTGACCTCTGCCTTATGCACCTTGTAGGTTTGGAATATGCCTTGTCCCACGCCGATCTGAAGACCGATATGACTGCTATAAGTGCCACTGGTGCGAGGGCAAGATGAGAGGCTATGGAATCTGTGAGTAAGTAAAATGCAAAGATGGACTTTGGGGAAAAAGGGAACTCCGCATATTTAATTTTCCAACCTCACTGTGGAAGGCTTAGTCACAGTGTAAAACCCAGGGTAATTCAGGTGCCAGAAGCTTTTCACAGAATCATGGAATCATTAAGGTTGCAAAAGACCTGTAAGATCATCAGGTCCAACCATCAACCCAACACCACCATGTCCACTAAACCGTGTCCCGAAGTGCTACATTGCTTTGGAGATGGGCGCTATGGCTTCTTCACAAGCCCTGAGTCTCCTGAGCATTAGAATAGTAAGAGCTTCTCTGCAAGCTATGACCATTGTAACTACCTGACATAGCATCCTCTGTGCCCTATTGGTGAGGATATAATTTTGCATTCACGCTCGTGGTTGCAGAGCGGAGAGCCCATGGCGTGTCATCAGCCCTGGACAGACTTGGTGGAGCACACAGCTCTGTCTCTCCTGGCCGTGCTATCTGGACTAAATCTTGTACAGAGTAGTTCCTTAGTGATGGATGGGATTGTTGGTCTGGGAGTCATAACTGTTACCCTGAACTGCTGAAGGGGGCTGGTTCCCCCAGTTGGCTTTTCTTGTTCACTCAAATTCTGAGCTTAAACCCAGATCTTAACTTAAGAAATGGAGTCTGAGGTTTTCTTACTTACTCATCAAAATGCTTCTGGAAACAGTCATTTGCACACCTGTGTCTGAAAGCGCTGCTGGGAATTTGGATGGCGTCTGGTCTGTAACATGCTGTATTGTGGGCATGTGGTGGTGTCCCAGCCTTACCCACCATCCACCTTCCATGTAGAAAGCCAGAAATGGCAGCGGAGGCCTGCTCAGCAGGTTGTAGGTATAAAACGGTTTCATTTGCAGCCTACGGCGTTAAGTGGACAGGGTCAGCTTGCTTTGTTTTTGTAGCAGTAAGCACAACAGCATCCTCATCTTTGCTTAAGTCACAGGTGGCTTGTGGCCAAATGGGTTGGCTGATGTGAAGACTGGGCTGCCCGTTGTCACTGCACGCACTTACCCCTGCTTTCTCTGAGCCAACTCTGGCAGAGGAAAGCACACAGTCCAACTTTCCAGCTGCTTTTTATGGGATAGGCCATCTTCCTTCCTACAACCTGCTTGTCATGCTCCTTATTTATGGATCAAACTCAGAGTAGAAGACGTGCAGAAATCTGTAGGGAACTTGGAGCCAACTGAGCAGTGCTGCGCTAGTGTCACCGGTGTCAAATGTGAGAGCATGTTGATAATCATAGATGATAACTCTGCTTAGCATAAGTGCTTTCTCTGTTGTAGCAGTGAAGATCTGCTGGCCAGCATGGGCAGAGCTAAGGGGAACTCTTCTCGGGGGGGTGGGGGGGGTGAGCCCAGGAGAAGGAGTGGTTGGCAAGCATAGAGAGGTGAAGGCAGATCTAGCTTCCTGCTTGATCTTATCTACTCCCATTTTGGATTAATCAGTGGTCACTGCAACCTGGCTGGTGAGAGGTCGAGGACTGAGTGGCCTCTCCCAGGACAATTGCAAGCCTAAGTGTTGTGTCCTTAGATAATGTTGAAAACTGCCTGTGGAGTGACTAGCCTGGGGGATGCATGTTCCTACTAGTGAACAACTACTAGCTCCAGAGCTATCAGTCAAATACTTGGAATATTTAGCAGGCAGATGGGCCCAATCTACTAATTTTCCTGGCTTCCTCCTCCAATAGCAGCTATCAGATAGGCCCAGTCTTAAATTCTGTCTTTCTCCCTGCAGGTATGGGAATGATATGGTCTACAAAGGTTACTTCAAAGACAATGTGCGTCAAGGGTTTGGGATACTGGAGAACCTCTCAGCTGAGCATCCATTTAAATACACAGGACAGTGGGAGAATGACAAGAAGAATGGATATGGAGTCTGGGAAGACAAAGATAGGTAAAGGTGGTATAGATCAGAGCTGGCTTTAGGTGCCTGACAGTTTTGCCCCTCTATTGGCAGGGGTAAAGCCTCATGTTTTCATGGGGAGACTTGGGAACGAAGGGGGGATGTGTTCAAGCTCTGCTATAAGGTATGAACACCTGGAAAAGCATTATATGAATTGAGTTCATGCAGTACATCTGGAACTTGTGCTGCATGGAGCATTATATCAGGTAAAACTAGCCTCAGTAAGCAATACATCAAATTGACTAAGATCTAATAAAACAGGGAAAAAACATCATTTGTTTTCTATTGCATTCCAGAGGGGAGAGATACATAGGGACATGGCTCGACGATCACAGACATGGACAAGGCATTGTAGTAACCCAGTCAGGTGTCTGCTATCAAAGGACATTTCATGCTGATAAAATGGTGGTGAGTACCCATTTTCAGTGGACTCTCTAGATTGATGGGACATAGAATTCCCATTCAAGGGCGAAATTATGATTTCACTTTTTTGAGAGGAAAATAGAAAGCAAGAAAACATAGGCACTGATATTTTACCATAAAAATGGTTTTGAAGAACAAGGCCTAGATTAAGTCTTGTTTCATACTGTCTTCCTGAGGTGCGGGTAGGAACTAGATGTGAGACTGTCACTTTTCCTTGCTCATGCTAAGACACCTTATAGGTCTGGCTGTTCGACTGACCATCATGTCACAAATATAGACAAGAACTCATATGTAAAGTGCTGTGCAGTTATATATGATATTACATCTATCTTAGAGATCATTAAGCCTTTACCTTCCCAATGTGAGCTTACCTATGACAAGTTGGCTGTCCAGTTCATTGAAAGTTTAGATGTTGTTGTGGAAAGCAAAAGGGATTGGTAATGCTAGAACTGGCTTGGAAATAAAAGCATTTCTTCTCATAAAAAAGTACGCACTTAAAAAAACAAACAACCCCTTCCCCACTCACCAAACTAGGACAAAATGTTTAGCATGGAAACTTTGTTGGAAGGGCTTTCCATAAAAATTCCATCTGCGGGGAACCAAAATAAAGCTGTCTTTTGGTCTGCCAGCTGCCAGAGGTTCCTTTAACTTCACAAGGCTTCCGGGTGGGGAGCAGTCACTTCAGCTTTCCTAGTGGAAAATTGGTATGGCCAAGAAGCTTCCCTTGGAAACCTTTTATTTTTGCCAGAAAGAGCGCTTTCCATCAAGAAAACCATTCCAGCGGAAAATGTGTTGCAGCTCTAAAAGCGACCACATTTTCTGGCTGGTATGGGTACATATAAACCTTCAGGCCCAAACCACGGGCTAAGCCCCAACAAGAAGAATCTTCCCTCATTGGTATAAATTATCTTGTGTCTGTTCTGCATCTTGGTGCTCCTTCTCAAAGGTCTTTTCCAACCTAAATGATTCTATGATTCTATGAAATGTGTGCTCCTGTCAGCAGCAGTGGGAGGTGGGAGGTAATGGAACGAGTCATTTTACAAATGCTTAGGAGCAGCTCATTAAAGCCCTGTTGACTGCACAGCAAGGGACAAAGCTAATTCTACACAGCAGCTGCCTTCCTCTTTTCTCTTAATTGTCTTGCAAAGAAAGACACAATTGGCTGCAGTCACCTAAAGGTCATAGGATTGGGAGGACCACGAGTTTGACCCATATGGCAATTCATGGTGACAGTTCTTGGAACAAAAGGCAGGCTCCTGTTCTTTCTTCTAGGGAAATGAATGTAGTAGTATTGTTTAAAACCTCCTGACTACCCAGTACTTCTCCTCTGTGCAGTGTTGCCTAATGGGTTATCTCTTGAGCACTGCAATGCTATGTTGGGCTTTCAAAAGGTTGTCAGAATTGGCAGCCCATAAATATTCCAAGCCAGTGGCTGTTTCTAGATGAACTTGAGTAGGTAGGGAGTTAATGTCATAAATTCACTACTACTGCTTTCATATGAAGGGTTCTGGGATTCTACTCTTGGAAGATGACTCTGTCTACGAAGGGAACTTCACGGAAGATCTAACGTTTGTTGGAAAGGTGAGCACTTCCTTCATCACAGCCTTTCTATACAGTTCGCTTGCTTTCCAGAAGGGCTGATGGATTCATCTTCAAAGTCCATACCCTCCTGCTCCACTTCCTCCAGTCCCCCAGAAGATAGTATTCTCCTGAGTTTTGTTTGGTTTTGGGTTTTTTCTATTATCAGTCTCATTCACAGAAGGAAGACTGCAGCTGAGAGACTTCAAGTAGCTGGGGGCTTTGTGCATTGTTTTGGTTTTGGTTTTTATTGTTTTGTTTACATTGAGGGGTTTGGGTTTTTTGTTTGTGGGATATTTTTGGCTGTGCTTCGCAGCTGCAGTTGGGATGCTTTTGTATTCTTAGAACAAATGTTTTAGCCTTTGTAGTGGTTGGGAATACAGGAAACGATGTATAAACCAAACGGAGTTGCAGTACTAGCACTACGTTAATGTAACTGAGATGTTAACATAGCTGAGGGATCTCGGAAGCTTAATTTTGCAATCTGGACACTGCACTGACATGTTCAACATTTTGTGGTTGATCTTTAACAGAAATACCTGTTCATAAAGTGCCCCGTTGCAGGGAAAACTAGTCCTCCAGCTTGTTACAGAAATCTGTGATGAGTCTGACAGGAAGTGTGTGGTTATATCAGACTGAGTGGATGCCAAAATAGACACTTGGTAATGATTGCAAATGAGCCCTGTCATTTACTGACTTGTCATGGGAGGAAGAGTTTGTCATCATCTTCTTCAGCCAGAAGACTCAGGGTGGATTTTGCAGAGACTACTGATTGTAGTGCTTAGATACTGCTTCCTCCAAAATTAACATTTAGTTTGCGTGGTTAGTCTAGAAAAATCTGTTCTTTATCTAAAGATGGAGTGCCTCCTGCTATTAGCAATGAGGATTTCAGGCTCATATTTGAAGCCAGACTGGTTACGATATTGTTTGGCTTTGGATTTGATTTAATTAAAACTTCTAAGTTTGAGTCAAGATACTGCATGTCTTCTGTATTTGCCTCAGAGGATTTAAGGTTTTTCTTGGTAACAGCAAACATTTTGAAAGTGTTTATGGTGAATATCATATGATTCCCCCTACCTGTGAGGCCAAACTTGCTTGTGGTTTTAACAAGCAGAGGAAAAACAGAGGAGAAATTGAAATTTCATGTGTTCGCTCCAGGTTAGAAATAACTATTGTAAAATTTAAGCCAGAAAATTTTATAACTCAAAGAAGATATTGGGTATTTGTAAAGCATAATGCAAACGTTTTACTCTGCGATTCTGGCGATCTTTCTGTCCCCTCCAGAATCCTATGTGTGTCATTCAATAGCAAGGACGTGTTGTCTCCAGTGACTGCCACCTTAACGACACATGCTGCAAATGTGCACCTCCGTGCTCGAAGTTGTTCTTAGTCCCCGTTTCAGGAGCTGGCTCTGTTGAAAAGAGAGTTTGAGATCTCGGTCCAGCTTGTTTCCTTTCTCTAATGAGATCTTGGCAGGATAACCCTTTATTTCTCCATTGCAGGGAAAGCTGTCATTTGCCAATGGCTTCATTTTGGAGGGAACCTTTACTAACAAGTCGGGCCAAGGCCTTCAGACGCACGGCATCCTGAACACATCGAATGAGCAGCTGGATGAGAGGATAACCAAAGCGTGAGCAACAAGAGCTGACTTCTTGGGTCATGGCTTGTATTTTGACTCTACCTAGAGGAGTACCGTATCAATCCCTACAGGGATCAAGGCAGTCCGTGCCTGAAAGTGTTGATCTGAAAACTGGTTTACATGCAAGGAGAGAAGGAGGAAAGGAGAGCACAGTTTGTCATTTAATCTTAATGTCAAGTAGGAAACAGAAAATAGATGTTCTACTCCCGTCCTGCCACTGTCCACCCAGAGATACTCCCATCCTCGGACTGGAGAGAATTTTGGAGGCTTAACATTTTCAGTGATTTGTGCATGTGTGTGCACACACATGTTTCTGTCTACACACACAAACACGGACAGTTCTGAAGCTCTACAGGCAAAACTGGGCTGCTAAAATGCATTGCTTGCTCCTTTCCTCTCCCTCTGTGCTACTATATGAATATTAGCAGCTGATATTGTAGAGGTAGGAAAGCTACCAAAAATCAAGAAGGGAAGCACAGCACATGAAGCTCTGAAGAGCCTCAATTGGGTAGTGCTCTGTGTGGAGGAAGGCTGTGGAGCCAGGATCAAAGCTTCACAGGACACTGATACTGCTTTGGCAGGCAATGGTGCGAATGCAGGACAGGAGTAACCACGCTGAAGCTATCAGGCCACATGCTTTGGTATAGACTCTTATCCTCAGGGCTGAACCCTGCAAAGGGATGCTCTGGTTGCCAGGCTGGAGGGCCTGGGTTCAGCCAGTTTAACCCAAATGAGGGTGTCCCAGTGGGAAAGACAGCTGCCTGTCCCCTGAGGGGAATTTGCTATCAGTGTTTTCTGCAGGCTTTCAGTTGAAATAAATAGTCTGTATTTAGAAACGTCCATAAGTGGATCAGAAAGCCTGTGATCAATTCACCAGCAAAGATTCAGATTATTTATGTTCCACATACCAGGAATTTTTCTTCACCCAAAGTACCTTGTTGTCAGGAGAATAGACTTGAGTTGCTTTTTATTGCATTACCAGTTAGACACTGCCATCTTTCTCTGCTCCCATCGTTCTTGTGTTGAGATCTGATTCTGGAGAACCTTCCACATTTGAAGGTGAAGTCTGAAATATAATTGAGGAGGGATGCAGAAAAACCTAATGCCATGTTGTGTTTTGCAGTCAGCTGGGCCTCAAGGAGTTCCCAGTGGAGAAGAGATGGAAGGGAATCTATGACCAGTTCCTGGAGTTCATCCATTCTGGCTGCAAAGAAGAAATGCAGGAGTCTTTCACGGGGTTCCACATACAAACAAGCAAGGAGCTGCGGAAATCTCAGGAGTACCTCTTCTGCCAAAGGTATGAGTATCGCGTGCCCTCATTGCAAGAGAGGAGCCCATTTGTGTAGCGAGGATAGTGGTTTACATTAGGGTCTGCCGCGTGTTAAAGTTACGAGCCCAAACATTGTCCAGTTGTTCCCGCTCATGAGACAGGAGGATGAATTTTAAGCCTGAATTTAAGATTGTGCTGTTGAGACTGACTCTTGTAAGTGAAAACTTGGATGGGATTCATTTGATTAAATGTAAGCATCTGCACATGACCCAGTCATCGCTGGCTCCTCTTGCATTTGAGGAAGACCTAGCTGACATCATCAGCTGATGCAGGGCAAACTCATCTCCCCTTAAGAAAATATCTAAAATAGATAGGACGAGCACGTGCAGGATGTGGCCCAGGCTGGTCGTAAGGGGAGCCAAAGGCGATGAATTTAGATAATCGCAGGTGTTGTAAGTCAGTGGGGCAATTCCATTGAAAAGGGTAGAGAAAAATTCATTTTTTCTTCTAATAGTCTTATTGCCCCCTTGGTATCCACCTGCAATACCACTTGGGATTTATCCCAGTGCTTCACTGTGTGGTTTTCCTTCCTCACCTCTCATTTTTCAGGGGGACTGAGGATGTATCCTGGAAGATAGAAGATATTCTTGAAGAGCTTGTCCAGCACCAGGGGCTGGAGTCACTACAGAGTTATTTAGAGAAGGTAAGTTTAAAACCATAATGATCCACATCTGTCCACCAGGCACGGACACAGGTTGTAGCAACTTTCTGTTGCTTTCTATTGGCATATATAACATTGTCAGTAACTTCAAGAGTCTTCTCTAATTTATGTTTGAATACCTATGCTTGTGAAGAAGAGGGTTATCCTTCATGCTTTTTGGATGCTCATTTTGCATATAGCTATACAGGCCAGGAAGTGATGATAAAGCTTCGCTCTTGGTTCTCAAACTGTGTCAGAGAATAACCAGCTGCTGGAAATTATTAATAAACTTCCATGCACTCTCAGTGGTTGCTTTTCACTCAGCCAGCCTTTCCCTGAAGCACCCTTTGCTCTCTCTCAAATGTCACAGCAAATCTCATCAGAACAGCAAGTTCTGCATATTTCTGCCTAATACTGGGAGGAGAATGGGCTTGTGGCAGCAAAATAGACCAAAATAATAGTTGATTCCCCCCAGGCTTGTTCTCCTTTGCTGAAAAGAGAAGAAGGTTGTTTGGCCTTTCAGTGTTATCCTCTACTAATGGCAAGGGCTGACTTGTAAAATTTAATTTTCCTCTATCATGCAGGCATTGAAGTCTTCCCTGCACCCACTGGGAAAGCTGCTGAAGGCCTTGATGATCGCTTTTCAGGCAACATATTCTGGGATTGGGGCCAACAGACACTTGCTGACTATGGCACAAGAGGAAGTCAAGTACTATGCAAAGAAAATATGGGAGTTTTACCAGTAAGTCAAGCATGCTGACTCCTTCCAGTGGGTATGAGCATAGAGGGATTGTGGAGTAGACCATTGGGATCGTTTTTTCAGGTGACAGGGCTGCTTTATTTCACAGCATATTTCTTGGGAGAGTTGCTTCAGAATGGTGCTAGATAAAGAGTTATTTGCGATAACTAAGGTCATACGGACCTAAGAAACCTTCATCATGCCCATTGCTCAGTACATGACTCAGGGGCTTTAACATGACTAAATCTCACTCAGTTATGGCAGCTCAGTGAGCTGTTGCCCATAACAGACTTCATTTAGACATGCACAAATATGAGCAAGAAACCTCACTAAGTAATGAGGACAGCAAAGTATATCAGAGCACACAACAGTGGTGTTCGATATCTATGTTTGAATGAAAAATAGCTTAAGGTTAACATACCCTAACTCAGCAGGAGTTAAGAACACGCAGGGTAAGCGCGTTGTTGAGGCTCGGCTGATGTGGGTAGTGACTCTAAAATGAGGTTGTTCAGTTGCATGGTTGTGCCCATGGGTAATTAAGGACTGGATCAAAGTCACGATTTGGGTCCTGTTGCTGTTTGAATATCTTATAGGAGAAGATACAAGAAATGCCACAGTAGGCAGAGGTGGGGAGCTCTGCCTCTGGCTGCACTTGGGGGAGATATTGCCTTGAAAACAAGAGGTTGGATAAAAGCTCTGTTGATATCAGCATAGCCATGTGTGCTTGAGGAAGGCTGCCAGCTCCATGATGAGGGGTTGTTTATCCCAGAGCAGTCTGAGAACAGCAGTAGAGCTGATGGGAACAAGTCAGATTTGATTCAGTTCATCTGCAGTGTGTCTTCGTCACGAAACTTGGTGTAACAGAGGGATCTGAGCTCTGTTCATGAATAGCACAACAGGGCTGATGACCTGGGCTTTGGTTCATGTGAAGGTGATTCTGAGCTCAGCGCATACCTGGGAAAGCTTGCTGCATGTCTCCAGACCTGTCGGGTGCAGTGTGGGGAGGGAGACCCACCTTGCTCTTCTGTGCCCCTGGCTAAGTTTCCTAGGCTGATACTTCTACACCAAAAAAAGGCAACCTCTCCCTAATCCCCATTTTAAGATTATGAAGTTTTGGCTTGGAAGTATCAAGACAACCCCAAGCAACTTTTTCGGAGTAGAGTATGAACATCCTCTACTGTTCATAGATAGATTAGAGCATTGGTTGGTATGACAGGTCCTGAAACCTCATGTCCCTTGAGTGGGAATACAAGGAGATGGTGTTCAATGCAGACCACAGTTAGGATCTCCAGAGTGACCACCCTACTCTTCAGAAGCTATGGACATTTTTGAAACACCTTATTCTTTCCTGGTGGCTTCTCCTGGTAATGGAGAAAGCCCTCAAATAGTGAAACTTGAATACAGAAACAGCACTGCAAGGATTACAGAGAGCTTTACTGATACCCCACTTGGTGCTGGGGCAGTTGAGCTCCTCACTTTTGAATAACAAATTACCCTTAAAAAAAGGAGGGAGGGGAACTAAACCTTGTTTCTGCTCCTCTTCTAGGGGTTTGCTCCATCTGGCACTGGAACAGAAAGGCCAACTGCTCGCAAAGTGTGTAGATGGAGAGACAAGGTATGTGTCACCACTGGTTATTTAATTTTAAGCTGCTTGGATGTATGGGTTGTCTTCTAAAATACATTAAGTGCTGAACTGATTGTATGTATCTATGTGAGTCAGGTTTAGTGCCCACACTTCTCTCTGAGTGAAAAGCTTTCAGTAGTTCTGCTTGAAGCATGAGAGCAACTTCTAATCACGTTCTGTAGCAGAATAGAGTGGTGAGTTGGAGGTGTGTGGGGCACAGCCTTGCAAGAGTACCCACGCCAGCCACTGTGCAGTAGCAGGGTTGTGTGAGAGAGAGCAGTCCCAGAGCTACCATGTGCTTTGCAGTAGTCACAGGAACTTGTTCATTGCGGGAGTGGTGACTTCCATACCAGCGTTGAGAGAAAGGCAGGCCTGGAAATAGGGAGTACAATGTGGGAAATGTAGAAGGGAATGTGGGAAGAGGTAGAAGACATTGATGTTCCTAGAATAAGAAGGTAGGAATAATTGTGGGAGACCCAGGTTTAGGGTTTATCGGGGTGGGAAAAAGCATCTTTATTCAGCTGTCCCTGTTCGGACTGGATTCCTCTCTGCTGTAATCCGCAGCCATCCCCATGTGGGCTGCATGAAGCCAAGAGGTTGGTGGAATGGTAAGCAGCTGGAAAAGGGCTTTATCTGAATTTATTTGGTCTTTGTCCCTTAAGAAATAACAAATGTGCTACTGAAACAGATCAGAAAGAACAGCTGGAGATAGGTCTCTGGTGCTCCAGGTTTCTCTCAGTGACTAAGGAGATCTTGTGGAGAAACAGTTACCCTGTCCTGTCCTACAGCGTAAGATGCACTTGCCTCTTCAGCTTGTAGGGACATGCAGGAGAGTGTTATACAGGTCACTACTGTCCAACTGTGACATTGAACTCAAAGGTGGAGGAAGGAGGGGAGAACAAGGAGAACACCTTGCAGTCTCAGAAGCTGCCTCTTCCATCGTGTGCTGTGTGGCTCTTGGTAGTATCAAGGTTATAGGTCTCACTGTAGGACTCTGCTTTGCTTTTCTCTGCCATAGTGACCAGAAGGCATGCAGTGTGGTCCTGCCGCTGATCTTGCCCTGCTTCTACCCCGAGCTTTTCATGCTCTACATGCTCTATCATGAAAGAGAAGATGACCTCTACTGCCAAGGGATTGTGGACCTAAGTCTGTTTCCTGACATCAAGCTGCTAGAGTTTCTGGATGTGCAGAAGTAAGTGACATTTTTTCATCCCAGGATGCAACCCCATGATACCAGTTGGGAAGGTAGCAGCCAGGGAAAGCTCTGATGGCACTGGAGGAAAGGACATATAACCTGTTCCTGGGTCCATCACTGGCGGTAGCGCTGAGGTTTTTCCTAGGCTGCCAGAGGAAGTCCTGTCATGGAGTGTCTGGAAGGACAACATTGACTAGTGGAAAGCTGCTATTATCTAGATCAATTTTCATTTTCATGTAGCAAAAAATTTTCTTTTCTAGGTCACCAAACAAATGGTTTGCTCCAACTTAGGACCAAACAGACAGAGTTTATAAATGTGTCTTAGAAAGGGCTATAGTCCATCCAAAGGTATCTCCTGTAATAATGTAGGCACACAGTCTCAAGACAGGGGAAAGGCTGGAGAGCCAGATGTTTCCTTCATCCATTCCTGCAGCTAGATCCATCTTTGGGAGCGGTATATGAAGACCAATGGCTCAGACTCAACAGGCATGTGAGCAAAGAGCCCCTTGTCGGCCTTTTTCACCTCGATTCCCTTCCCCAGTGCAGACCTACTTGCAGTGGAGCTGGTCTCCTCAGAGACTGACCATTGGCATGTTTGCGGCTCGTTTAGAACAGGATGACCATGAGCCAGCAATGTGTCCTTTTGGCCAAGAAGGCCAATGGCATCCTGGGGTGCATCAAGAAGAGTGTGGCCAGCAGGTCGAGGGAGGTTATTCTCCCCCTCTACTCTGCCCTGGTGAGACCACATCCGGAGTACTGTGTCCAGTTCTGGGCTCCCCGGTTCAAGAAGGACAGGGAGCTGCTGGAGAGGGTACAGCAAAGGGCTATGAAGATGAGTAGGGGACTGGAACATCTTTCTTATGAGGAAAGGCTGAGGGACTTGGGGCTTTTTAGTCTGGAGAAGAGAAGACTGAGGGGGGATCTTATTAATGCTTATAAATACTTAAGGGGTGGGTGCCAGAAGGATGGGGCCAGTCTTTTTTCAGTGGTGCCCAGTGTCAGGACAAGAGGTACCGGGCACAAACTTGCTCACAGGAAGTTCCATCTAAACATAAGGAGGAACTTCTTTCCTTTGAGGGTGGTAGAGCACTGGAACAAGCTGCTCAGAGAGGTTGTGGAGTCTCATTCTCTGGAGATATTCAGAATTCGCCTGGACGCATTCCTGTGCAACCTGCTGTAGGTGAACCTGCTCTGGCGGGGGGGTTGGACTGGATGATCTC
Source organism: Gavia stellata (assembly GCF_030936135.1). NCBI lineage: Eukaryota > Metazoa > Chordata > Aves > Gaviiformes > Gaviidae > Gavia > Gavia stellata. The sequence goes on from NC_082599.1 coordinate 2,319,374, forward strand.
CAGAGGTCCCTTCCAACCCCTATCATTCTGTGATTCTGTGAACATCATCTGCAGCTCAAGGACTTAAGCAGGGTAGCAGGAGACCCAGAGTCTCAATTTGGCAATTTGATTCAGTCTAGACTCAGTGAGAGGAATTGAATCTGAAAGTGCCAAAACTCTCCACGGATTATTACAGGAGCATCTGTGAGTAAAATGAACCCTACACTCAGGTCAATGAGTCTAAGCTATTAATTCTTCCTGTAGCAGTGTGATGAGAGGACCAAACGCAGCTTCATGCACCTAGAAGACTTTATGTCCTTGTTCAAGGTGATGCTAAAAACAGTCAAGACTGACTTAGGGTGGAGGTAAGACATGGATATCTGCCTCCTAAATCTTCTCTCTGTAATCTCCTTTCAGACACCTCTGGCCTCTGAAAGATCTCACCCTGACAACCAACCAGGTAAGAAATAACCCTAAGTAGCAGCTTTGGTGTGTTAGTGAGATGGCATTGGGGCTACATGTTGGTGCTGGCTAATGATGGAGCTTCACCTAAGTAACTACAGGGCAGACTGCACTCAGAAATCAGAGCTACATGATATCATAGAATCGCAGAATCATTAAGGTTGGAAAAGACCTGCAAGATCATCAAGTCGAACCATCAACCCAACCCCACCATGCCCACTAAACCATGTCCCACAGTGCCACATCTACACGTTCTTTGAACACCTCCAGGGATGGTGACTCCACCACCTCCCTGGGCAGCCTGTTCCAGTGTTTCACCACTCTCTCAGTAAAGAAATTTTTCTTAATATCCAGCTTAAACCTCCCCTGGTACAACTTGAGGCCATTTCCTCTCGTTCTATTGCTAGTTACATGGGAGAATGTGTTGGTTAGTTATGATCTGTAGCTACTGCATATGAATTTCCATGGATGGGAATATGAGCCCTGCATAGGATTGCTTTGTAATGCTCTGCTTGGTGGCATTTCAAAGACATCTTTTTTCAGAGTGGCACTGTAGACATCTAAGTGTGTTCAGAGTGACAATGTCTACAACAGCTTTATTTTGCCCTCTTTATGGGCAGCAAATATGCTTATTTTGGGTCCAGCGCTGAGGAGCCATGTGGAGGCTGTCGGAGAGATGCTCTTATAGAGGCACAACCCTTTGTCTCCCTTTCAGAGGCGGTCCCTTATCAAAGACAAGTGTTTCCTGTCCGCCACAGAGTGTTTGCAGAAGCTGATGTAAGTCACCATCCATAACCTCTGACTGACAACCAGAGCTGATGGGGATGGGATTTTCTGTATTTTGGGAAATGCTGTAAATTTGCACCTGTTTACAAAAGCGTATCTGGGTCAGCCTGCAAGATAGTTTAAAGAAAAGTTGTTTGTGATATTATTTCAGTTAAAAAGAAAAAGTAACTTCTTTAGAATTTTTTTTTTTCCCCAAAAAAAAGTCAAAGCCAATATCTAGTGTGTTTAAATGCAGCCCTCCCCTGGCAAATATCTCCCCTTAATTTTGCGGAGACATTCCTGCACGAAATCTGACTTCGATGAAATGAGTTCACTCAAGTCAGCGTGCGTAGCAAATTGGGCCTGGCTGTGACTGCCTGGTCATGATAGAGCCCATTGCTCTGGACACATGGAGCTACATGAGGGTTATCCATCCAGTGTGGCATCCCAAGATGTTAATGTAGCAAAGCAGAATTCAATTTAGTAAGATCAGCTTGATTTCTTGGCTTGAAGTCCAGCCTAGGGGATGGTGTGGCAGTAACGAGTGGGAAGGAAGATAAAGGGGAGCAGGGAAGTGTTGTGGGATCCATCAGACAGGAGTTCTCAGGTCCATAAGTACGCTAGTCCTGGTGAGAGCCTCCCTATGAAAGCCAACGTGACTTCTCTTCTGAGGAAGGCAGCACAGGCTATGTGTACTTTGGCAGAGCGTTATAGGCAGAAAAAACAACCTTATAGATGTGACAATTGTATTAGTCCCTCGCAAGAGCAGTATCCTGATAGAGCTACCCGAAGTGATTCATCTCATACTTTGGCTTTTATTTGAGGAACTGTGGCTCAGGTTAGTCCTGTCTAAAATGAAAGACTGACACTAAGGCGAGCAGGTCATACTCAGGACTTGGGAAGATTCAAGGTCCATCTCAATACTGTTACACCCTGGTGATGCCTCCTAGCACAACCATGTTGACCCCTTTTTGGTGCAGCCATTTGAAATGATTGACAGACTTTTTTGTAGCATGACGGTCTGCTCTGACTCTTTTTTTTTTTTTAGTTCTGCTGCTTTATCTCTTTAGCTGTGTAGTGGAAGCATCTTTGACATGGCTGTTTTCACACTGACAGCACCACGGTGGATCCCCGGGAAAAGCTCGTCGTTCTCCAGAAGACATATGAGGAGATAGAAAGCACAGTGTCCCGGGTGGTGGAGAAGGACTACAAGCTCCCCATGGATGACCTGTTGCCCCTACTGATGTATGTTGTATCCCGAGCAAAGTAAGTGGAAGCTTTTCATTTCCCAGTCCTGTTGTTGTGCGATAACCCCAATCAGGGAAAGGACAGCCACGTTTTCAGGCCAAATAGTTTAAATGAAAAACTGGGGTTTGTGTTATAACATGCGTTTTCCTGAGTTGTATTTGGGTTTCTGTGTGCTACTGTCTGCCAGCTGTGGTGTGATGATGTTGGCCGTGATATAAAGTGTCTAGGGACTTTCGGAGTGTCCATCTCTTACCCAAGAGGATAGCTCAGGGTTGTCATGGGAAATGCGCTCTTACCTGCATCTCAGATTACTGTAGAAATAGAAACATGAAGCCTTTGAAGGCCAATTGTTGATGCCTTCAAGGCATCATCTATACATCATACATCTTCTATTTTCCATTCTCAGTGGGGCACTGTGATTCAGTTTGGGGACTAGGAAGGTCTTGAACACTGACCATCTAGTAAGTAGACTTTCCTGTGTAGGAATGACTGTAAATGTAACACGTTTCTGCCAAGGAGGCTCTGCCTGTGCTTGCTTTCACTGGAACTGCAGGAACCTGCTTACATCCAGTGTAATGAAACTGTACTTTTTTTTTTTTCCCCTGGCAAATTTGAGTCAAAATCCTTGACTGACTTCCTGGATATGCTTGGGCTCCAAAAAAAGTTGAAATGTTTAAACTTGGGGCCATGAAATCCAGAAGCTTTTTTTTTCTTGTTGGATGGTACAGGTTTGTTTGTTAGGCAGCTTTCTCGACTGTAGATGAGAGAGGAGGGGAATAATCGAGACTGTATAAAATGGAAGACTTTAAATTTTCTTATGATCAAGCAGCTTTGCTGAGATCTAGTCATGCCAGATACCTCAAGGACTCAGTCACCAAAAGATCAAGGTGATGTACAAGGAATCAGCAATGGACTACCAGATCTGTGATTCTCTCCATAATCTAATTTCAAACATACGCCCACAAACACCGGTGCCCAGAGATTTTTTCTAGTTGTGACTTTTTTTTTCCTAGAATACAGCACCTGGGAGCTGAAATCCATCTGATCAGAGACTTGATGGACCCCACCAATCAAGGAGGACTGTACGACTTTCTGTTAACAGCACTGGAGGTAAGGAAATGTTTTCAACGGTGACAGTTGCAAGCTGCGTTAGCCTTTCTTGAGTAGCAGAGACACTGATGTGTTACACTATCCTGTAATTTTGGAGGGCTGTTTATATGCCTAGCACAGGTTATTTTCCTTCTAGGCTAGAGAATATGCTTATCTTTCATTTATAATGTGCAGATGTAATCTTTTGTCTAGCCTGTGGGGCAGCATGGCTTCCCTTTGTGGGCAAGAGACCAGATTTTGGCCCGAAGTTCCAAAACTTCTCCATAATGGTTTGCTGTTTTCCTTGCCCAGTCATGCTATGAACACATACAGAGGATGAGACTCCACCAAAGAGAGAACTGCCACGTGACTCACAGCTCCTGAGCCCGAGGACCTGAAGGGAGCCTCCTCGCTGCTGCACTTTCTTGACCAAACACTGTTGGATGAAGAAGCAATCAAACCACAGCTCTTCCAGCTGCCTTTAAAAAAGGAAGAACAGTTATTTATCAGATGAGGGTTTCTTGCTGGGTTTTCCCTTGGACTAGCTATGATCGTAAAGCACAGACTTACAGATGCTGTGGGCTAAAAGCCTTCAATACGCAACCTCAGTTTGCGTTTGGGAATCTCTTTGCGGAAAGTGGCCAAGGTTTCTTTTGCCCCGTAGTTTTATTTCACTTTCCTGCAAATAGCAATTTGCCTTGAAACCTCGTTTAACTGTTCTCTCAGATGCTGTGTTTGTTTTGCACTGGTGAACTGACATAAGGGAGGTTATTTTATAGAAAGCAGTTAAATGAAACCACAAGAACTGTTTTGGTGGGACTATTTCTGGTTGGCAGAAATGTGGCGTGGACAGGGGAGGCCAACTCCATGCTCCTGAACAACCTGTTCCTGGAGTGAGGTGGCTTCTCTTGTATCCCTTAAGAGGAAGGTTTTTCCATTCCTCTTCCTACCTATGCAAAACTCGTACCTCTGTTGCATTGTAAAGCTGCTATTGACTAACTTCCTTGTTTTATGACACTTACAAGAGTATATTTATACTCTGCAGACTCCTGTTAAATCTCAGGGATATCACACTTGCATCTTGAACATGCTAGTGCTGCTTTCTAATTCTGCAGGGGTTCCCGCGTGCCTAATAGAAAGGACTTACATTGTCCTCGGGTGAGAAATTTCAAATCCTGGTGAGACAAAACATAAAACCACCTGGCTTTCTGCACTGACAGAGCTGCAAAAACACTGGTTTTCCTAGGTGCACAGCTTTGTGCTGACAGATCACCCACTGACACCAGTGGGGTACAAATCAGATTAGAATTGGGCTGGGTTTTACGCTGCCTTTATAAAAGGCAAATGTATATTTGGTATCCTGTTCCTATCAGACAAAAATAGTAATGTCTGAGTTGCATATTTAGAGCAAAAGCTCTTTTGAACTAGATTTTAACCTGGGTGGTTTTTTTTTTTTTTTTTACAGTTTGACTTTAAATTGTCCAGGTCTGTGACTTCAGGAAAACAAAACAAAACTCTACAGACTGTTTCCTTCTGTTTATCACAAGTATTATGCTTTAATAAATAGTACACTGATTACAATAGTTAATATATTGGTATGAGAGTATCCTAATGTATGTTTTACAGTAACTTTGTATTTAAATAAAGCTGTTTAATTTTTAAGAGAGATTCCAGACTTGCATACTTCTTATTCCAATCTTTTTGCTGTCTTCAGGCATTTGAGAATTTGCTTTCCTCTCTTTAACTTTAGAAAATATATGGCTCCCTTACTGCCTTGATCATTCATAGGAATGGAGAATTTGAACTATAAATCAGTATCCTAATGCAGTTTTATTGATTCAGTCTCTCTTACAATTAATTTTTGTGCTTCTGGTCCCTGCCGAATCAGTAAGGAAAACATGGCTTAAACTTTAAGATAATTTCCTGCAGTTAAACCATTATTTCTTACCCCATTGTCTTGCACTGATCATGCTAAGCCTTAGCAGGCCTTAAGAAGGACAGCTGTTACATATCTTCAGAGCTGAAGATGCTGTGGTGTAGAGACAGCTCAGGTGAAGAGAAAGTGAGTGAGGAGTTGAGACCCACCTTCCTTTACTTGAACACCTCTTCAGCCATCCTACCGTGCTGGTCTATCTATCTTCTTCCTTACCAGTGTTCCACAGGGAAGAGGAACTAACTGCAGAAATGATGCCTCTTCCCTGAGAACCGCTGCCTGAATTTTTGCATCACAGCAAACTCAAGCCATCCATCCAAATGAGGATGTAGTCTGCTGGAGAGTAGAGTGCCTAAACTGGTCCTGGGTACATTGAGATACTGGGTTCTCGGTGTAAAAGCTAGACTTGTGTTTTTGCTGTTTTCACACAGCAAAGCCAAGCCGTTCCAGCTTCATGGGACATGAAATGAAAAGTACTGTTCATCTAAGCAAAAGCCTTTATAAAATTGTCGTGTCTAAAGGGGTTGGTGCCAATACCAGTTACACAGCATGCGGTGAGACTGGGGAATACAAGACCAAAACCATGCTTTCCTACCAATACACTGATCGTCAGCTTTAAACCATTGTGTCTTACCTCTATGAAATCTCACCTTATTCATATAAAGAAGAAAGCTCCAGCTGCCTGTCTTTGAGAATGTAAACAGCTGTAAGTAACAGCTGTGAACTTTTAATTTCTGAGTTGCTTAAAACTGGCAGTTTTCCAGTCTAAAGAAACACCCTGCCAGAAGATTGAATCACTGAGATGTAGTCACAGCTGTTACAAAAAAAAAAAATCTGTTTCCTCCATACTGCATTCTTCCATGCTCTGGGTATTGATTTTAATTTAAGGTACGATTTATGCAGAAATTCTACTAGAAATTAGGACATGCAAAGTGCATGCATGTACAAACTCCACAGGATTATCTAGAAAACAATGAGATTTTGCAGCCTACTGAAGATATCTACTATTGCACTTTCTAAACATATGGTTATTAGTTGCTCTTACTGGTCATCTCGTTGAAAATTGAGGAAGTTCTTGAGCTATAATTCAAGTGAGCCCTAAAGGGGCAACTAAGGTAACAGTGTGCAGCCATTTGTGCTTCTGGGCTTTCTCACCAACCAGTAAACGCAAGAGGGGTACTTCACTGGAAATGGTCTTTTAGCCCAAGGGTAGCATTCAGGTTGCAAATTGTGCTATGTAACCATGCAGTAGTGCTATTTGGTGTGTTAACAGCATGGCTTTTTTAGGAGATAATACGAGGCTACCTGCTAGCTTCCCTGATTAATTAAACCTCTGCTTGACAAAATACTGTGCCTTGAAATAGCATGTAGAAATGTGAGAGTACATTCAAGTCCCTCCTTCTGAGCTTGGGTGGATCACATGCTTGAACTATTAGTGGCAGATTCTCTATCAGGACTCCAGCTTCCTGACATGTTCAATTTAATCCTGCAGGCCCTGCAGCAGTACGAATGCTGACCCTAATCGAGATCTTCAGCTTTAGAGAGATGCCATTGTACAGGAAAATAGTACAGTCAGCTCTTCCACATCCAGGCTACAGCTGTTGAGCCTGCTCAGGCTTCAAGGGAAGCTAAGTAACTAGGGTCCTTTAATATTAAAAAAAAAAAAAAAAAAGGCTGAGCTGCACCTGGAAGCAGGACAGGTCTTAAAGCAATTTAGGTGTGACCAGACAGAGCAGAGCTTAACTGCCAGAGCCTGCAGTGCAGGTTTGCTGTCTGTATACAATGCTCTCAGAAGCTGAGGGAGTAAGGTGCAGACCACTGCAATCTCAGTGTTTAGCCCTGACAGACCTAGACTTGATCCACTGAGAATTTCTCTTCCCCTTCCCTGAATGCACACTCGCCAGCAGGGCTCATGATCTAATACTAACATGATTTGGGTTTTTCCTTTATCTGAGATTTTTTTTTTCCTGTCCAATTACTCTAGATGCTCAAATGCTGTCAACTTAAGTAGTATTCAGTCTTCTTATGAATGTACTCTCTCCCCACTCTATATTAAGGCTCTTTGTACTTAAACTGCAACAGCTATTAAACAGGGAGGAGTCAGTCTTCTACAACCACCCGTTTTGCAAAAGGTTCATTTTACAGAGAACTGAATAAATAGGAAGTTAGAGTAGCGCTGTATCTATTGCTGCTTTCAAGTGGTGGAGTAATGCCTCCGGAGGTGGAGAAAGTGACGTCAGGTCTAGTTTCTTGAAATCTTCATTAGCACTCAATGATGTTAACACCTTCACAGTCCTCTTTAAATCAAACACTGCATGGAGCATGCCCAAAGTGGAAATGGCAGCTTTTGGAGTGTTCTTTGCCGAAGCTTCGTCATCGAGGCCCTTTTCCAAGACAGAAATCCTGTTCTCTGCAATAATTTTGAGGAAGTTGTAGAACTCCTTGTAGTCTATACCTGTGCAAGACTTCATGATCAACTAGGGGAAGAAAAAAAAAACCAGCATTGAAATGGAAACAACACTCTCTTACTTACAGTAAGAATTACAAAAACGTATTTTATCAAGCTAGTAACTATCTGGAATCATAAGTAACCATGTTTAATCGTATTTTTTTTTTTAATTCTCCACTGGCACTAAAATTCTTTATCTTCCTTGAAATGCCACTAGCCCCAAAAGCAACAGTCTGTTTCTTCTAAGTAAGTACTAAATGGCTGTGTTTTATGAAACTATTTTTGAAGGATATCAACCTAGCAGCAGTAACAGCCTCCAGAAATAAACTTTACATTTGTTTCATGCTCAAGATTTTTGAAGCGTACAAGATAGAACACTGCTCTATATATTTACGTGTTCTGAAAGCATCACTTTACAGACACAAACCTGCTGCCACCTTCACCCTAATTTTGCTTGTTTCATATTCACTGTTTCATCATGAATGGTCTTCAAACCAGTTCTTCTGTGTGGGGTCTGTCTTATCAGTTCTTCTGTTTACATGAAAAAGCACTTCTATTTTATAAGGGGAACATAAATACTACATAAAGGATTGGTCTTGTTGTGAATACTAACATTGATGGTTGAAGAAGAGCAGTCGAAGCATTAGTTTTTCAGACAACATCCTAAACTCCTTGACATAGCAAATATGCACTGGCACAAGCCTTTTCCTATATCGCTAAAGTAATGTTTGATCTGCAAAATGAACCTGTCACCAGTTCCTACTTTTGTACGAAACATGTACTAATTCCAGGTATGAGGTTAAGGACTTGTGTGTCTTAGAACTCATAAGGTGGTGCAGTGCACCCTGGAAATACATGATCCTCTAACTGAGAGTCAGGCAGCCAGCATCCTGTTGTTATACCTGGCATTGTAGGTGCCAATCATCCATAGGGTCCTTCCATTCATTGATTTCCCGCTGGACAGCTGCTAATTCATCCTGCAGGAAGCACCACATTATAGCCACATTGCAGCCATTCACCCAGTTGTGGTTAATGGAAATGGTATCCTCCTGAAGGAATAATTTAAATGGTTACTACACTCTGCATAGGAAAGAGTCAGAAAACAGCTGTAACACCACTGATGCTGCAAAATGTAAAATCATATTCCTTGGCACAGGAAATGCTTCTTTGGCACCAATACCCGCACTGCGCTGAAAGGCTGTCTCTTTCTAATGTCCTTGAACAGTCAAATCTTGTTTCACTCTGTAAACTGGCAAATGTCTCTAGTTCCTGTGTCTGAGCATACCTTTTAAGGGCACAAATGTGGAAGAAGGTGGTGGGGAGAAAGGAACAAGGTTGTTAATTTTGGTTTGTAATCACGAAGACCAATTTGTTAGCATTTTCCATCATTAAATTACAATTTAGAGTTGGAAACCAAGACTAACAGCCTCACCATAAGTCCACCTCACCTAGCATCCTATTTCTCAGTGACTAGTAGCATCTAACGAGGAAAAGCAAAAAAAAAGAGGGTACAGACAGCTTCTTCAATTGTACACTTTCCCAGCTTTCAGTGGTCAATGACTCAAGGAGCTTATGAGTTTGGGCTTGCTTTTAGCCACTATCTTGAGCAGCCACTGATAGACCTTTCCTCCGTGAATCTCTAAACTTTTTTGCAGCCCAGTTACTTTTTGGCATCCTCAACACGCTGCGGCAATAAAAGTTTGATCTGATTCAAGCCTGCTGCCTGATTATCTCTCTGTGTTATGAAAAGGTTGGTATCAGTTATCTTACCAGATTGTAAACTTGATGATGCCATCCACTGGGGATGAAGACTATCTCCCCTGCTTCCTGCACAATTTCAACAGGGGGTTGACTTTGGTCGTAGCGAGGGTAAACACTCCTGTCCTGAAGACTAGGTGCAGTCACATCAAAGGGCAAGTTGCCATGGCGGTCTTTCAGATACTCCTCCTGTCCTGCGGGGTACAACAGCCATTTCTTTCTCCCACATATATTGGCTGACCAGCTATAGGAACGGAAGACATCAGCATGGAATGGGGTCCTGTGAGGCAAATCAGAGGTTTAAGTAAACACAACACCTAAATGCTGTAAGATGAATTAAAGTCTGTGAGGATCAGAAACACACACGAAAATCAACCTTTATTATGCAAACCTGATCCCAAACTGTCATCCTCTTAATTTAATTTTGACTGCTTTAAGTATTAAAACGCCACTATATCTACACAGTATTGCAGTATTTTATATCCCTGTGCTTCTCTATCAGTTAGTTTTGAATCTGTCCCACAAATACCTCAATGGCAGGAGATTCTGTGATGTGAACTGATGAGAATAGTGTAAATGCCACTTTATCACCAATGCTAGACTTCATTTTTCACCTGCAAAGTATTTGACCAACTCATCAGCACCCCTCTGAGGCTTCTGTTGACTCTGCAAATCACAAGCAGCTGATGATCCTCAGGGAGTTTCTGCTCCAAAACCTTATACAAGCTAGCTGACAACTTTTGCAGATTTTGTGCACACAGTTCAGGGCTTTTTGAAATGCAAGAGCACTTTAGCTGACTGCATAAGGACAGCTCACATCCAAAACCAAATGAGCTGCTTGAGAAACAAGACTGGCTGGGTTCAGGTACAACGCTATACCGTATGGCCACACTCTGCCTCTGCAGCATGATGCTATCCTGGAGTACAATGAGATAATCCCCTGTAACACTAAATCTTAAAAATGAGTATGTAAGAATGACAGAAACCACACTGCCTTACCATGAACCTTTAGGTCCCATGTAGACAAACCGGTAATCATCCACAGCTATAGCATCCCAGTATTCATTCAGCCAGTCGGATGAGAAATACACAGGGGTTGTATAAACATCTTGCTCGGGGAAAGCTCTTAGAAAGATAATATGTTGGAAATCGGTCTCAGAAAAATGCAGCATTGCTCCTTCTACTTCAGTTCCCAAAACCCAGATACAGTGACCAATCAGGTCTCTAGCAGGCCATGAACACTTAGCTGCTATCTCCTTTATATTATTGGGAACTCTGAGTTGTATGTAAAATGCACGCAACAGTGCTTTTCTGCCTCCCAGGAAAGCCGTGAAGGTTAACTACTATTTGGGAGACTCCTAATTATGGCAAAGACAGCTCCTAATAAACACATTCTCTTTAGATGAGACACCTGCAAGACAGGTTGTCCAACTGGATGACAGGTTGGGGGTGTGAGGGTTACGAGGAAAGCCTGGCTGTGGGATTTTGACAAGTGTGTGGCCTCCTCCCAGAGGATATGCTGCCCCTTTCCCATCCTAGGCTGCATGTGCAGACCTTCTGTAGCAAGCCACAGCACCGCTATCAGGGAAAGCAGACAAACAGGGAGGCAAAGACTGACGAACTTCCTCTGTTATAAGGTACTGGCACACTCAAAAACAAAAATGAGGTATCACACGAAAGTTGGATTAAGAGCAGGATATGTTTAAGGAAGAAGAGATTTGAGTGAAAAGACATAAAAGTCCTACACAGACATGGGGAACGAACAATGCATCCACTTGCAAGCAGCAGGCCGGAGGAGAAGGAAAGCCAGAACAGGGTGAAGAGAACTATAATGACTGGGAAGGTTAACAGAAAAGAAAATGGATAATAAAGGATTATAACTCACACGTGCTCAATGAATTAAATATGGTTAGAATCACAGAATCACAGAATCAGTACGGTTGGAAAAGACCTGTAAGATCATCGAGTCCAACCTGGGGGGGGGGGGGGGGGGGGGGGGGAACCACAAAAAAAAAACAAAAAAACACAACACAACCACAAAACCCACGCCACACAACAACAATAACAAGCCACAACCCACCCAACACCACACAGCACCATGTCCATCAAGCTACATCCCACAATGCCACATCCACACGCTCCTTGAATACCTCCAGGGAGGGTGACTCTACCACCTCCCTGGGCAGCCTATTCCAGTGTTTCACCACTCTCTCAGTGAAGAACTTTTTCCTAATGTCTAGCCTGAACCTCCCCTGTCGCAACTTGAGGCCATTTCCTCTAGTCCTGTCACTAGTCACTTGGGAGAAGAGACCAACACCCACCTCTCTGCAACCCCCTTTCAGGTAGTTGTAGAGAGCGATAAGGTCTCCCCTCAGCCTCCTCTTCTCCAGGCTAAACAACCCCAGCTCGCTCAGCCGCTCCTCATAAGACTTGTGTTCCAGACCCCTCACCAGCTTCGTTGCCCTTCTCTGGACACGCTCCAGCACCTCAATGTCCTTCTTGTAGTGAGGGGCCCAAAACTGAACACAGTATTCGAGGTGCGGCCTCACCAGAGCCGAGTACAGAGGCATGATCACCTCCCTGCTCCTGCTGGCCACACCATTTCTGATGCAAGCCAGGATGCCGTTGGCCTTCTTGGCCACCTGGGCACACTGCTGGCTCATATTCAGCCGGGTGTCGATCAACACCCCCAGGTCCTTTTCTGCAGGGGAACTTTCCAGCCACTCATCCCCAAGCCTGTAGCGTTGCCTGGGGTTGTTGTGGCCGAAGTGTAGAACCCGGCACTTGGCCTTATTGAACTTCATCCGGTTGGCCTCAGCCCATCGATCCAGCCTGTCCAGATCCCTCTGCAGAGCCTTCCTACCCTCAAGCAGATCAACACTCCCTCCCAACTTGGTGTCATCTGCAAACTTGCTGAGGGAGCACTCTATCCCCTCATCCAGATCATCAATGAAGATATTAAACAAGACCGGTCCCCCTTCTTTGTAAGAAGTAAGGTTTGCACTGTAGCAGTCAAACATATATGCCAAATGTTACAGCCACACAGTTTCCACAGGGATAACAGAGTCATGTACAATATAGATGAAAAGGAAAGCGCTCAAGAATGTCAGCCTCTTTGGGAAACAATGACCTGTCTAAGGATCTTGCCGTGTGAAGTATGCCAAGAACTATGCAGTATAAGACTGATATTTTGGTGGGCAGGTGCTAACAAACAGCACTGCCGGCATTTAAATGCTCAGGCATTAGAAGATGAGCATTAAGGGTCCGCGGCAGCTCTCTGCTGTGCACGGTATGCAGGGGTTTCCACAGTGCTCTCTTACCTGCTCAGGTGCCAGTCCTTTAGATACAGGCACCCTCGGGATGAACGGTAGTCATTTTTAATATACTCTTTCCAGTACTTTATATACTCCTTGAAGGGGAGCTGCTCCTTTGGGTTAGAATTGTACTCCTTGACATCACAGTTGGCAACAGGTACTACAGCCTCTCCTGAAATATAAACTCTTTGAGCCCAAATGGGGACAGAATAACTGATGCTGAAACAAAACTCCCTTAACCTTATCCACTGCAGCACCCTCTAATATCTGGGCCCTATCATGCTAAGGACAGTACAAAAACGTAAAGCAACAATCCCTAGCCAAGCTCTCACTCTCAACACCATCATTCAAGGCAAACATAATTCAGACCAGAAGTTATTTATTTAATGTAACATGAATTTTCCTCTTAAACTACATTAGGAGTGGGGTATTGTTTCCTATTAAATATTTTAAATATATTAAAAACATTAAATATAAAATTTTACAGCCTGAAGATATTTCACTGTAACTACAGAATACTTTCCCCTTGCCTGGGGAAAGTGTCAGGCTGCTCCTCTGGTTAACGTTAAGCAGCTACATAAATTGGTATGGTTAAATTATACAACATTTTTTATTTTATTTCACTGTGGGAATAAATTTGAGATTGGAATCCGTGAAACATAGTGTAAGTAAGTATAGCAAATGAATGTATTAACTTGGAAAAAAGTCTGGAGAATTGCTTGGTTTTGTCTAGCGGTTCTAGTCCTAAGACTAAAAAAGAGCTGTGTCATTTAGCATACGTGTTTTAATTAGGTATTAAAAATGCCATGACTTACCAAAGTTCTGCAGCAGATGATCAAAGTTAGGCTTTCCATCCCAAGTAACCCAATTTCTCCTGCTGCCCCAGTCTTCAGTGAATTTAGCAGAGAAAATACAGGGATGGTTGGGAATCAAATAATCCCGGAAAAAGTCCGAGTAAGTGAATGATTCCACTTTTTCTATAAAGTCAACGTGTCCTCCGGGGAGGCAGAATGCACCCTGAGATGAACTGTTGTAGTCACGAAAAAAGGCAGTGGAACAGGCGAATGTTGCCCTGTCCATGCAGGCTGGATACCCTTCCTGGCTTAGCCAAGACAGCGTTGACCAGATGCTATCCCGTTATGCTATGGCAAAAAAACTGCTTTAAAATGTTACTTGAATCTCTAAATCCATGAAAACTCACAGGAAAATGTAAACAGCCAGAGGTAAACCAAGAAGTCATGCAGGAGCATCCCACCACGTTGGGCTAATTAGGATCTTCCATAGTTCATAGAAGTTTAATGCCGGTGGGACAACAAAGTCACCCTATGGATGGTGAAGATGTTGCTTTTCCCTCGTCACCTTCTTGCCAGGGCAACCACTCTCTCTGGGGAGGACCAGCAAAGCCTGGTTACTTCCTAAAACAGCAGAAACATTAATTTCAGTGGGCTATCCCTGCTAAATCAATTAATTGCAGGGGTGGAGGGAAGGAAACCCCCTAAATATTTGGGGCCCTTGGATCCTGCTGCAGCCCAGTGACTGTTGGGGCTCACCCTTTTGTCAGGAGAATATATAAGCTCTGACACCCCCCACCCTCCCCAGACCTTTCTCTATGGGTCAGGCAGCAATTATAGTTTAAAAAAAAAGGTAAATAATAGTGAATAAAAGGGAAGTGTCTGGGGAGGTGGGGAAACTGGGCACAGAGGGGGAGGGAGGAGGCCCGAAGGTAAATGAGGCCACATACCCTGCAGGGATGGGCTTCAGGAGAGGGGAGACGGGGAGAGCAGGGTGCTCGGGGGGGAAAGGGGCCGCCATGAGGCAGTTCCCCCCTCACGGAGCTCCAGGGGCGGACCCGGACGCCACAGGGCGTCGCACACGCCGTCCCCGCGTTGGGCTCTCGGTCCGCCCTCGCGTCCGCAGCCCGCGGGAGCGGAGAGGACAGCGGGGGACGGATACTCACCCCCGCTCCCCCGCGGGACAGGATCCCGGGGCGAGCGGCGGCGGCGGCGGCGGCGGCGGCGGAGGGGACAGACTCCCGCGGCCGCTCACGGAACCTCGGCGCTCCGCGGGCGGGGCCCGGGGGGGGGTGAGTAGGGGAGAGCACCGGCGCGCGGCTCAGCCAATAGCAGCGGGCGGCGGGCGCAGGCGCAGATCGTCGATGCAGGGGTTGGTGGCGGAGTGCGCTGCGCTGAGGGAGGTGGGTGCGGAGCCGGGCCTGGAGCGGGGGGCGGGCTGGGGCTGGGGGAAAGCGGGGAGGTTGGGGGGATTTAGCCGAGGTTCGGGGGAAAGGTGGAGGTTGGTAGTATCTGGGTGGGGGTGAAGGAAGGGTGGTTTGGCCTAAGCCTGAGAGGAGGATGAGGATGGAGACTTTGGGGGTTGGCCTAGGGGCAGGAATGGGGATGGGGGTCTGGCCTAGAGTTGAGGGGAAGTTATGGGAACGGGGATTTGGGTATTTAAGGTCCCTTCCAACCAAAACCGTTCTATGATTCTGTATCTGACTTGTAGATAGGTGAAGGATAGACATGAAAGGGGGAGGTGGGTCTGGCCTTGAGGAACGTGTGGGGGTTTGAATAGAATAGAATAGACTATTTCAGTTGGAAGGGGCCTACAACAGTCATCTAGTCCAACTGCCTGACCAATTCAGGGCTGACCAAGTTAAAGCATGTTATTAAGGGCATTGTCCAAATGCATCTTAAACACTGACAGGTTTGGGGCATCGACCACCTCTCTAGGAAGCCCGGTCCAGGGTTTGACCACCTTCTCAGTAAATAAATGCTTCCTAATGTCCAGTCTAAACCTCCCCTAACGCAGCCTTGAATCATTCCCACACGTCCTGTCCTTGGATCCCAGGAAGAAGAGATCAGAGAGGTCTAGAGATGAGTTTGTGCTAGAGTTGTGGCAGAGGGAGAGATGAGGATTTTGGTGGAGCCCAGCCTAGCAGTGAAGGAGACAAGAGGATTTTGGGTTACTGACCTATGGCTTTCTTTAGTAGGACTAGGGAAAAAATGGTGTCTCTTCTAGTATTGGGAAAAGGACGGAGAGTGGGGAAAGTTCTGGTGTAGCAGGTGACTGTGTTGTGTTTGGGGTGAGGAGAAGGAAGACTCTCTTTGTACTGGGAAAAAGGAAGAGAAAGGGATGGGAATATTTTTTGGAAGGGAGGAGTTCTAGCTTGGGGTAAGGAAATAGTGAGTCTTGGGGATGGCATTGGGGAAGGAGGAGGGAGCAAGCTGTGGGAGGAAGGAAGGGGGACAGAGAAGGGTTCACCCCTCAGGTGGGGCAGGGCACTGTGGGAGGGCAGGGGAGCAAGGTTTGGGAAGTGTAGATGTGTCTGTGTTTTGGGTTGGAGAGGTTGAGACAGGGTCAAGGTTGAAAGGAAGGCTGATGAGGTTTAACCTGGATGTTGTAGGGGCTGGTGTGGCTTAAAGGATGGGAACTGAGACAGTCCAATACTTAAATGTATTTGGGAGAGGTTGGTGGGACTTCGGTCTTCTATAAAGTTGCTTTGTGTCGGAAATGGAGTGGGATCAAAGTGTTTTTTCTATAGAAGGATGGAAATGTGTTCATGTGCAGAAGCCTCTCAGTCTAGAGCTGTTCTTTAGTGGGAATCTGTTGATCTTTTGAGATGAGGGGAGCTGAATTTCTCTGTGTGCCATAGTAGAGAGGCACTGTGTGTCTTTGCGTGCTGCACCTTTTGGAGGGTCACCCCTGAGTACTTTTCATCTTGTAGCATCATTTGGAGAATTGTAGAGTTAGAAACCTGGTGGAACTGCGTCTTAGACCTTTAGTTAAAGAGGGGGGGAGAGTCACTTGATAGGCCTTACAAACATTTTTATTGTGAGGGTTGTTGGGCTCATAGGAATGTTAAGCTCATCATTTGCCAGATAGTAGCTTTGGGAATAAACCACTAAAGATGATGATCCTATGGAAACTTGGAGGAGGAGAAAAAGTAAACAAACACCAACACATTAGAAGCGTGTGCAGAAATGTTCTGCACATAATTAGCAACGGCAGATGAGAAGAATCTGTGATGAAGTTCTGGAGGCTCTGAGGTAGACACATTGCAAAGGGATGGTGTTCTGCTCGTGAGCTGACAGCACCTTCTCCCAGTGTATGTAGTATCTCCTCACACCTAGGGTAATTAGTAATGCTTATGTTTTATTGAATGGTCTCGAAGTACTTCACAAGAGAAGGTGAGTCACCTCCTTTTTATAGAAGCAGCCACCGAGTTATGTGTTAGCTAAAGAATTTGTTGTGGTGACGCTGCCGGAAGTGTAATCCACGTCTCTTTCCTGCTAATCCAAGTTCTTGTTCTGTGCTGCTGTGTGTAGCTGTGTATGATACCACGCTTGATTTGGGGGGCAGCTCTGCCAAAAAGACAAACTGTTTGCTAAAAAAAGAGGTGATTTACAGGATGTGGATAATGTGTTGATGTTGGAGAGCCCAGATTGGGAGAGACTGCATGTGTCATCCGGTCTGTAGATAAATGTGTAGGCAAACATAGGTTTCTTTAAAAAACACGAAGGAATTTGCACCTCGAATCCTGTGTTCAGTTTTGGGCCCCTCACTCCCAGAAGGACACTGAGGTGCTGGAGCGTGTCCAGAGAAGGGCGATGAAGCTGGTGAGGGGTCTGGAGCACAAGTCTGATGAGGAGCGGCTGAGGGAGCTGGGGTTGTTCAGTCTGGAGAAGAGGAGGCTGAGGGGAGACCTCATCGCTCTCTGTAACTCCCTGAAAGGGGGTTGCAGAGGGGTGGGTGTTGGTCTCTTCTCCCAAGTGGCTAGCAACAGGACAAGAGAAGTGACTAGCAACAGGACAAGAGGAGATGGCCTCAAGTTGTGCCAGGGGAGGTTCAGGCTGGATATTAGGAAGAATTTCTTTCCTGAGAGAGTGGTGAAGCACTGGACCAGGCTGCATGGGGAGGTGCTGGAGTCACCATCCCTGGAGGCGTTCAAGGAACGTGTAGACGTGGCATTGTGGGACATGGTTTAGTGGGCATGGTGGGGTTGGGATGATGGTTGGACTTCATGATCTTACAGGTCTTTTCCAACCTTAGTGATTCTGTGAATTTATTGTGAAATCATTGAAATCATGTCTCTTCCTCTTCCACTGCATACAGGGAAGTGGTTTAAGGATTGTAACCCTCTCAAGTTTATGAACCTCTTCTTGACTGTATTTACAAGTAATTTAAAGCCATTTTTTTTAATTTTTTTTCTGCCAGCCTAGTGCTTTGCATGGTATTCTGAAGGACTTGCATCTGTTTGTTGTTGGGACTTTTTTTGTTTGTTGTGTTTGTGGGTTTTTTTCATTTCTGGGTGGGAATACTGAAATGGTATGTTTTTTTGCAGGTGAGGCTTTTTTCAGTGTGTTTTACAGAACCACGACTATACCGTGTCTTGCAATATAAGGAATTTCTAGCCATGTTTTAGGAGGAATAGAACGGGAGTGACATAATGCTGATCTTCAAGAGGTGGGGTCAAAACAAAGCCATGGGAGGAGGATAGGAGAGAGATCCTGAATTTTGAGTAATAGTTCCTTGTAGTAAACCAGCTGTGTAAGTGGCAGAAGGCCTCTAGCTCAGCATTTCTGAAATGGGATTTTCAAAACTTTAGGAAATATGGGGGGAAAAAGATCTTTTCATTTTGAAGGACAGTAGCTGAGCTATTTGGTCTTTAGCGGTGAGCTCACTGTTTACGTCAGAGATGAAGTTGATATATTTAACATTGCTTTTCATTGCACAGCTCAAGTATGATGAGGCGTCCTCCGTGTAGGTGCTGTACAAGCTAACAAAAGAGAAGCAGAGGCAAGGTTCTGTTTTATAAAAGGCAAAGTGCTGCCAGTAGATGAAACCAATAAGTTTCTTTAATATTAGACTTTAGGAGAATGGAGTTACAAAAGTAACAGCATAACAATGGTTTTTAGCTGCTCAAAAACCGTAATCACAGGTTAATGCCCGACATGATACGACACAATGCGTGAGTGTCATAGGTGAAGTACATTTATATGACCTTTTCCAGCGAACTTCAAATGGTTGTGACTATTTCTCCTTTTGTTTGGTTAACATTGGTAAAATTTCTTGTGTGTTTTAATGTGACTACTTGAAGTCTTGTGTTAAATTATAGTATCCTGTTGAATGTTCATAAATAGTAGCTATGATCTGTACTGTTGACTATTGTTTTCATTGTTGAATAAAATCAATCCTAGTTATCCTTAGGTACATCTATATTTCTGCTTGGTTTAAATTTCTTCTCTGAGAAGGGTGAGAGAGAAGGAAAAAAAAAAAGTTGCGCAGATCTGATGCTAATTAAAACGTCATTATATTGGGGAAAAACGTGCTAGAACAATGAATGGATTTAATTACCAAATAGGTTTTTGCTTGGAAATTCTGGCCTGAGGCACAGAAAGGAGCTGACTATCAAGCAAAGCCTTTAAGCTCTCAGGTGAGTCAAAAGTCATATGACCCAAGGCATGTGCACATATATATACACAGGTCAAGTGACTGCTTCGTTTCTTCTCCTGGACTGAGAGGACTTGTTTTACTCTTAGATCCAAGGTTAAATATCCATTCTCTATTCTTTATATATTTTTGGTAACGGTCATAGTAGGATTTTTACTTTAGGTTTGGGGTTTTTTTACCTGCTCTTTTGGACTTTGAAGAGAAAAAAATACTCAGGAAAAAAAAATCTACCTACGGATGGACAGTTCTGTA
Organism: Gavia stellata; assembly: GCF_030936135.1. Taxonomy (NCBI): domain Eukaryota; kingdom Metazoa; phylum Chordata; class Aves; order Gaviiformes; family Gaviidae; genus Gavia; species Gavia stellata. The sequence continues at coordinate 2,339,073 of NC_082599.1, forward strand.
CAGGCAGCAGCCCCCAAAAGGCTGCCTGAGAGTGCTGTGTCTACAGATAGAGGTAAGGAGCTTGAGATATGGTTTAGGAAGATCTTTTTTCATGGCACAGTTGTGAGACTGCATCAGACATTAGTATTTTCACAACCTTAATGGTGGGGAGCAGGCTCGAGAGAAAATACTGCCTTGATGGGGAGCTAGTGGTGGTTGGAGAGAGTTTGAGGAGCTCTTAGCGTGTGAAAATGGGCTCTAGGCTGAGATTTTACAAAAGTTTAAGAGTCATTTGCTTGTTTACAATTTCTCCTTGCCTCCCTAGTACGGCTGTGCCTGGCTGAAGGTGGCTGTTGCTCTTAGCAAGGTCTAGGAGTTGTTTTTCAGATGATGTTCTGTGGTGCCTGTCCTAGCAGTGAGCATTGAGAAACCTGCATTTGGTTCCAGGTTTCCCTTGTGATCTTCTGTGAGGTGTATAATCTTTCGATGTCTTGGTTTCATCATTATTTATAGATACTATTTCTAAAATAACATCTTGGGGCAACGGGATGTTGTGAGCAGTGTGCTGATCTTGGTGAGATTTTCAGAAATTGGTATAAGTAGCAAAGACATGCACAGGGTGGGGCAAGGGGATGTGAGCTACTTCGTAGGAGCTGAGATCTGTTGCGTTCCTGAATTTGATACACTGTTTTGATAGACGGGGAGGCTGCTGATGGATTTTTTTAAACTATTATTTTTTCCTGGGTCTGATGGGAGCTCTTTCAGCACATTTCATTTGCCTTTGCAGTATATTTAGGGTATGAGGAGTTTGAGGATGTAATACAAGATATTTATTTTTGTTTATTGTCTGTTTACTATTGTATTTACTTTAAACCTAGGCAGTTTCAAACAGTTAAGCCTAATCGGGATTTGTAATTTGTCAATCCTGATTAATAAAGCTGTAACATGATTTAGTTTCAACTGTCATTGATTTCAACACTAATGTAACTTCCGCTGTTGTTTAACCTGACATAGTTGTCAGTTATGGTGGCAGACAATATATCGTTATTAGCACATGATTGTGTATCCGTATTAGAAACATTTTCCACTTAAAGTATCCTGTAAAAGCCTGCTTGGGAAGCCCACTGCTGATGTTTGTTTCTTTGCAGTCACATTTGACTGCTTGTTAAAAAGTATTTTTTTTCTTCTCTGTTTCTTTGTGAATAACTTACTTTCTTTCTATCATACAGAAGAAGAAAAACCACTTTTAAATAGAAATTAGAATTGTTGGCTACTCACAAAGCCCAGTCAGTCTGGAAAAAAACATTCTCTTTATCAGATCTGTCTGATCTAACCTCGCTGCATTAAAGGAGTTAGCTTCCTTTTCTAGATGGAGGAAATGAGGCTGGAGCTTTTACCTCTTTCATCAAATTATTAATTTATATAGCAAATGATTGATAAAGCTGTTAGAAATAATTTTTCCTAGAACTTGCTGTTGTTTTGTGGGCTCTAGCTACTCACTTAAATCAGGTTTCTGTGGCCTTTTTCCCCCCTCTCTTTGGTCAATAAAAAATTGCAGAGAGATGACTTCTCACTGGATTGCAGTTTTATTACGGCTAAAGAGCTTGCAAATTTTCACGTTAAACTCCAGTTGCTTTGTAAACTTATTTTTTCTCCATTTGCATCAGTAAAACTCATAATGCCATGGAAATAAGGTATGAAAACCAAAGTAAAGATTTGTGTGGAATATGACATACCATGAGTAGTCCTTATCTCAGTAATACTGAAGTTTTGAATATATTTAATAAACGAAGTCATTGGAACTGGATGCAGAGTTAGAGAGCTCTCTTTAATGGTTATTAATGATGCAGCAGTCTGAAGGTGCTGGGAGATCTTCGGCTTGTGTTATAGGAATTCACACCAGTGCTACCTGAAAAAGGACTATTAGCTTTTTTATTTGCATTAGGATTCCTAGACATCTCCTTAAAGGGAACAGATTGTACTGAAGTAAAAAGGTGTAATTAGTGTCAGTGTCAACTGGGGATTTTGTGGTGGAGCTTTCTTCATTTATTGCGCCATACAAGTAGCAGAACACCTTGAGATAATGTTACAGCACTAATCTGTAAATTGTGCTATGATACATCAAAGGCTTTGAGAAGATAATGAGTATGTGAGCAATTAAATCATAATGGGTGTTCACAAAGAAGTTAGTTGTGGAATGTAATTGGTCTTCAGTGTTCATGCTGAAAACAGTAGCATTATGAAGGAGACGTTACAGGAAACAATCTGACCTACAAGAAGCCTTTTTGGAAGTGTGGAGAGATGCCACTCCAGATAGGTTTCATTTAATTTACCGTTCCAAATTTGAGATTGTTTTGATGTAAGCAAGCCAGGCCCAAGGTGTATGACAGCTCCGTGTTTTCTCACTGGGATTCCAGATACCGGTGAGCAAGTCTTCTAGGATTAATATTATGTTGTCAAATAGCATCACGGGCTCCCAGGAACACATGGCCTGTCACAGAGGTGCAATGAAATCACCATTGCCCTGGACGTTGTGTCCTTTCATGCTGAGTGAACAGAGTCAGTTCTGCTGTTCTTTTAAGCCTCTGTCACTCCTGCTGCTGCTTGCTCCGCTGTCACGTGTGTGGAGTTACTCTGCGTGCCATGCCAGCAGCACCTCTTCCAATACCACTATGGCATCTATTTCATCTTAACTTCCACTTGGGTCGGTCAGGGTTTTCTCAGCAGCACTGCTGAGTGGTTTCAGTTCTTCCCAAACTCCTATTTCCAAACATTTTTGGTAGTAACTGAGAAACAAAGAATATTCCACAGAAGAAATACTACAGATTTGGGGCGTTTATTTTGGCTGCATTGTTCTACCAGAAGTTCTGTTATCCACTTGAGTTTTGTAAGGTAGGTATTTTTGCAAGTCTCCTGAGACCAAGAGTGATGGTCTGAGACAGTGACGATTTCTGAAGAATATTTATCCATTTGTGGCTGGGTGTTTCTGCTCTTTTAATGATTGTGAGTTCTGGTCAGAGGTGGTTTTGGTTTCAGCTGCACTGTTGAATGCATTGGATAGACATTCTGTGTGTGTTCTTAACATACCTGGATGTTGAGATACCAGAGTGGAAGAACCAGTTATTTATTGTGATTGTTGTAGCTATATATTGATGAGCTTGTGTTTTGGTATATTCTGGATTTTCTTCAGTGCTTGTTGGTCTATGGGAAGCTGCTTCTGATGATGAGGTAGGGAATGGAAAACTTTTTACATGATCGCTTCCCAGTAAAAAGGGGTATGTGATAGACTCAGAAAAGTTAGTAAAATTTTTTCATGATTCTGTTTTTGGTAGATACCCCTCCACCCAAAAATATGAACATATGCCTGGGAACATGTAGACTAATCTAATTATAAAGCACCTCCCCTGTCCAAAACAGCCCAGCAGGTATTAAATATCCAGGGCGTTAATGCAATAGTCATTTGAAGTTTGTGCTGTTGTAAATCATGTGCTGGAACATGATGAGAACATTATAAAAAGGGGAGTCAGTGCTGTTATGGAGGGGGCAATAAGATTAATAGTCCTCCTCAGAAAGGGTGAGCCATTCTGAGGGAAATATTTGGATGGTTAGGAATGGTTACCAAATTTTGTAACCCATCTGTACCTATTTCCAAATCTGTCTTGGGTGTGCACCTGAAAGGTTATAGTGAAACTGCTGGAAGCCAGCTGTGGATGGGATTAATTACTTATGGGTGTTTGTAACATCAGCTTTTATACGTTGCTAAGGATTCTTGCATTTTTTCCTCTTTTATTCTAGTTTCTCCTTCTGGCTTTGAGAGTGTTGCTCTTGTAGAAGAGGATCTGAACGGCGAGCTGATGAACGAAGACATACGTATCCATAGCTGGCCTTGTTCTTACTATTTGGACACCAGCAAACAATGGGTCTCTGGCAGACTCTCGCTGACTCCTGTTGCGATCAAATTTACAGCTGACAAGACTGGAGAGCTTTTGGTCAACTTCCATCTTTCTAGTATCAGTGAGATCAAGAAGGAATCTTCAAATTTAATCTTCAGCTCCCTTACCATCTTAGAGAAGAACACCAAGCACTGGTTCAGTTCTCTGCAACCCAACAGAAATGTGGTGTTCAACATCCTTGAGCACTTCTGGAGGGAGCAGTTGCTGTCAAGCCAAGGTGCAGGAGCAGAAGCAGCAGCTTTGCAGTCAACAAAGGGAAAAGAACTCACTGGGTTATTGAGTGGATCACAGAAACGACTGGAGGACACAGCAAAAGTGCTGCATTATCAGGGCGAGCAGTTTGATAACATTATGAGAGGACTCAACAAGATTGAAGGGGATATGGATGTAGCAGACAGGTATGGTACTGTAGCATCCTCTGAGCTAAGCAGTGGTTGTGAGATTGTATTGTTTATGTCTGAAATTTATGGGACAGATCCACAGAGGTCTTTAGGAAATTAAACTGTTGACTTTCACTGAAAGTTTAAGCCCCTGATGGTCTTTTTTGGATCTCGTTCTTGTTAGAAGATGTTTCTGTATTTCTGTCCTCCCTTCTGTGCGACATTTTTTCACCCAGGTGAAGTTTGTTTGTATATATATACCTGTCCTCTCTCCTTCAAATAACTTTTCAAGCCCTTATGAGTTTCAACCAGAACTGGCAGAAATGGTAGAGATCTCCAAAATATTAACAACCTATAAGTTTTGAGAGAATAGGCAACTAGTTAGGGGAAAGAGATGCAAATTAACGTCCCCACTGAAGGATAAAGTATGGCATTCACATTTTTATTAGATGTCCTAGAATATGCATAAATGAAAAATACTGGAAGTTGGCTTTGGTTAATTTGGCAGTTCTGGACCAGGCTGTTTTGCTGTTCCACAGCAAACACAGCCACAGTTCTGCTTTTCTGGTCCTTTGCAAAGGACACGTTGAATACAGCAGATGGGCTGCTGAGTTTGAGACAGTTTCCTAGAGTTATCAGGAGACAGCTGCCCATTAATCTTTAGTTCAAGTAGATTGTACTCCTTTCTCTGTGCATCAAAGTCAGCTCTTAAGGCTGCTTTTTGCATACAAAGTGCATGTGGTTGAGGGCTTTATATTTGCCCTTTCCTTCACAAGAACTTACTTCCCAGCTACACACAGCAGTGAGGATTGGGTTTGTAGTACAGATGTAGTCAGGGAAATGGCTGTACAAGCAGTGCTCCCTTATTTGTGCTATAAAACTGCACTGCTTTTAACTTTACATGGAATACTCCCTGCCTTTAGGTCTAGGTGGAATAAATATATTTTTAAGGAAAAATGAGCAGTGTTGAGCAACACTGAACTGCTGAGGTTTGTCTGCAGAGTGTGGTGGTGCAAGAACTGGAGAGATAGTACTAGACTATTTGTGGTAATCTCAATCAGGCACTTAAACCGGTGTATTCCAAAAAAATTAGCCACCAAGTGCTGCCTTTAAACGACTGAAATAAGAGATCTGGAACACATCTGAGATGTTGCTTAACTTTTGCTGTTGCAGAACTCAATGTGAATAGTAAATGATTGGTGTCTTAATCAGAACATTATGACTTTACTATTTAATGATTAACATCCAAAGTGAACTATTCTATGCTATTTTGTATGCTGCAGGTTGGATTCGATAGCAGTCCAAAATAGACAGTAAGGTTAAGAGTAGTATTGTAATGTCTGAAGACCTATAGCTGTGAGTGTCTTTGTGGAAGCTCCGACACCTGCGTGAAGAAACAAACACAATAAAGTTCAAACTAGTTGTTTTTGGAAGAAGAATCTGTTTTTAGATGGATATCGTGTCTAAAGGAAAGTGTTGATTTCACAATGATTCTGGTGATATTCTCCATACCCTTTAATGAAAAGCCAAGATAACTGAAAGCTTCAGCAATAGCTTTTAAAGTTCTCTAGCAATAAACAATGAGTAGGAAAGTAAATACCTGCTCATTGTTTTTGGAAGAGAGTTTTGTTTTGGGTTAAGATACACTGGGAGGTATTATTTTATCCTCATGAATCTGAAGAGCTAGATGCTTTGATTTAAAAATGGAAAAATAAAGGAAGGCATTGACCAAATGTTAGCTGAGATTCCGTTTTATCTACAGTATGAAGAGTTTGGCCAGCTTGCTCGCAGGCTAAAATGCAGCCCAGAAGCCATTAGCGAAACTGTGTTTTAATTGCACTGTGCTTTTTGAGAAGTTCTAATGCTTAGTTTCCTAGCATAGTTTGTGCATGTTTTTTCTCATAAACTTACTTCCCCCCCCACCCAAAGTCTTCTCTTAAACTGATGACATCTTTCTTCGTGGCCCTAACTAATATAGAAAATGCGAAAGACGGTGATTGAAGCTCATTTGATTGTTATGTTATCAGTTAATTCAGACTGTTAATATAGATAAATATGCTAATGTCTATTAAGGCTCTTTGACTCTTGTTTTCTTTAGAAACTTGATGGGAAGTAACTACATGGATAATATCCTGCAGGACTATTTTGCATGTGGAGCAGATTTTGTGCAGAAGGAAACAAACTTTTGTGTCTGTTAGTTCAAGGATTTATAAGTGACATGAGTTTGATGGTGGTGTCTTTCATAAAAAGAACCAGGCCCCTTCATCTACTTCCATACGTTTAAAGCTTTGATTAACTTTATCTTGCCTGTATGTGTGGGCTTTTTTTGATTATTAATTCTGTTCTTGTGTATGCCTGGGTATATACAGCTGCTTTCAGTGGACCTGTGTGCAGATAAGCAGCGCTGAGTCTGACATGCTAGCAGATGTTCAAAGACCAAAAATAAACAGAAAGCTGGATTCACTGGATCCTTTTTAATATATTACTGTTAGAGGACAAGGTATTCTGGTTGCAAATTTTCATTTGTGTATAAGGATCAGTCATACAGTTTGTTGATACAGAGGGGTAACTCCTCCATGGAAGACCAGAGAAGTTGTCTGGAGCCTTTGTTAGGGCTGTGCAGCAGAAAAGTCTTGATTGTAAATCAGACATCGCACAGCCAGGATGTCAGTCCCTGGGGAAAGAGGGGAGGAGATGGGTGAAGGGATAAAGTGATAAAAATTAAGGCTCAAAGCTATCCAGAATAAGTTACCACAATGTAAACAGAGGTTTAGACTTGTCACATTGCAGCTGCGTTTCAGTAAGTGAACGCACATGCTTTTCTCACGGTGAATGTGATGAAGCAAACCCATACTGCCGTAGGAATTTAATGGCTTTTTGTAGGTTAAGGCACAGGCATAAGCTGTCGTTGCCCTGAAGTACCTTGTTGTAAGTCTTTCATACACCAAGAGGACAGAAAACATGCTCTGCATTCTGTAAAAATGAGATCAGGTCATTTGTTTCTGTTTAGTTACAGCAGGTAGGTTAGAGTATGGCTTTTAATGTGGAAGATGGTGTGTGCTAGCAGAGCCTAGGGCTTTTTCAGTCATGCTCTGTGTTGAACTTAAGTTGAACCCCACAGTTTCAGAATTCAGCCCTAAATCTATGGTACTGTGCCATTTCAAATTCTGTTGTTGTAGAACTTTCTGTTACATCTCCTTTGGTGTTTTTCTGGGTTTTTTTTCCTTTTTTAAGGAGTGTCGCAGCATTTTCAGAGGGCAGCGGAGAGCTCCAGACCCATTACTCATCTTGCATGCTATCTACATAAATATCTGATGTTCATGCTTTAGTTGGGAGTAGATTCTTGGAACAATTCATTCTGCTTCTGCTATCCATGAATTCAGTGGTTGACTCCCAACATGACTTTTTCGGCTTTTCCTAGCAGATGAATTTCTTTAAGTAGGTCTGTTTTGAAGCCAGTGCAGAACTTTGATGGCTAGTAAACAAAGTATGTTCAGTTAGAGCTTCCTTTTTCAGAGTAGACTTTGTCTGCAGCCAAATTAAACAGGATTTTAAAATTGCAAAGTCTTCTGTAGTCACACTCTGATTCTCTCATGGGAAATAGATCATTACAAAAAGTATCTTGAGAGCAGCACTGCTGTGATGTATGTTTTATCAGGCAGTACCTTGTTAGAGGAAACTTAAAAGCAAATTATATCAAGCTGACTCTCCAAAATAGCAATGAAGCAGTAGCATTTTGTATTTTGGTCTTACAAGGCTTGCATCTCTAGGATTTAAATCAGTAAACAGTCTTTTGTAGCATCACTAAGATCAGTGTTTCATTAAAGGTTTTATTGCATGTGGTCTGGCTTCATTAGAAGCATCAATGGCAACTGCTGTGCCCAGGGCACATGCCTAATCACTGGGTAGTCTTTAAGGTATTTATGGAGTGTGTGGGACACAATTCTGATCTGGGTTGAACTTCCTTTGTTTGGTTGAAACAGAGCTTCTTCCCTCCCTTTAGTTAATTGAGAAGCCATTTGTGCCTCCAGAGATGGCTTTCCTGTTCTGCTCAGCGACTGACGGGTGGGCTGAGAAATCTCCATTTAAAACATCCTCATGGGGCTAGCAGCCTGCAGGCTGGTTTGGTTTGTGGGATGCTTCCAGTCAGTTCACTGCTGTTTTCCAGTGGGGACTGGGTAGGGTTGTTTGAGCAGTGGATGCATCCCAGAGGGTTGACTTGCCTCTTCCTATGCCTGCCTGCACCTGGAGACGAGCCATTGCAGCTCAGATGTGAGATGGGTACCAGAGGCTGCTGGTGGGTGAGAGAGGAGGTGGCTGGTTGCACAGTGGGAGGGAGAGAGGGGGATATGAAGCTACTGCTGGCTGTGCAGGGAGAAGTAGTTTGGCCCCAAAATTTCTTTCCAGCCACTGAGGTTGAGTCATCCTGAAACACGGGATCCGCTGCTAGCAGCATGGGTTTGGGTGACAGGCAGGGGATGAGAGGAGAGTGGGAGAAACAGAGCATCGCAGGTGCTGACTGTGTCTCTGCCTCTTAACTCCTGTCTAGACCTGGAGAGGAATGCTAACAGATAGGCAGCACAGCACATGGAAAATCAAACCAAAACCACCACCTTTCCTCCCATTGCCCTTTTTTTCTTTTGGTGGAAAGGGTACTGGTGAGGCTTAGACCCAAAGAAAACTGTGATTGTGATCCTTCCTTGGGAGAGGACCCCAGAAAAGGGGAATAGGCTATGCTGGTAGAAAATACGACAGAAGGATCGTGTCCTACATATCATTGATTCTTCCTAACAGCGTGTTACATCTTTCTTGCCTGCAGCTGATAAACTTAGGTGCCTGCTTCGGTGCATCTTCTTGCTTAGAAATTCGGGGCTTGACTCCCTGTGTTAGTTCTGGCTATACAGTCGTCTTCCTTGGGAGCAGTTGCTTAATTCCTCCATAAAGTGAGTCCGGTTATCTTTAAGCTAAGGCATGAGTTTGCCAGCAAGGAGGCCTGTCTCCTTCAGGAGCTACAATACCACTGATGGTGAGGCAGACTCAGTGCCAGTGGGCAGTCTCTGCTGGGCTTTTCGGCCTCAACCTTGCACTCAGTGTTTTAACTGGCAGTGGGAATTTGGGAGTGGGGGCAAAGCAAAAGGTGACATCAGACTATGGGGCTGAAGTATAAAGGAGTAGAAAAAGGCAGTAATGGTGATGGCCAAGTGTGGAAACATTGAGGTAAAAGGCAGTGTTAGCTGAAGAACAGATGGGTGTAAATTGGCCTGAATAAATCCAGTTGGAAGTTGGATTTCTCACATCAGAACAGTGAGATTCTGGGATTGCTTTCCAGCGTGTTAGCAAATGAAGAAAAGCTGGTTTTTAAAATGGATCAATCCTGGTAAGCTGTGAATGGGTTTGAGGAGTGAAATAACAGAGGGCTGGATTCAGTATTAAGAAATCTTTGTGTCTGTGGTAATTTGCTTTGAACTGGTGGGGTAGCACGACCCTCTTACTGGCTTTCACTCTTCTAACACTCTCTTTTCTCCTCTAGGTTGTTGACTGAGCTGGAATCTCCTTCTTGGTGGCCGTTTAGCAGCAAGCTCTGGAAAGCGCCGTTGGAAACCAAGCCAAAGGAAACTGCCACAGTTTCCGATTCGAAGAACCAGGAAGGAATCATAATTAGAATTCCAGTTATTATCACCCACAGAACAGACTCAAATGTCAAGCCAGGAAAACTCACGCTCTTTGCTTCTGGCCTGGAAATCAGTGACTGCAATTCTCAGGTCATTCACCGGTTTGAATCAAAAGATGTAGATGATATCAGAGTTCATACGCCATATGAAATCAGTGTCCGTCAGAGATTTATTGGGAAGCCTGACACCTCTTACCGACTCTTGTCAGCAAAGATGCCAGAAGCAATCCCCATCTTGGAGATGCAGTTTAGCAAGAAGATACAGTTTTTAGAAGATGCCCTAGGATTTGTTGGTGCCAGGAAGTCTCCTCAGGTAGATTTGGGGACCTCCATTTGGCAAGCAGGTACGTGGCAGACAAAGCAATCCATCTGTAAGCAGTAACACTAGCACCAAAAGTTTCCAAGTGATTTTCAAACTGAGAATAGCGTATAATATTGACAAAGCAAATCCTCTCTCCCCTGCCCCAACAGTGAGACCATGCTGATGATAAAATGCAACAACTAACTAGGTGACTTTAGGCCCTCTGGCCAAGAGGGAGAGGGTGCAGATGACAGAAGTGTGTGCTCTGTTTTAGTCTAGTTGGATTTACTTTCTCCCAACTACATTAGCAAAACCTGTGACTGTAGGTGCTGAAGCTGAGTGTCCTTCAGGAGCCTGAAAGCTGGAACATTCCAAGCCCTCGTTAACATCATGCTCTCAGCTGGTGTTGTCACTAAGTCCACAGCACTTTTGTGAAAGGATTAGCTTAATTTGAGTTTCAACTACTGGTCTGTGTTTTAACTACAATGTCATCCTTTTTCCGGTGGTCACCAATTCAGTATTGTGCCACTCTGTGGGGAAGGGTCATTAGAAATCCATTCTTCTCTCCTGACTGCATGCTTCAGAGTCCTCTGTCATTGCTGTTTTTTCCTTTGGGTGTTTGTATCTGGAAACGTATGTATATTAAACCTGTCGTTCAGTTAATCATAGAAAGTTTAAAACAAGTTTCCAGTCCAGCAAGTTTTTTAAAAAGCATATGGGATAAACATCATGTTAATTTTCATATCTTAAAAAATAGAATTTTATTATTTGAAAAGTTCAGGTGTTTGGATTGAGGAGATTTTAGGTCTCCTAGATTAGGTGAATGCATATTTTAATCGTTTTAAGAAAACACAGTGGAGGCTGAAACCCTTTCACAACAATAAGAATGACATTCCTTACCACTATTGCTTCTTCTAAAATTCCGGGGAGGGTTGTTTTTTTGTTTTTGTAATCCAACCCTGGATTCATTTGGAGAGCTGGTGTATTTTTGCCTGTTAGGAATTTGTTTCTAGCAACACGCCTGAATCCTCTTTTTTCCTAATTGTTAGTGACAAAAGAGCAAATCGGTGGATGGATTTATTGCCAGTATATGAAAAACGAGTAGAAAAATGATACAATAAACCAACAGATGAACCTATTTCTGTGCACCACGCTAAAACTGGACTTAAGCAGGGAGGATAATGTCCTCTTGTTGACAAGTTGTCAAGGGCCATAGCTTGGAAAAGCTTGTTAATTTTTAAGGAAGTAAGTCTCGGGCATCTGGCACTAAAATTTCAGCACAACAACTTAGAGGAAAAACAACCTGCTGGTTTCTTAAGCACTGAGTTATTCCAGCAAATTGGTGTTCAGTTCCTGATGGTCTTAAGGCTGGTTACATAAAATAATTGGTTATACAGCCCTACTGTGCTTAATTTCCCACTGCTGTGCTCTGTTTGCATCTGAGTCAGTGAGTCAAGGATATTGCTCTCCTACCCCCACCTGCATTTTGACTGTTTAATTTGGAAATGTCAGTAAAGAAAACTGGAGGTTATGGAAATCCTGACTTCTCCAGCTCCACCAAAACCCTTGTTTGTTCCTTCTCCGGAGTCTGTCACCCACTGTCTTCTGTCACAAGATGGCAGTCACGGACTGCCTTTTAACCTCTGTGTTTTTTCCATGGCTGCTCACATGGTGGAAATACTGATTTTTAATTTTGTTTCTTTTTTTTTTTTTTCCTAAAAGCAGGGTGGGGAAAAGTCCGTGTTATGCATGCCTGCCTCTGTGTACACATAAAATATATGTGTGTATTTTCAGATAGTGAATGTTGATTCAGAGACTTAGAGGAGAAGTATCCTTGCAGTGGAGGTACATCTGTCTCAGTAAACTGGCTTGTGGCATTCTTTGCCCTCGGTGGTGCAGCTCAGACACGTGAACGTTTCCACAACTGTTGTAGTCTCATCTGGATCCTGTCTGTTTATACTAGTCCTGCCTTAAAGTTGTGCATATTGTACATTTGTATAAGTAAATACAAAAAACCTCATCTTTTCTAAGACTTTTGGCTTGATTCCACCTACAAGAGAAATTTGTGAAGAGTTTTAGACACACCAGATTATCTGAAAGTATTTTTAGCTGCTTTGCATGTCTCTTCTGAGTATTTTTTTGGACCAAGCCACACGGGTGTTTAAATGCTCAGGACAGAGCAGTGAGGTTTGTTTCGTAACAGAGGTGGTTCTGTGCTGGATCAAGCCAATACTTTCCTAGCCAATAGCGTCCTCATTAATGGCTGATAACAGCTACCCAGGATTAAAAAGCGCAAGAAATCCTACAGTGCGTCTGCAGTATAACAATTTAGGGCAGTGCTGTCTCAGTCCTATAGCTGGAGACTGGTATTCACAGGTTTTTTTATCCCTTTCGAGGCTGCTGAATTTTTCCTGCTTGCCCCTGTGACCAAGTGTTCTCATCATTATGAGTTTCTAGCATTTTGTTCAAAGGTTTAGTAGCTTCTCATCCTCACGTGGTGGCAGCGAGTCTCACAGTTCAACGGGGTGTAACAAAAATGAAACAAAATTGCTTTTTAAATGTTTCTGCCTTTCTATTTCATTCTCCCCCTTTTTTAAACTAGAAAATTGCTGGGAAATGCCAGATCTCCTTCCTCATCCCATTCTTCTTGTGCGCCTTTGTCATAACCCCCTCTTGTTCTTCTCCTCAGTGAGATTAATGGAGTGAAATGGATAGATTTCTTGTTTTTAATGAAATAATTAGCGTATGGTGACACTCAGCTGATAAGAAACGCAAAGAATCTCGTCTGGCTATTTGCTGCCATAGGAAGGTCTGTCATTCCCTCCCCAATTTGTCTTCTGAGGAAGACCACGACAGTAATTTATCAAAAGTAGCGTTTTTCAGTGCCTGGTTCTTGGCCCCTCCGAATACAAGGAGCATTTGCACAGGGTAACACTAGTACAGTGAATGACTTACTTGTCTTAAGTCTTGACAGTGTCTGAGTTCAGTGACTCTCAGGCTGATAACCAAATAATTCCAGGGATTATGAGTTTGCAATAATTACTTGAGAGGGATTTAGGGTTTGGTACTTTCGGTTTAGCTTTTGTCTCCCTTTTCACGGGGAAGTAATGCTATCCAAAGCGGTTAGGTGCATGCCGTCAGTTGGCCAGCCAGCTGGGCACCAGCTCTTCGACCTGGCAGTGAGCTCTGGCATCCGACGTGCTTTCTGTCCTGATGTACATAAGAGCTGCTGTCATTCTGTGCTGGGTCAGGCCACGTGCTCATAGGTGGCAGCGGTAGCATTGGCTTCCTTCTTGGTAGTGGGAGAGCTTCGGAGATGTTTGAAGCGCCTCTAGGAGCCAAGATGTATGTCTCGGGTGTTTAGCACCCATCTGCATCAAAAATAACAACCTTTCCTTGCAGCATGTCCCTGCTACCCTACGGGGTAGTATCGGATACTGCAATAAGAGCTGATGCTTTAAATAAAGGACAGCTGGCATGTTACATGAGGGATTGCATCCATGCTGCTTAGCTGGGGGTGGCTGTTAGCGTCAGTGTTGCCCTTCTGTTTTAGGGGTTTGCTGACTTGGCTTCTAGGCTCTGTCCCTTATCCATCACTTTAAAATTCTTTAATTAAAAAGATTAAAGAGAAAAGAAGCAGCAGGTGGAGAATCATCATTTATCTGATTGGGAGTGTGTTGCTGCTGCTTCGCTCTCTGTTCAGATGAATCCCCACAGCCCAAAATGAACCCATTCTCCAAATGTTGCCTTTAATAACAAGTCACCTCTCAGCAGCCTGGTCACCTCCAGGTTAGGTGTTGTACAAAATACAGCTGGAATCCTTTCTAGAAGAACATAGCTTAATTGGCGAGATGAGGTTAGGCTTCTCTAAGTGCGCTTGTCCCCTTGCAAACTGCTATGGAACAAAGCAAAAGTCAACCAGTTTGATGCTAGCACTAGTCCTCCCCGTTGGTACAGGAGATGGCAGTCTGACCATGGATGGGGATTTCTCTTGCAGCCACAGGACTCCTGGGAGGAGTGGTGCAGCCCAGCTCTCCGGTGGGAGGCAGAGAAGGGATGGACAACGACCAGGTTCAGCTGCAGAAGCAAGAGAAGATCTCCCAGGAAGAAGCAAAAGAGCTTAAACAGGTATAAGTTGAGATAACTTTGATAAGAGTTGTTTCACTCCCTCTTCTTCCTTAGTAACATGTATTTTCATCATCAGAAACATAGTCATTGTCCTTAACAAATTATTCCTCTCCCTAAATTTAGATGGACATATTTTAAAAATTAGTTGGTTGAGCCTGTGATTAAAAGACGCCGTTAGTTTATATTTGTTTTCAACTATTTTGAACAAATATCGTATTATTAGCAAAATATATTAAGTGATAGGATTATAACCCAAGGAAAATCCTTAACAGTAACCTGTTTTTTCTGAAGATTAAGAAGGTCAACAATTAAATAATTTTCAGCTTTTTTGTGTTTTCCCTATGCTATCTTATTCTTTTTAGAAAGGAGTAGCAGTTCTATTTCAGAAACATCCACAAAGCTGAACAAAGTGTTTTGTAAACACAGAGAGAGAACTTGTAGTTAGGAAATAAGTATTCAGTCCAGAAAACTAATAAAGGGGAAATAGATTGGAGATTTTACTGGAAAAAAAATATTTATTTGAAGTAATCCAGTCTGATATTGTTCCTCTAAATGGCTCTTTGAGGAATTTCTTTCATAGCTGATGTTCAGAACTTTGTAGTATGTGGTTGATCTGAAACAGTGAAATAACTGGAAAAGCAATGGAGTATGGTTTTAGTGGTGTTTCCATTAAAATAGGTTTACTGGTGATGATCACAGCCACACCAGAAGATGTGGTTGAAGATTAAACTTTATGCTTTTTTTTTGGTGGGTTTTTTTCCCCCTCTAGCATCTTACTCTTTTTGATATTCTGTCTGTAGCTTCGTGATAGCATCATGTGAAATCTTTGCTAATTCTATGGCCTCTTAACCAAGCCTGCAGTTTTCATAGAATCATTTGGGTTGGAAAAGACCTTTAAGATCAAGTCCAACCGTAAACCTAACGTTGCTAAGTCTACCATTAAACCATGTCCCTAGGTGTCACATCTACACGTCTTTAAATGCCTCCAGGGATGGTGACTCAACCACCTCCGTGGGCAGCCTGTTCCAGTGCCTCACAACCCTTTTGGTGAAGAAATTTTTCCTAACATCCTAAACCTCCCCTGGCTCAACTTGGGGCCGTTTCTTCTTGTCCTGTCACTTGGGAGAAGAGACCAACACCCACCTCTCTGCAACCCGCTTTCAGGTAGTTGTAGAGAGTGATAAGGTCTCCCCTTAGCCTCCTCTTCTCCAGACTGAACAACCCCAGCTCCCTCAGCCGCTCCTCATCAGACTTGTGCTCCTGACCCCTCACCAGCTTCGTCGCCCTTCTCTGGACACGCTCCAGCACCTCAGTGTCTTTCTTGTAGTGGGGGATCCAAAACTGAACACAGAATTCGAGGTGCGGCCTCACCAGTGCTGACTACAAGGGCTGAGTCCAACCCCCTTCTTTTATTTTATAGTTGGGCATTAGAATATGGCAACTTCTGTTAGCTTGAGTACATTTAAGAGTCACAGTCACTTAGTAGTGACCTGAGTGGCTAAAGATGAAAACTTCTTGCAGGGAAAAAATCTATCTATTAAAATTAACCAAAAGACAGTTGGGTACGTGAGAGTTTAACCTTTGCAGAAGGTTAATTTCAGAAATTTCTGAAATTCTCTATGCTAGATGGTGGACTAGAAACAGTGTTAAATGGCCAGTGTTATTTAAAACAAAACACTTTCAAGATTAACTAGAGCTCAAAAGACAATTCTGGTATTTCTTTATACCACACCAAGCCAAGAATTTTTAAGCCAGGTAGTGATTTGGGGTGAGCTTGTGGGGTGGTGTGGGTGGGGAGAGGATCTGAATGCCAAACTGACAAGCTATGAATTGGCCTGCTTTTTTCCCAAAAATTGCTGAGCACCTGTTCCCTGAGAGTCAGGCCTTTTTAATCATCATTCCAGTCACTAATAATTTTAAGGTGCATGCCGTAATTCCTATAAAACTCCTGTTCCTTTTCCTTATTAGGAGTCACCGCATAAATATACAGTTTTAGACCAAAACTTGCTTCTGTAACCAAAATATAGTCAAGATCTTTTGACTGAAATATTTTACTTGGGCTTTTTCAAAAGCAAAATGGACTATTCACCATTTAATCATTCTCCCTTCTTCCCATCTTTTAAAGAGCTTATCTCCATGACCTATCATTTTATCAAAAAAATAAGCATTTTCTGAAGCAACGTTGACCTTTTGGAAGATTTTAAGGGAGACTATGTCTCAATCGTGGTTGTACAAATAGCAGCAATCTATTATTCATGCATACACTTTGTACAGCTGTTAAGTATTCAGAAGGGCTAGTTGTTCCTTCCTTAAATGTCAGCTTTTCAGCACTATAATTCTGATTTGTAGCCAGACCCAAAAAAGCTAAATATGGTATGAAGGGTTGTTGGTCATGGACTACTATTGAAGACACCTTTTGCTATACCTCACAAAAAAAGGCTCACTAGGAATTGCTTTTCCATGGTCAGTTCTTGAGAATTGAACACCAACCTTTGTGGGTGCTTGGTATTATCAAAGCAGTTGGCTGTGACTGCAGAAGCAGAGGAAACGTAGTATGGGCAGTTCAGCATCTTTCAATAAGTCTTGTGAATTGGGTATGAAGCCTCTCATCTTGTACAGACTGGTGTCTCTGCAGCTGCTCCCAGGGGTTGTCCAAGCACTGCTTTTTCTCGCCGCTCTAAAGTGCAAAGCAGAGTGAAATAGCTCAGGATCTTCCGTTTCTGTTAGGAGAGAATGTGTTGAGGTTTAGAGGGGAGGTGTAAAGATGTGGAAGTGAAGGAAAGCGTGATTGAAGGGGGGAGTTCCTACCAGTAAAAGCAGATTTGAAAGGTCGCATGGTCATTTTAGCCTGCAGCAAGGGCTTGTCTTTCATTGATGCGGTTGCTCCCAGAGACCTTCTTTGCACTGCTTCAGTTCAGCTCCCACTTTGGGAATGAGCAGGATGATGGTTAATCACATTTGCAAGGCACTTAGAGAGTAAAGGGGGAAAACAGTTACAAGTGCAAAGCATTAGCTTGCATTGAAGACAATGATAGTTGTGGCATCAGACTTCCATGAATGAATTAAAGGTATTTGAGGTCCTTATGTTGATAACTACAGTGTTTTTGTGAAGTCTCCTCTCTCGAGGATTATGATCTTATTCTTTGATTATCTGTAATGCAAGCACTTGTTTTTAAAAAAGACAAAACAAAATCACAGAGCCCAGAAGCGCTCAGCTCTGTCCCCCTCATTACTTGTGATGTGGGTAAGTCCAGCAGAACTTTTGAAGTTGGAGAAGAGGAATTTGTGATGAACAGATAGTTGTCGCTCTTCCTTTCTTCTCAAAAACAAAGTACTTGCAATAATAACAATAGATGTTTTGCAACAGGAATTGTTGAATGATACTAAATTCCTTCATTAGAGCTGGAAGCCCTGAGCATCTGCGGTTGTGATTGGGTGCTTGAGTAAAGGACCTCACCAGGACTTCATGAAGGGACATTTATCTTAAAAAAACAGTTTGTGGCAGCGTGAGCTGTGTTCCTTAGCTGTGCTACAGAGATGGAGAAAAAAGCCTACGAAGTTCCTGCGGTCTCTGGCTGAGCCTCTGGCTGAGCCTCTGCCTACCGCCTCGCTGTGGCTGACATAATGGCACCACATGTGGGAGGGGATATGATAATATTAGCTTAAGGGCTGTGGCCGAGGCGGGGGGAATTCACTAAATTTGAATTTATTTTACCAAACCAGTGCTTTCTGATTTCTGAAACCATTCCTGCCAAAGAACTGTTGCCCTGATATTTACTGTCTGCAGATTGTGTATGCCATGAAGACAGAGATAGTATTAAAGAAGTTAATTCAGTAACATCTGGGAAAAAAACACATCTCAGTGCATATCTTTGTGATGTTTGCTTCCTCCATGTCTTTTTGGGTCTAGATGGTTCCATCTGGCAGTATGCCCAGGTGGCCAAGAAGGCCAACGGCATCCTGGCCTATATCAGGAACAGTGTGGCCAGCGGGAGTAGGGAGGTGATCGTGCCCCTGTACTCGGCACTGGTGAGGCACCACCTCGAATCCTGTGTTCAGTTTTGGGCCCCTCACTCCAAGAAGGACATTGAGGTGCTGGAGCATGTCCAGAGAAGGGCGACGGAGCTGGTGAGGGGTCTGGAGCACAAGTCTGATGAGGAGCGGCTGAGGGAGCTGGGCTTGTTCAGTCTGGAGAAGAGGAGGCTGAGGGGAGACCTCATTGCTCTCTACCACTGCCTGAAAGGGGGTTGTGGTGAGGTGGGTGTTGGTCTCTTCTCCCAAGTGACAAGTGACAGGACAAGAGGGAATGGCCTCAAGTTGCGCCAGGGGAGGTTTAGGCTGGATATTAGGAAAAACTTCTTTACTGGGAGAGTCGTGAGACACTGGAACAGGCTGCTCAGGGAGGTGGTGGAGTCACCATCCCTGGAGGTGTTCAAGGAACGTGTGGACGAGGCATTGTGGGACATGGTTTAGTGGGCATGGTGGTGTTGGGTTGATGGTTGGACTTGATGATGTTACAGGTCTTTTCCAACTTCAGTGATTCTGTGTGTGTGTGATCACTCTCTGCAACTACCTGAAAGGGGGTTGTGGTGAGGTGGGTGTTGGTCTCATCTCCCAAGTGACAAGTGACAGGACAAGAGGAAATGGTCTCAAGTTGCACCAGGGGAGGTTCAGGCTGAATATTAGGCAAAATTTCTTTACTGAGGGAGTGGTGAAGCACTGGAACAGGTTGCCCAGGGAGGTGGTGGAGTCACCATCCCTGGAGGCGCTCAAGGAACATGTGGACGTGGCACTGTGGGACATGGTTTAGTGGGCATGGTGGTGTTGGGTTGATGGTTGGACTTGATGATGTTACAGGTCTTTTCCAACCTTAGTGATTCTGTGATATTCTGTGATTCATTTCAGTCCTTTGCTACTTTCAGAGTCTCTTCAGTGTTTATTTACCCTTTTATCATGCCCTCATCTCAGGAAATCACAACTGTTAGGTTAGAGAAAAAGCGTTTTGTTGAGGAGCCGTTCATTCCAACTGCTAAATACCAAATTTGCTCATAGGATGGCCTTGTTCCATGGTCTGTAGTGATCAACAGACAACTGATCTTAACAGACGTGTGTAATGACCATCCCCAGATTTATTTTTTGGAAGGCACAATGCAGGGAGCAAACTGAGTTCCTCACAACTAACACTTTATATTTGCTTGTGTGTAACTTAAGTATTTAGTGGTACCAAAATTAAAGGTGGTAGTTAAGCATGTGGAGCTGCTTGAGTATTTTTTCCAGACAAGGTCAGTGGTATGTTAGTGGCACCATGAGTGCTTAGTACTCCCTGAGAAAGTAAATAAAATCAGACTTCTTTATCAGTCCAAGAATAAATAATGGGACAAATCAGCCATTAAGAATGTAAACAGTGACCCTTCCATACAGTCTGAATAGCCACTGGCTCAAAAGAGCTGATGCTTTATAATTTGTCTGATTTTTGTATGCTTCAGATACAAGGGACCTGATGTCCTGTCAGACTTGCCTATTCCAGTGTTTTCTGTGCTCAGAAGCTTTGTGCTACAAGAGACAGCTTGTGCTTCTGCCTGCTCTAGAAAATCTTTTCCTAGTGGCTGGTGTAGAGCTTGGGTATTCATACACCAAATGCAACTCTGGGTCAAGCAGAAGGAACATCTGTGCTTTGCACAGCTACAGGCAAGTGGCAATCCCAAACAGGAAGCATGTTCAAGCAACATAAATCTATAGATTTTTGTTGTGGCAAGTTGCACTTGTCTCATGAGGCATTGACAAATGTCCTCTAATAAATTGTGTTGCAGTGGTTTAAGATGTTTCTGCTCTCAACCGTCTCCCTGCCCATTTCCAGGTGCAGCAGGAGATGATGTGGACAGGCCGCTTATTATTGCCGGTGCAAGATTACTCAACTTAATCCCTATTGTGGGTTTGAGTTTATAATGGGACTATGAATTGAAATATTTTAGGTGTTGTCCCCTGTTCTTGCTCACCTGCAATATGTTCAGCACAGAGGTGAAGCACCATATTAAATTGTGACAAGTTACCAGTGTCAAAACCTCTGTTTGCACCCTAGTTCAGAGTACTGCAAATGACAGTTCTTTTGTTCCCTAACAACAGGTGAATTTGGCTGGGGAAGCTGCATTCAAGTGCCATGTCTGGTTATATGTGCTCTGCTTTAGTGTTCAGACTGCAGTTGCACAGTAATAATGGAGTAGATCTCGGGGAGGATTTCAGGGAGTTCAAACTACAATTGGCAATACTTCCTGCACAGTGACACTTGCTGTGTCTTATTTTTACTGCTGGATACTCTGTGTTGAGATGGTAGATCATATTTCACAAGCTTTAGCTACATTGCATTAATATGATGGCATCTCAGGACCCAAATCAAACTGAGGTCTCCACTGTAAGATCAACTTCTTTTTGTACAGTGCCTGACACTTTGAGTTTAGGTCTTCAGGTGGTGTGGCAAATTGATAAAGTAGTAGTACTGCTGAGTACTGAGCAGGTTCATGGGCTTGGAGTCCTCTCCCATCATTCCATTTTTGTCTGTTGTGACTGTCTCCAACTAAGCTGGTTACTTGGCTCTCGCCTGAGCCAAAGCAGAGAGGAGTGGGCAGTGCTTGAACTCCTCCTTTACCAGGTACCTAAAATAGAGCAGGTGAATCATGACCTAAACTTCACTGCATTGTCTAGGTCCCCATAGTCTATAGAAGAGCTTGGGCTACATAGCTTGGATGGACACCTCTTTTCCCAGCAAGGCTGAAGTCTCTGTAGTTGAAACACTTGATGCAGGGGGGATTTGGGGAGCAGTGACAAATTTGCTTCCTTGGTTTTTTACAGTGAGAACTCCGTGCGTGGGAATATTAGGTAATTTGCCTGAAGTTGCACAGAAGATCTGTGGCAGAGCCACAAGGATAAATCAGACTTTCCAAATTATAATCCGGTGGCATAAATCTGAGCCTGTCTCAATACGAGATTGGCCATTGCCTGAGGAAATGCGCCTTTAAAATGTGTCTTTGATGGGTTCATACCTGCTGTTTGGCTTTGTGTAACAGGTAGAGAGCTTCACGCTGAGTTTTCATGTCTTGGTTCACCGTCCAAATTATGTGCTGGCACAGAAGGCACTGCTGCTCTGAGCAGCTGACAGAACTGGAGCAGTGATAACTAGACATCTTGCCATCATTTTGCTTTGCAAAAATAGTGACCAGCTTTGGCCAGACTTCAGATTCCAGTAACTCTTTCCAGCAAGCTCTGTGGGCTGTGCTGGAAATGCATCTTAACTGTTTCAGGTCCCATTGGATTGAGTAGCAGCACTCAGCTTGAACGCTTGAAGATGCTGACAGACAAAGGGTTAAGGGATTTATTACCAGACTCTCTTAGGCAAAGAGAATTAACAGATGAAAGTGAGCCGCTTGCCTTTTATTTTTGTGTGTGAGTAGCCATATCGTCATCGCCCGCTGCATTTCAAGGCAGAGCCTAATTGGCAGGTGAACTGAGCAGAGCCCTGTAGCAGACTGAGTTTCCATTTTACTGCTTTCGTACTTTAAAAGCTTTTCTGTTCTCCACAATTGTGTCTTTTTCTATATTTGAAATGCTAAGTATGCTCTAGTGAATGCGAAGCCTATCGAAAGTAATCTGGTTTGAAACTAAAAATAAACTGTTTTTCATGGCAAACCTGGGCCTTTTTTGGCACAATTTTGATTTACGAATAAATTGGGTGCCTCTTGGAGAGGTGAGGAAGGAGGAGTGTCTCTGGTTCCTTCCCGCATCCTCTCGTGCCAGCCCGTGCTTTGCTGCATAGCTCTCTGAGGCTTGCACTGCGTGTCATCGCATTTACCTTTTGTGCTCGCCTCAACACATTTCGCAAACTGAGGTGTGCTGCGTGAGGACATGGCTCAGGAAAGCTGAACTTACCACACTGCTAAGGGTGCTTGGTGATAAACCTCCAAAAGTGCATGCCTTGCTGCGGCAGAAGGTGGAAGTATTGAATGGCCAGAGGGGCTGTTCTGGAGCATGTGTCAAGCCATGATCTAGAAAGCATCGTCAGCTGCTGCTGCTTTTGTTCTGCTGTGCTGGAAAATAAAGTTTAGGATGCTCTTGGGTAAAACTTTTTAGTAAACTTGCTGGAAAAAAAGTCAACATGGACCATCTTTAAATCATCTGCAGATAACGAAGCACATGTCTTCCACTGCCTTCCTTTAGGATATATTGAAGGAGTGATGTCTCTTCTCTCTTAAACTAGTATAAAGAATTAAAAGTTTATTGGAGTGGAGGCTGAAACCCTGTAATCTTCTCTCAGCTGAATGTTGAAGCTGGCCCTGCTCTTAGTTGGGTGGAGTGGACCAGAAGACCTTCAGCAGTCTTGTCCAATCTTAATTGTACTGTGACTTTATGAATGGTAGGAGGCATTTCATGTAGCACTGGCTACTTTATTTTCTGTATTTATGTGTATATAAAATACATGCAGAAGAAGATCAAAGGAAGGGCTGAGGGAGAGCCACCTCTGAACTTCACACTTCCAAGTAGTAAAGTTACTTCCTCAGGAGAGGCAAGACCTTATTTCAGACCCATGTCCTGAATCATACGCATGATAGATCTGATCATGTCTTTTTTTTTTTTTTTGGTGCATATACTACACACATCTACCACCTCCAGTTTGGGGAATTCAGCCTCGCTTCCCTGTTACAGTGAAAGAACCTGAAGTGTTTCATTTGGGATAGAAACAGAGGTTTTTAGATTGTAGTTTTGGTAAGAACAGAATAAGGTAGATTAAGCTTGATCCATGGTTTGTTTTGTATTTTTGCTTTGGCAGCCAAATTGCAAAACCAGTTATTCACACAGCCGTATTTCTAGCTGCTTGTGATTTATGGAAGGAGCTGAGAGATATTTTACGAGATAAATCTCACTACTGTGGCTGACGTCCAGCTTTAGTCAAAGCTTTTTGTCTGCGTAAAATTCCCCTGCCATTCCAGCTAGATATGATATTCCTCGCTGCTTTTCTCAAACCGGGAACTTGCATAGCTGCAAATGATGGGACTGCAGTGGAATTCAGCCCCACATGTGGATAAAGGGGCTGCTTATGTTTCCAAGCAACTTTCTGGGGGCCGATTATATGTATTCTAAAAGAAAAACAAGAAAACAGTTTGCTGGTTGTTATGAAAAAAAAAAATTGAACCTGTATAGAGTACAATTCTTTTTCCCCTATTTTACTAAAAGTCACAGATCTGTTTTGTTAGACAGGCTGCAGTTCCGCTATCTTCGGTAGCGTTACCTGGATGCTCATGTACCATAGCAGTTGATGTTGTGGCATAGTGCTGTGATAATTTGCTTTCTTGGAGGCTATTATTGCAATTGATCGGATAAACTGCTCTGATTAAGCAGGCAGCATGAGGATATCCTCACGGACCCATCTGTGGATACCTAAGGAAGCAGATCACGTAGGCTAGCAGTGACAGCAGGGATAAGCCCTTTCTGATCTGAAGCGACTGAGAAGCTGGAGTTCTGGTCAGTATGATATGGTGCTTCCAAATCTCCCTGTGATGCATCCGAGGGAAGGCAGCTAAGGCTCGCCTATCAGGCAGGTGCTTTCAATTCATGCAACCAGGCTTCGTAAAGGAGTAGCCACAAGAGGGAAGAAAAGGCAATGATATAACTCATGCCTTGGGCTGCTGGTAAAAGGAACCAGTGGTACAGGGTGAGGAATTAAGACAGATTTTTCTTGCATTGTTTGGATCTCTGCTTTTGGACTTGGTTGTGTGAACTGATGAAAATTAAAGTGGAGTAGGCCCCATAAGTCAGTGTGGGGTATTGTTATGTATGTCTTCTAGCCTTAAGAATGCATCAACCTGGCTTTCTCCTTTCACTTTAGAGGCTTCTGCCCTGTTTGGACCAGTATCTATAGACTTTTTCAGACAACAGGGTCTCCACACAATCTTGGAGTAGCTCAGGGTGTTTGCTTACAGTCCCTCATGCAAATGGTAATTTGCTAAGTGTAGTGTAAAGTGGTTGGTGTGTAATATAATGCTTGCAGCCTGGGATAGAGCTATAGCTGGTGCATCTGTTGTTTCTCATCTCAGGTACAGCCTCAGCCTCTTGGCCGCCTTGATGTCTGTTCATACCACTCCACCCTCTAGTCCCTTGAAAATTGTTTGATTGCCCAAGCCTCACTTTTTCCCTTCTGCTCCATCCAATGACACTTCTTTCTTTAGTGGTTTGTAGTAAAACAACGTTTTCTGTCCTTTGACCTGGTCCCTGCCTAACCTTGCTTCAGCCGGGCCATCCCCTTCTGGCTTTGCACCAGCCGTGCTCTTTGTGTGCATCAGCTCCCAACGTGCGCAACATCTCAGGACAAGCTACTGCTCTGAGATGCAGATGTACCAAGGAGATAATAACAGAGCCAGCAAAAAGCTGATATTTATGCTGATTTTTACCTCTAATTCATTCCCCAAGCCCCATATAACCCTAACATTTCAGATTCGATTTTTCTGGTCTTTAGTGCATTTTTTAGTTCATCTCAATTCAGCTTTTTGGAGCAAGACCTGTGTCTTTTTACCGGCATGCTTCAGGGCAGACTCCAACAAATGATTTAGTCATTTAAAGCAATGAAATAACTAATTGCCATGGATCGATTCCATTTCTCAAAGAACCGGCTGGTCAATCCCTGAAAGCTCTCAGTCTTTTCTTCTGACAGATACTACAGAAACTGAAGGGCCTTGCCTTGGAGACAGAAGCCGAGCTGGAGAGACAGGATGAAGCTCTCGATTCCATCACTACCTCCGTAGACCGTGCGACGCTGAATATTGACAAGCAGAACCGCAGAATAAAGAAACTAACGTAGCGCCCGGAGGAGCCAGTGGGGATGGTATCGTGAGGAAGAGGAGTTTCGGGGAACTGTATTTTTCAAGACTGTTTCTTTAATAGACACTTTGATTGCATGGGAGGTGTTTGCAATATTGTCTGGAATACGATGCTGCTGTTGTCGAATTCCTGAGGGTTTTGAAAATGTTTCCAGACTTGGATGATGTTTGAAAGCTGTTTTAGGGTTAAAAAGGCCAAGACTTTTAATTGCGGTGAAACAATGATAGTGGATTCTTTACTACAGAAAATCTGTAAATATGAAGGGA
This sequence comes from Gavia stellata, assembly GCF_030936135.1. NCBI lineage: Eukaryota > Metazoa > Chordata > Aves > Gaviiformes > Gaviidae > Gavia > Gavia stellata. The sequence continues at coordinate 2,364,614 of NC_082599.1, forward strand.
GGTGATATAATCTGAATCAACTTTTATGTGCTTTTTTTATGTTGCTGCTTTTGAAAGTTGGGGTTTCTTTTTACTGCAACGAAGAAGTGAAGGAGAAATGAACTGCATATGAGACTACTTTAGATGATTACAGCCTATTAATTCTCTCTCAAGGTCTTTCTTTAAAGTAGTTAATAGCTGAACTAAGGGCCAGATGTCCAACTACAAATCATTGAGACTTTTTTTGTAAGTTAATGCTGAGGTGAGCAAATGATGGTGATAAAACCTTGTTTTTCCCTGAGCAAATAGTTTTAATAGGTTTCAATCATGCTTTTTATGTACCCAGAAATTTTATAAGAGTAATAAAGACTTAGTAGCCACAGCTGTCTGTTGCCATGTCCTGGGAAATCAAGAGAAGAAGGTTAGTTAATGTGCATGTATTGGTAGAGACATCTACTTACTGAGCAGATATTTTTTTGCCAGTTGATAAATGTTTTGCTTACTTAAGTCACTTATGAAAAGTAAGTGTCGAAGTTAAATACATGCTTCCGCTTTCAGAAAAGGGACTGCTGATCTTCGATGATCATCTGCACTTTTTTGTGTGTTTTATTTTTCCCTTTTAAACTGCATGCGTAGTGACGGAATTGATTTTGGAGTGGAGAAAGTGATTTTCTTCACGGTGAAATTTACTCAGTTCTTGCAGTTGCCTGTTTGTATCCCTCATCTGCACACAGTGGTTTTATATTTTTGGTAATAGTCTGGTATGGGATGCAGTGTCCTCAGAGCATCATGAACGTAGCGTTTACTTAGTGTCGTGCCTAAATACCATGTAGGATCTGGGCTGCCACATCTCTCATGGATGTTAGTGGAAGGTCTCTTGTCCCTTTGCTTCTCTCTCCTTCATTTTCCAAGGATCTCCGACCCTCTAAGCGGGAACTTTGAGTTGTGTGGAGCATCATGTGGTTTTTGTGTGTCTACTCAGATTCACAGGCTGGTCGGAACTGTAGACACTTGTATAACATTTGACAGCCGTGGTACATCCATCTACCTTGTGGCTTTTATTTATTTGCACTAACTGGTGGTGAAGCATTTCAAGTCTTCTTGTAGACCTGTATTTCTAAATTAAAAGGGAATATTATCAATTATTGTCTAACGGGTTTTGTTGAGTTTACAGTTGGCTTCGAGACTACAGGACAGTGGAGACCTTTTCCCCTTGTAACTTACTTGATACTATGTAGGAGAGATTCCAGGTAATCCATGTATCTATCGCCTGTGGCAGAGAACTCACATTTCATCAATTCCTACAGTTTACCAGCTATTTTAGTTCAAAGTAGCTGTTGTAATAGGTCTTTTATTTTTTTAAGTGTTTTTATATGAAAAAATTCTTCTTGTATTGCTTTCAAATACAACACTTTCGGTGCAATATTTTTAGCTCGTGAAGCTTTGAACTGTTTATTCCACTGACAGTTGATGTGAAATTTTCCTGTTTCAGAGTAATTCAGCTTACCTTTTAAAGACACGTACAGTAAATCACGAGGAGTATGTTGTTTTCAAGATCTTACTCTACCTTGTTTTGTCTTACTTCATATTAGTTTGTTATACTGGAGTAAAGTGTACTTCTGCACTGCAAGTTCTTCATTTACAGTTCAAGTTGTTGCTGGCATGCACTTTACCTACTTGCTGAATATGGTGATTATATATACATACACTATGTACTGTGAAATAAATATTGTTTGGGGTTCTCTTGTTTGTTTCTGATACCCAAACCACTGTTGTTTTACTGTGAAAGGAAGGTATGTTTACACAACTAATTATTTTGTGAATTTAAAAGTACACTTTGCACAAAATGTTATGTTAACTGAACCTGGTGCTGACTGGGAACAAGTCTCTACACTGCATTAGTCCAAAACAGGATTGCCAAAAGTAAATACTAATTACACGTTGTTTAGTTTAGCATTCTTTGTGCCATACTTTTTACTGCTGTGGTTTTTAGCACTAGCTGTTGCATCTGATTCAGAATTGTGTGGTTTGTGTTAGTCCAATGTGTCCACGCTAAAGCAAAAAATGGTAATATTGTTTGTAAGAAGTGACCCATTCTAGAGCTGTGCATTAGCTAAATTTCATGTACCCAGAGGACTTTCAGTCTGTAATTTCTTCTTATTAAATATCTTAATAGTGATCTTCTTTCTTGTGTTCACTTGGCTAAGAAGTTGCAGTAAAAAATACTCTATCCACCCCCATGTCATACTGTGGGACAGAATTTAATGTAGCACTTCTTGTAGGATTGGCTTTGAGAATAGGCTTTTTTTTTTTTTCATTTAAAAAAAAGGAAAAATATTAACTGGTGGAATATCATTGATGTGAAAGTCAGCTATCCTCAGCTGGACAATGAAGCGGGTGAATGTCAGCACGGTGTACGCGGCGGCTGGTACTCTGTCCTGTGGCACAGGAGCTGCTCCAGCTCTTAGAGAGTGGACTAAGAACTGTTTGGACATGTCGCAATTTGAACAGCCTCTTCGTACACAGGTATAAAGATTTTACTCTGATCAAGACTTCTCTTATTATGTAATAATACAGCTTCTGTTATTGCCAGAAGTGCTTAGAGCCTCCTCAGTTCCCTTCTACCTTAAACCCAAGCACCGTTATTTTCCAAATAACACAGATCTGGACCAATGCTCCATGGGGGAAGATGCAGCAGGTAGCATGTGCCAAACAGTATTCATGTGCTTTATTCTTCACTGACATAATTTTTGTCTATGTGAGGCTTTGAGACATACTCCTAGGATAACTTTTGCCTTTTGTATGCACAGTTTGTTTGTTCTTTGCAGGTCTTTCACTACAACGTGAAAAGTGGGGGCCTTTGTCATTAAGAGACATAAGGAAAAAACCTAATAAAAGAGATTCTAACCTGAAAAATAGAAAGGTTTTACTTGGGAAGTCTTTTCAGCTCCTGCAAAACAGAACTAGGTTGTACTGTATCATGTGGTAGGTTTATAATCTGATGTGTGTTCACGGCAGTGATGAGTGAGCCTGAAATGACTGGAGCTTAACTGTACTTCTGCATAGGAGTTTGAATGTCTCCAGTGGAATCACTGAAGTGCTGATAATAAGCACGGCACTTTGCAGTCCTCAGACAAGTGGTGTAAGGAGCTTTTTTCAGGCAATTAATTAATTTAACCAAAACCTCATAATAGCTGTCTGTGTTTCCAAAGCCAGTGCTTTGAAACCACTGGTATGCTCTTCACAGAAGGAAATGGAGCAAAGCTGCTTGCACGTGTTGAAGCCTTGCCTCTGGGAAGAGTGTTCGGGAGAGAAAGTGGCTGTATTTACTTCTTTGATACGACAAACCACGGCAGCAGTATCCCTTCCCTCTGCTCGCTGTGTGTGAGCGATGTCAAACTTCAGCCTGGTAGAGGGAACAATTAATTTTGTAATGGTCCTAGTCATTGATTTAACAGCTAGGTTTTGCAGAGTAAACAGCGCTTATCTCACCTACCACCCCAGGCTCGCGTGTTTGCGACTCGCAGCTCAGCACGAGGCTTCTAATGGGGCTGCTTGGGCTGTCCATCATGGACCTGGTGGGAAGTGTGCTGGCTTGGGCTTTGCCCAGCGGCCTTTTCCGTCTGGCAGCAGTGCATCATGCACTTGCTCATCCCAGCCCAGTCAGCCTGTGCTGTCACTGTTGAGCATTTTGCCTCATCAAGGTAAATACAGTGCGTGGGGCCAGCTGCGTGCGAGCCAGGGCACACTGAAGACAAAACAAGCACCCTGGATTCAAGCTGCCTTCTGTTCCAAGTGGAAAAGTGTTTGCTTAATGGTTTAAAAGCCCACCCTGGCTTCTGCCACGTGGTTTAATTTTAAACCAGTGCATTTTAACCCTTTTATGGTTTGGCAGCAGAGGGGTTAAAGTAGTTCAACACCAAAATTAAGAAGCCTGAGTTCAGGATTCTGGCATTTTTTTGTTGTTTCCTAAGAGTTTAATTGGATCCTAGATCATTCAGGCTGGGGGGAATAAGAACTGAAGAGAGCCAAAGGGATAATGGTATCATAAGCTATTGCCTTACAGAAGGCAGTGTGCTTTGACCATAGCAGCCTGATGCAGCTCCTAGTATGTAGTTAAGCCTCAAGCTGTCTGGTTTCCAAAAGGTGCCTGCCGGGGTGTTAGGTGTGTGCTCTGCTCAGCTTTCCTGCTTAGCACTGTGGATTTGGTGCAGCTTAGAGAAAAACGCATGGATCTAGAACTGCCCTAGCTTTTTATGTGACAGCTAAACCACTGAACTGTAAGGATGCTCCTGGGAGTAAGTCAGTAGTAAGGAAGAGGGAGAGCAATGGGGCTTTTGCCTCTCAAAAGGATGGTGTAGATTTGGGTGTAGATTCTGGTTTCACTGGTTGAGAATTTGTTCAGGAGCTGGCAGCAAAGGGCAAGCTTTGGAGGGCTGGGTTATTTCAGGATGGAGCGGGGGAAACAGTGCTTCAGATTTCTGGAGGAGGAAATTTGCTCTGCTGGGTGGGATGGGACTGCTTCAGAGAGGAGAAGGAAACTCGAGGTGGAAGATCTGCCCTTAGTTTAACGGGCTGTCAGCCATGGGATTTAATTCAGATCCTCTCTCGGGGTTCATGCTCACTTTGTAGCAGCTGAAAATGAGGATCTTTCCTCTTGGTATTTCCATTGCTTATCTGTAACATGGCAATATCACTGTTTCTCATCTCTTCAGTACCCTAAAACTGCTAATAATCTATGTTAAAAGTGCCCATCCTAGTGTGGAGCTGCTTTTGTAATTAGGGGAGCAAATCCAGTGAATGAATGTTGAACTCACTGGAACCTCCCTCTGAGTGAATTACTGGTCTCCCCCATTTCACAGGTGGTGGAATCAGAGACAGCAGACCGTTGACCGATTTAAGGATCGGCCTGCAAGGAGGACTAAGCCACAAACTGCACTTAAGCCTCTGAAGCGTAGGGTTAGGAGCAGGACCATCTTCTAACACTCGGTGAGGCTCATGAGGCCTTTCATCATCGTGTAGTGTTCATCGTAGGCTTGTAAAACACTTGCTGCTTAACATTTTGCTTCTAGTTTAGACAATGAGCATGAATTTCGGCAAGCTTCAGTGCATAACGTCTGCGAGGACTGCTGTAGTCCTTTTGAGAAAGAAAGACCTACCCAGAAATGTTGCGGTTTCTTCCATATGGCACATGTTTTTAATACGATGCTTTGTACGGCGGTGAACGTTGTTTACAGCCATAAAGGTATGGCTTGAGGGTAGGAAGGCTCTGCAGAGGGATCTGGACAGGGAGGTGGTGGAGTCACCATCATTGGAGGTGTTCAAGGAATGTGTGGACATGGCATTGTGGGACATGGTTTAGTGGGCATGGTGGTGTTGGGTTGATGGTTGGACTTGATGATGTTACAGGTCTTTTCCAACCTTAGTGATTCTGTAAGGACACAGAGACAGGAGAGGGTAATTGCAGGAATGCAGCAATGCCAAGGGCTCCCTTCCATGTCGGCATCTCCATTCAGCCCTCCCTGTGTTGTCAAGCTGCTGAACACCACAGGCTGGAAAAGGAATCCGTGTTCGGTGAAAAGGATTTCCAGGACTTGAATTCTCCTTTAGGAAATTAACCTCTTGGGCTGCCTCCATTCTTTTCCTTGTAACTTCTGTGTAAGAAGCAAACCATGCTGCAGGCTTGCATTTTTTTCTCTAATACAGTTTTAATCATGGGTTTGGGCAGAGTTTTTGACTGGGCTTGCTGGGTATGCTACATGGTGAATACTGGCGGCTGTATGAGCTTTAAGTCATCTCATGGCATTCATAAAGTTGTATAAAAATCACTGCCTGCATTGTACAGAGGTGATAACAGGTATAGAAATTGGTATGTACCATAGTAAGGCCTCAAAATTCGTATTCACTTAAATAGACCAAATGATTTCTAATACAACTGTTTGCCAAGCCTTTGCCTTTAGCTAAAACAGTTTTGAACTGGAAATGATGTTTTATAGGAAGAAAGAATCAAGGTATCAAAGTGCCATCGAGTGATGATTGATGCACCAAACTTCTTGGTCTTTTCTCCTGCCTGTGGTTTCAGAGGACTTGCAGCTCTGACGGGTTTCACATGAAGCTGCCTAATTCTGGACACTCTTGGCCAAGCCAATATTTGCAGCTCTGTCATTGATAATCCTACAGCATATCCATGCCAACCAGAATTGGAGCATCATCTTCCTGGTTAGAAAGCCCATATCCCATCCCATAGACCAGAAGGAGAACAGTGTTCCTTCTGTTCCTTGGTCATGTTAGACTGACTTTAAATGTAATAGATCTCTTATTGCTTGCTAGTCAGTACGCTGTCTGAATGCAACCTTTTCAGGAGACTGCGTTTGTAATGCGTGTATCTCTGTGCTTTCATAACTGCTAGCAGTGATACTGTGGTGAATTTTTTTTCCCATACACATCAAGTGTTCAGCTTGACAACTGGATCCTGTTCAATTTTGAACTACTTAATAGATTCCAGCCTTTTCCTGCTGCACTGTGGGTGGAAATAAATGACAATCAGACCCTGGGTTTCATGCCACGTTTTTCTGTCCGGATTCCCCTTCTTCCTCCTGAGATGAAAGAGCCAGATCTTGCAGCCTGGTGGTAAAGCAAGCCAAGGAGCTATCTGAGGGTGTTACGCCGTGAGCTCTCAACAGGTCAGCTGCTCTGATCATCCGTTTTTATATTCAAATCCTGTGGTAAATGTTTATATGTTTATGCCTCTTGATGAAGAGTAAGATACTTGCATTTGATGGGATAAGCAAGCACGTACAACTACCTTGGAGCTGCAGATGCTCCCTGGCTCATCTTATCTTGTGTGGAAGGTGTCGAGCCCCAGCCAAATCCTTGATGTATCAGGTAAGGATCAGTTTCTTAATCTAGTGCCTCTTTTTCTATTCACGGCAAGGATTCCTAGAAGGAAGTACAGGGGGGAGGAAAGAAGAGGACTGGAGGAAGGAAAAGATGGACGTGGATGTTGGAGGGACCGTTCGTTCAGAATCTTCCCATAGGCTGAAGGACTCTTGCTGAATTCAGTGCTGCCTGTTTGTAAACTCAAGCCTCTGGTGCCATCAATGCTCCTACCGTTTTGAACATGACAGGGTAATGATTTTCACTCTTCTTTAAAGTGTGTGAATAATTTGGGATTTGGATTTTTTTTTTTTCTATTTTAATCCTCAAGCCCTGTTTCCTAACCAATGGAAAAGGTGTGCCATTCCACACCTGCTTTTGTTGAAGGCTAGTAGCTATGCACAGTTTACAGCACAAATTATCTTTAAAGTACTCAATAGCTTAATCCCCTTTTCTCGTTTATAATTTCAGGCTGTGGCTTCATACATTGGGAATTTTATATAGAACATCTCCCATCCAGTGCTCTCACTCCATCAAGCTAATCTTCATAAACAGCCTGATGAGAAGTGTTTGTTCCCAGGACAAGAAGGGATTTCTGGGTGTAAAGTTGATAATTAAGAGAAATTTATATCCGGTCACAGCTTGATCAGAAATATCCCATGGGATATTCCCTCTGTATTAAAAAGCTCTCTGCCTCAATTCTCCCACAGTCAACTGGATCTTATAATTCATCCTTAGCCTGTCTTTAAATTGCTTAATGGTAAACCTTTAGGACGTAAAATCACCTGTTCATTTGTAAACACCTAGCACAGTGGGGCTTTGGATGACACTGTAGTAAGAACAACAATAATCTTAGATGAGCTATTAGTAAGCTGGTGAAGGCAGGCCCTGGAGCAGCTGCCCACGTCTCGGTGTAGCGCCTTATCCAGAAGTTCCTTCTTTTGTTCTTGACCGTATTAGCATAGTGCTAATATTTGTCTTCAAATTATTCACTGCTCCTGTGTGAGCTGTCTTTACCTGTTCAGATGTTCAGTGGTCACGTTGGTGTTTGTATGGATGCAGGTGTGGAAGAGGTGAGAGTTTATTTCACTGGGCTCTCAAGAGATATTTTAAAGAGGGAGAATTTTTCCTTGGACACTAGATGTTCCTATTCCACTGGGATTCAAGGATGAAAGGATCATGGTACTTTACGGTACTGCTAAGCTGTCTTTCAAGACTGGTATATAGCCAGGTTTCCTCCCGTTTGGTCTTAGGAACCAAGGTGCCTGGATTGTCATCCTGTATTTCTTCTATAGTCGTTGGGGAGAGAGTCATGGAGAGAGACTGGCACTAAAAGGCCATCCTTCTGGATCAGACTCAGCTCCCTGCCAGGACTGCTGCCCTCCACTTCCACGCCTGCTTCTTGCAAAATCCTCTGCATGATATTCAGATCCCGTTCCTCTTCCTGTCCCACCTCGGGGCAGGGAGTGGAGATGCCCTACTGTTTCCCCAGCTCCCTTGTTCTCATCTCCCCCATTTCCATTCGGCCTCCTCCAAACATCTACAGTCATCTCCTCCTTGGTTGTCAGTAGGTGCAAGGAGTAACAGTCTCAGGGTCTAAGGCAGTTTGGATAAATGTTTGCAGCTCTGTGCAATGAAACCACACATACGTGTATAAATTGGACACAGTTATCTGAGAATAAAGCCAGGCTCTCATCATGGTGTTCCCATGTGCTGGAACATGCTGGAGCATGTTTGGGTTTATTTCACAGGGCTTCTCTCTCCTTCAGCATGACCCGTCTGTCTTGCTTAGGACAGGGCCACAGGTTATTTCAGATTTGTCTTTTGACAGTTCAGCTTCCTAATTCCACTCCAAAATAGGATGTGTCCTTCCATGTCGAGTCCTTGCTCAACTGTCCTGCCCATGCTGCTCTGTGCATTCCATCCGATGCACTCATGGGGGAAGAGATGCTCTGTTTGGCAGATTCGAAACTGTGATGGTCCCAGAGGCTGGATACAGTTGAAGAGACTATGGAAACACCAGCTGATTCTGATCTCTCTACTTGAACACCTTCAGACTTCAACAAGGATATTTAGAGGGAAGAGTCTTGTTTGTTGCATGCTTTGGTAGCAGACTCATCCCTTCTGTATCAAGAGAAGCTTCTTCTTGGGTCCAGTGCAGGAAGGCCATCCAGAACCCTTCTGATTTCAATGGGAAGCAGTTATGCCATTGGAAAATCCATTCTTGGGACTGTTTTTTACAATTAACGGGAAATTTTTGTGGCATCTGATTTTTTTTTAAAAACGGGATGATGCAAATTCAGATGCAAAGGAGGGATTTTGGCAGATCAGAGAAAGTTGTCCAGCCTACTGAATATTGTATAGGCTGGGGTTTTAGTATCCTGCTTTTGTCTTCATATATATTTTTTTGGGGGGAGGGGGAAATGGAGCATTGCCGTTTTGCAGTCTAGAATGAAACATTTTAGAAAGAGCAAACTGCTACATCCTCTGTGCAAGGCAGGGTGCAAAGTCAACCTGCTGTCTCCATAGTCCTTGCTAAGTAATGGCACTGTCAAATGCTTCCATGCATTTATTTATTGAATTTCTTTCTTTTTGAGACACAAATATATATAAAAATAGACCAAAGTTTAATGTAAAAATTCCTCTTTTGCTTTCATTTCTTCAGCTGTTCAAGGTGACTCTTCTTATTTGGTGTAAAGGTGAATTTGCACTGAAAGCACTTCAGTTTAACTTGTTGCTCTTATATCATTAAAGGCCAATTTTTTTTAATGCTTTGGGGCCAAACCCTGCACGCTGATTTGCATGACCAGACCCTTGTTGCCTGATTTCATTGTGCTGCAGGGATCTGCTCAGGATCTCTGAAACAAATGATTCAAACAAATACTCAAATGGATGGATTAAAAAAAACAAAGCAACAAAATAAAATCAGTCTTTGACACAAGTGCCAGAGCCTGGACTACCCTTTCCCGGACAGATTGATGCTGGAAGATTGTAGAGCGCTCAGGTATTTTGTTCAGTGGGAATCTCGTCCTTATGTAAGTACACAGACGTATTTCTTTTATGCATTCATAAAAATATAAATTAAAGCAGCATGCTGTTTGAATGCAAGCATAAAATGGATCAGCTCCCAATATAGACTGCTTTAGAAATAATCTTTAGCAAGAACAGACATTTCAAAAATTATTATAAGCAAGAGACTTCTACACCATCCAGCTGTGAAGTTTTTCAGGCTATATGAGTTACTGTGTTCTCAAATCTGTCAATTTTACCATAAATACCATGCAATTTAATTTTTTTCCCTTCCAACTCCAGCTGCCAAATTTTGATGATTAAGTGAGAATCTGATTTTTTAATCCATTTGCAGTTATTGAGGTTGCAGAGAAGCTTTGGCTTCAGAACAACATTACAAACTTTTCAAGACCAAAAAGGCAGGTTTGGGCATTGATTTCTTTTAAAATTAAGATTTTTCTGCCACTTCTCTAACTCCAAGACCGCTTCAAAGTTAGGAAGCTGATGGTCCTGTGCTCCTTCCATAATAAATTGATGGAGAGAATCTCCTCCAAAGAACTTGGAGCAAATGCCTCCTTTAAAGCTTAGAGGACTTTCTGCCTGTCTGCCACTGAGCTTGGCTTTCTCCTTGCTCCTTGGGGTCAGCTGGGAGGAATTGTACTTGCCCTGTCCTTTAGTGGTAAAATCTCCCTGCTGAGGAGGACAGCGGTGATTTTAGGATCGGGCTGCAGGTGGGCACTTCAGTGCCAAGTCCCCCCTGCAGAGCATCTCGGCAGTGAAATCCGGCTTTCTTCCAGGTTGCACGTCGTTAATGTAAAAGCATTAAGTGCAATAGGTGACCCAGGAGTGTGTTACCTCTGCTCAGCAATCCCTCTTGCTTCGGCACGACACTTAATCAGGCATTTGAGTCCCAATGCGCTTTAAGCTTACCCTAAATCTTAAGCACATGTTTAAGTGTTTTGCTGACTAAGGGTGAGATTTAATAATGCCTGGCTTTTATATAGCACCTTCCATAAATGTCACATCTTGGGGATTTTAGAGCAAGTAGATGGGCTGGATGAGCAGACAGTGAGGTGGATTGAGAACTCAGAATGGCCAGGCCCAGAGGGTGGTCATCGGCAGCATGAGGTCTAGTAGGAGGCCAGTAACTAGCAGTGTAGCCCAGGGGTTGATGTTGGGTCCAGTCTTGTTTAACATCTTCATTAATCACCTGGATGCCAGGGCAGAGCGTACCCTCAGCAAGTTTGCAGATGGCACCAAACTGGGAGGAGTGGCTGATACTCCAGAGAGGTGTGTTGCCATCCAGGGGCACCTCAAAAGCCTGGAGAAATGGGCTGACAGGAACCTCATGAAGTTCAACAAGAAGTGCAAAGTCCTGCCCCTGGGGGGGAACAACCCCAGGCACCGGGACATGCTGGGGGACACCCAGCTGGAAAGCACCTTGGCAGAAAAGGACCTGGGGGTCCTGGTGGGCACCAAGTTGCACATGAGCCTGCAACGGGCCCTTGCAGCAAGGAAGGTGAATAGTATCCTGGGCAGCATTGCCGGCAGGTTGAAGGAGGTGGTCCTTCCCCTCTCTTCAGTGCTGGTGAGGCCACACCTGCAGTATTGTGTCCAGTTTTGGGCTCCCCAGTACAAGAGAAACATGGACATACTGGAGAGAGTCCAGCAAAGGACCACAAAAATGTTGAAGGGACTGAGGCACCTCACATATGAGGGAAGGCTGAGAGAGCTGGGACTGTTCAGCCAGGAGAAGAGAAGGCTTGGGGAGATCTTACTAATGAGTGTAAATACCTGAAGGGAGGGTGGAAAGAGGACCGAGCCAGGCTCTTTTTAGAGGTGCCCCCTGACAGGACCATCGGCAATGGGCACAAACTGAAACACAGGAGGTTCCCCCTGAATATTGGGAAACGGTTTGTCACTGTGTGGGTGACGGAGCACTGGCACAAGTTGCCCAGGGAGGTTGTGGAGTCTCCATCCTTGGAGATACTCAAAAGCCATCTGGCCATGGTCCTGGGCAACTAGCTGTAGGTAGCCCTGCTTGAGCAGGGGGCTCGGACCAGGTGACCTCCAGCAGTCCCTTCCAACCTCAACCGTTCTGTGATTCTGAGCATTACCAGCCGATGAATTGTACATGGGAAAAACCTGAGGCACGAGATGGTACAATAGCTTGTGTGGCAGCGTACAGCAGTGTCGTGGCCAAACCAAAAATGAATTCCTTGCTTCTATCGCGGCGGATTAGTCACCGTGACAGATGACTAACCTAAGTATGCAGGTGTGCTTGCGTGTTCCCCAGAGGCAGTTTGGCCCTGGGCTCCCCTTCCTGCTACAGTCAGGGCTCTGGGACTGGTGCAGGGACCAGTGCGTAGTGCTCAGGACTGGAAATAGACACTAAGGTCTTGGTACCACTTGCTGCTGCTACTCCCACCACTGCACGGCACAGAGGCAGCAGTTAGGGGAAGGCTGCAGCCAGAATTTGGCTGTCAACAAATCCTACCAGCCCTTGGGGCGGGATCCGAGGAAAGGATCCCAGGACCTTTTGTCCACTTAATACCAGCCACCCAATTTTACTTCAAGGGCATGGGAGACAGGGAGAAGGTACCAGATGAGCTGAGAAAGGATCACTTGCAGGACATGGCAACCTGCAGCCTGGGTAGTTTTTACAGTGATGCCACTGAACTTGAAGTCCCAGCCGAAGGCTACAACCAAAGGCACCATCGATGCTGTTTTTATCTCTGATTACTTGACCAATTTAAGGAGTCCTTCCTGAACCGTCCCCTTCCACTGCCTCCACCATCCAGCAGAAACAGGCATGGGAACCTGACCTCCCAGCCTAAGATAGGGGCTCTTTTGGGTGCTCTACATCTGCATAAGAGATAGTCCCAGTTTGGGAATTAAATAGCAAAAACAAGGACAGGAGAAAATAACAGGGCACATGGAAGAGATTAGTGGCTGACCCAGCATGACTGTGCAGAGGGACTCATCCTGCAGAACTGTACTGTACCTGAGCACATGCTACGGCAGGCTGAGAGACCTCCGTTTGCCCTGCTTTCTTGATTTTTGCCCTCAGAATGGTTTCTGGAGGACTTCAGAGATGCAGGCTCTATTTCCAGCTTTCTTGGGCAATGCGCATGCAGCATCGTGTGCCTCAGCTACCCTGCACATCACATGGTGCTAACATCATTGACCTTCAGAAATGGCTTTAAGGCTTGTGGAAGGCAAGGGACATGATAGGATCTTGATATTATGATTTATTGTTGTATTTATGTTCTTAGCTTGCTGGTGCTATCCAAAGGCTGTGTTCATCTCTTCTCTTTTGTATCAAGCTTTTTGCTTCCTATAGTGGCTGCAATTGCCCGGGTAAGTGATTTTCTAGCCTGCTTCTATATATCTGTAGAAATACAAACTGTTAAAGTTTCTGCTCAGGAAATGAAAGTATTCCATCATTCTTCACACTAGCCGGGAAATGCAAGCTGGTCAGCTGGACCAGCATCCCCAGGTGCCTCCTTGACACCGGCTGATGGCAGGGCCCGAAATAGCATCCACGCAGGCCATGGTGGAAAGCCACTTAATGAAGTTTACAGCGTCCTTTAGACCGGCGGCTCAAGTGTTCGGCAGAAAATGAAGGGGTTTTGACTTTTTGCCTGTGGCAGGTGGAAAGAATTTGCACTCAGATGTTAGTAACAGATGCCATTCTCCCTTATGATTTTCTTTGCATGCTCAGGAAGGTGTTTTCAGCTAATGTTTGGTATGTTGTCCTCCTGGGATTCCAGTTACTTTTACTATAATAGGATTTTAATTTTAGCTTCTAATATGAAATTATGCTGGTCTCCAGGTACATGAGAAAATAATTTCCACACCAGGTCTCCTCCATGGCTTCATAACTGTGAGCTGCAGCTGGGTGGGATGGGGGGAGATGGGAGGCCAAGAGCAAAGAATATGGAGCCTGAGGTGAAAAAGTGCAAAAGGTGAAATGCGTGGCTGATGGTGCTTCAGCGTGACTTTCTGAGACCTCCGTCTCCAGAGGTATTAATTCCTGCTTTTAGTAAAAGTGTTCACTCTTTCTGCAGGCCTGAAGGTCTTACACTGCCAGGTTCTGCCTGAAGGGGAATGATCCTTGAATCACAGAATCACAGAATCACTAAGGTTGGAAAAGACCTGTAAGATCATCAAGTCCAACCATCATCCCAACACCACCATGCTCATTAAACCATGTCCCACAATGCGTTGCAAATGGCTGTGCCTTACACCTGCGGTCATCCCACCTCACTGTAGACACATATTTGAGGCATCTACATGATAGCTGTGGTCACGTTAGGGTTACTGCATAGTCAGTGGATAGAGGTGAAGAGCTCCAGAGGGCAATTCAGCCTGCCCTGCAGAAGGAAGACTTGCCCTCTGGTCACAGCTATGTATACCCATTGACTACAGAAGAGTAGAGGACGCCTACGGTCCTAAACCTAGGTCTTAGGTGAGATAATCAGACCCTGCACATCTAAATACTGCAGAATCAGGCTTCTGAGCTAAAACAGAGGAGCTCAGCATCACTGCAGAAAGGATAGATGTTGCAAATGTCCCCCAAGGGATCCAGATCTAGTCAAAGTTCAGTGCACTCAGTATTTCAGACTTGGCCTCAAAGTCAAAAGGGAGCTCAGAATTCTGAAAAATTAATATTTCAGGCTGATGTAATACACTCAGACTAATTCCCAGCTATTATTGCAAATGCAATATACATTTACACTCACTTTTAAATTTCTCACTCTTATTAAAAAAAATAAAAATCTAAGGGTTTACTAAAATATTAAAACCACATCAAATGGCTTGAAGCTCACTGTTACTATTGTTTACACTGGCCAGAAAGTCACTTCTGATGCCTTGAATGAATCCAGTAAAGCCGAAAAGGATTGTATACACTTGGATTGATCAGAGTAAACACTGTAATAGAGCAAGCCACAGAAGGAGTGACAGAGAGCTCAGTCAGACACGAAAACAGACTGTCCAGTTATTTCAGCATAACTAATACACAACTATTCCTATAATTTTATTTTGTTCTCTCCTGACAGTCAAATATGTGACCTGAAATTAAAATGTACAACTGTGCTATCAGAACATTTATTATAAAGGATTTTACAAAAAAAAATCCTGAATGATTTTCCAAAATTGGGTGGCATTTGGGTTTTAGTACTCTTTTCAAAGGCTTCATTCACTCAAAGTTGACATGTTCAACAGTGATGAAACACAACTCTGTATTTCTTCTAGTCTTTTAAGAAGCATTTTCATAGTACTGGTTGGTTGAGGTTTTCTGTTAAGGAAAATAGATATATTCCACTAACAATTTTCAGACCGGGGAATTTTAAATAAAACCCAGTCATTTAGAAAACATGGCCTATTTTTTTCCTCATACTCCTAGTCTGTGTACTCCCTAATTTCTAAGGTCCTAGATCTGTAGATTCTAGTCCCAAATTATACTGCATTTCTCCCGGCCTTGCTTTTTTAAGAGACTGGGAGGGGAAAGCAATGCATTATCCTGCTTCATGGACACCTGCAGGTCTGTAGACTTGTTTGGACCTGTCTTCCAGGCATTTCTGGGCGTTGAGGTTCTTCAGACATCACCTTGGAGGTCATGGACTCATCATATTCCAGACAGGGAAATTTAGGAGTCACAGACATATTTTGCCCAGGTTCTTCCAGTTAACCTGGACTAACTCCAGATCTATTGTATGTACTAAGATCTGTCTCCTCACATCTTTTTTTCTTTATTTTATTTTATTTTATTTTATTTATTTTATTTTATTTTATTTATTTTATTTTATTTTATTTAATTTCATTTTATTTCATTTTATTTCATTTTAAATTCGCGAAGCAAGAAGGGGTACCAGCTCCCCCCGTAGCATTCTTCAAACGCCACTCCTATCAGCCACAGATCTCTGTGACTGTGTTTGACCTGCATTCTTTATGCATCCCATGAATTTTGATATATTTAAAGTAACTTGGCTTGACGTGAGCTGGAACACGCAGCTGAACCAGAATGTTTCAATCATCCTGCGGTTTGGAGCTGGCTGGTTTAATGTTATAACTGAGGGCGCAATATGGAATCCATTGAAAAGCCTGTAATAACGTTGGAGCTAAACAGATGAGAATATCATTATTTTTGTCTGAATGACCAAAAAAAAAAGAAATCTAACCTAGTTCAGCTTGAATCAAGGGGACGCCACTCCCAGAATAGTCTGGCATCCAGTTCAGCCAGGGTGGTGGACACGTTGGAGGAGGATAGGCTGAATAAAAGGTGGTGCCACCTTGGCAGATGGCATCAAGTGGTCCTGTGCTCCAAGTGCCCTTCAGCAGATGTGAAGAGGGGTAGAGGAAGGAGCCTGGTCCAAAAACAGCCAACAGACACGAGGGCATACAATGAAGCATGTTTCACCTCATGCCTCGATTGTGCAAGGACTTGAGCTCCTTCACACTGGTGTCCTCCCATCCCCGTTTTCTCCCCACAGTGGGTGCATCGCTGGCTGCTTCCATGCAGAGCAGCCTTCCCAAGCAGTCCCTGCTGAGGGTTGTTGCCTGCACATCGCAGCTCTGCTGCAAATCCACCTGCCTTCTCCATTTGCTTCTTTAAACATCCCGTTTGGCCCACCTGAAACCACAAAATTCTTTGACTGTACTTCGGCAGTTGGTTTGCTGTGTCAGTCTCTGTGCTGTGCTGCCCTCCTCTGTCCTCCAGATCTGCTTATCTGCAAACCAGTTGGCGTGCGTCTTGGGGCACAGTTTGGGAAGAGGGTTAAAAGCATTGTATCTGTCCCACCTGTAAAATTGGTGGTCTTCCTCTCCCTCTGCAGCTCCCAACCGCTGCACCTTGCTTACTTGTGGGGGGAGCCAGATGAGGGAACTGACCTGGCTGCAACCTTAGCCAGGAAAAAAAAAAAATAATAATATCTCCCATCAACATCAAGAACCTGATCCAGTGCATCCTGCAGCCATTTGAGTGTTAGTGTTGGCACAGGAAAGTTGCTAGAATTAAGAGGGGAAGGGGGGAAGAAGCACCCCCGCAGCCTTAGACCATTTAAACCATTGTAAAACCAGAGGTTTCACGTCACACTTAATCTGGCGATGGAGGGAATGGCCTGTTCTCTCCTCCCCGCGGCCCCAGCCACATGTTCCCTTTCTCTCCCTTGTGCTGGACCTACTAATTGCACAGCCAAGAGGTGAATGCGATCGATGAACTGATCTGATGTGAACCTCCTCAGTTTTCTGTCCAATCTGCCAGTTACTCTGATTTACCATGTGGCTGCACAATTGCTGGAGTATCAAAATCAAGAGTGTCAAAACCACATAGCTGGAGAAGGAGAAGGGGGATGGTTGCTGCTCACAGGAGCAATTTACACCGGATTCAGTGTAACATCAACCCATGTCCCACGCTGTAGCCACGAGGACAGGAAATGTGTATCGGCTGGCTCATGCAGTGATGAAGCAAGACAGCTTGACAGCACAGAGCTCACCATGGGCAGAAAGTGAGACCAAGTCAGCTGAGGCTGTGGTTCCAGTTGCTACCAAGGGATCCCCCATGGCCAGATGCCCCAGCAACACAATGCTGACCCGAGTTAGGAGATACTTGGGTTAGGCATTTGCTAACCTGGGTCATTGCATGCGTTACATTAGCAATCAGCTGGGACCCACGGCTTGCTCTGCCTCTTGGCCCTTAGGTCGGTTCTCCACCAACTGCAAAGGGCCAGACAACATGAAAAAATTAGCCTGTGCACTGTTAACCCACCCAAATGTTTTTGATCCAGGCCAGTTCACTTATATTGATTTGGTGCTTTGTGCCACGGGGCTGTGGTGGTTTAGACTCACCGGGGGGGCTGCTGCCTTGCACCGTCAAACCATGGCCTCAGGTGTGTTAGCCCATGTTTTATTGGGTGCTGCAGCAGGAGGAGATCCACTATGCAGCTCATCAGTTCAGAGCTATCTCTGTAGCTTGGCGTTGCGACCATGCTTTTGCTTTCTTTTAGTAGCTTTACATTTCTATACATCATCTTGCACAGATATTCCATGAAGGGAGTCTCCATGCTCTGCAATTAAGATGCTCAGCCCCTAAGCTGTCTGGAGCCATCCAGGACAATTCATGCAGCCTGTGTCCCACCTTCCAACAATCTTCTTTCTCAAGGACATTGTGGTCACAAGCTGTGGGCTGGATGGATCCTTTTGGAGGTGGGAGCATTTGGTGTTCAGCTTCCACAGTGCTTGCTGATGCCACAGCCTCTCCCTTGGGTTTGGGATTACCTGGACTGGGAAATGGCTCCTGAAGCCCTTGGGAAAGATGATAGCTACAAGCAGCCACCACTTCACCCAACTCTGACTTGCTGATTCCCAGTTTGCCCTTGAGAAAGATGGTGAACAGGAACAGCTGAATGAATTACGCTGGCAGTGTGAGCTGCAGCAAAATACCAGTTTCTGGAGATCCCTTGGGACTGGGAGGCTGTTACCTGGGAAAATATGCAATGCACTCAACTGGCATATGCACAGAAATTGCACTGCTTCTGGGAAGCATTGGCTCCAGCATTCAGCAGTCCATGTCTTAGGAGCATGTCCTGTAGTGAAGGAAGAAAAGGTACAAACCAAGGTACTCCCAGAACAGTCAGCAATGTGACACTTAATAGCAGAAACGCTCTTGACCCTTTCACTATTTTGGTTTCTTGGATCTCCCCAGAAAGCCGAACCCAAGGGCAGCAAGACACGAGAGAACCAGAAGTCCTCGCCAGAGCTGCAACAAAACAAGAGTTTTAAGAGTGTGCGAAGCTGATTTACTGTGATGCAGCAGGCTGCACAGCCAAGTAGGAGACCTTCCACGTCAGCTCCAGGTCCCGTGCGTAACCGTACATTTATGGCTGGGATTCCCTATATCAGGATGGGGCTCAAAATGCCTGTGTTATATTCCCAGATTTTCCTCATCATGGGTAATGACAGACAAATAATTTGGCTTCACCAGAAATTGGACTGGGCTCTACACTTCCCTATGCTTCAATTTCCTCATCTGCAAACTGGGGATAATATTACTTCATTATGGGGTTGGGATCATATAGCATTATTACATCTGTAAATCGCTCGCTGATCCATCTGTTCTCAGTACATTACAAGCAACCATATGGCGATTTGTTGCATTGGGCTCAGCCCCTCGTCTCCCATTCATCTCAGCTAACACCACAGAAATCAGCACTTGGGGGTCCCTTTATGGTCGATGGGGAGGAATAGCAACTTTTAGGGCATGATTCATCTGAGCCTGTTTATACGGTTGCTACTGGATGAGGTGAAGTCCGCAACTCATTGTATGAATCCCACCCTTGGTATCACCGCGGGGTGGAGTTAGAGCAGGTCACGACTGCTAATGAATGGGGTAAAGCTGGAACAAGGAAAGACACGCGCCTTTCTGTCTGCACGTGGAGCTGGTTTTCATTTTTTGCTAATAACTCCTCCTGTTTAAGAAAATACATGATTTTACTTATACTGACAATGCTATTCATCAGGACAGTGTTGGTTAGAAACATGTTTGCTCAGATTTTATGGCTGATTGCCTCCCTTGATTGAAATTAATGTAGAGCTGAGTAGGCCAAAAGTGGGGTTTTTGATTAAAATTGCTGAAAGAAAAGAATACTTTTTCTTTTTTCCTAATTCTTTCTTTTTTTCTTTTTCATAGAAAATTCTAAAATATTTTTCTTTCCATGAAACAACCCTTTTATTATAGTGGCAGAAGTCTGGTGTTGGATTTCTTGTATTATTTCTTTCCAGAATAAAGGAGAAAAGGCAGTGTGTTGCGGGTAAAAAGCTTTTTTTCCTTATTTTTGTCATTTAAAAAGTGAAAAAAAAATCAACAAATAAAATTTCATTGAAACTAGCTTTTCACAAAAGCTTTAATACTTTAATTTCAGAAAATATTTTCTGTTGGAGAAAAGAGCTATTTAAATTTTTGACCTTTCTAACTGTAAATTATAGTCATCCAAAAAAGCCGCATACTTTATCATCTCAAATATCTTCGTCCAAATAAAATGATTGATTATACCACCTCAAACCTCCATTTGATTTATGGGTGGAGACCTGACTCAACAATGGATGCAGTGTCCCATTTCTGAGTGAAATTCATCCGTAATATCCATTCTCCAAAAAGTAATGACCTGAACATGCCTAAGGAGTATAGTAGCCTCCTCACCTAATTTTATTTTTGACCTTTTTTTTTTTTTAATGTAAAGTTAGATCTCTAACTCCAGGGTATTCTTCTGGGGCTTATGCTATGATCGAGTTGTTTCTCACCATTGACATTACAGAGGCACAGGTAGTTATTTCTGCCTTTGAAGATCAATCCCACCTTCTGTCTCACTGAGGCATAACTGACAAAAATTTTGTGTTTTGACAAAGGTATGTTTGATAGAATTGTGTATAACAGCATTACCAAATCATCAAGAAATATTTCATTGGCATGTACCATGTTCTTGACCCCTAATGCTGGCGTAGAGAAAAACAGTCAAAGAAAGACTGGAGACATATTGTACTGAGAGAAAAACTGTCCTATTGATTTAACCAATATCTTGATATTGTTTCTGATCTGCCTCTTATATGGGCATCTCCATCAGTAGGCTGAGTGCCATCCGTACAGCACCTTGCACGAGAGGACGTCTGAAATCCAGGTCCATGCTTCCAGTCCTATCTATCTGTCTATCTATCTGTCTAACTACCTATCTGATTTGGCTACATCCTTACACAACTTTCACCAGCCTTCTTTTCTTTTTTTTTTTTTTTTTTTGTTTTGTTTAAAGTAATTTGGCCCAAGGTATTTCTTTGTAAGTTTTAACAGAATTATTTTTTCCTATGATTTACATGTGTTTAAAAAGAGGTGAAAAAACCCCAGTGGTCAAAGCCAAAGAGAGGGGGAAAAAAATCACCCTGTTGTCAATGGGTGTTTATTAGCTCAGGTTCTCTCCGCCATTTGTTTTTATGGCAAGGTGAAAAATGATGCATTTCAGAAGCTTTGCGCCTTTTCCCCTGGCCCCCCTTCAGCCCACTGCCCCCCTCTACTTGGACTCCTTTCCCTAATGGCTCTCCGAAATAATAACCCGTGGGCATTTGCTGTAATAAAGTACAAAGACCTTGTTCCAAATGAGTCCAACTGCAAGAGAGAAGCCAAAACCAACTCAAAATGAGATTTTTCTCACTCTGTGAATTTGCTATACTTGGAACTGGCAAATAATAAATTGAACAGTATGTGGAAAAACATGCAGCCCTGAGGATATAGGAGAATGGCTGGCATTGGGTGGGGCCATAGGACTTTTACTCTTTAGGTTACAACACACTGTGGCTCCCAGGCCCAATCCATTTCCTCTCCTTTTGGGTTGCATTTTGCAAGCTTGACTCACCCTGAGAAGTGCTTGCCCACCTCAGAGGGGTGGAAAGGCTTTGAAGAGGACATGTGGAGGCTAAGCGGAAGGAGGAGATACACGTGTCCTGAATTCAGGACTCTCTAGACTTCCTTTATAAGTCATGGTCAAAGACAAAGGCGGTGCAGCTCCCCTATGTCAGGACCTGAACTGGAGAGTGTCCCCTGAGGAGACCAAATAGCTCTGGGCCTTATTTCTATGTTAGTCCAACTGAGACACTGAATTGCCTTTTGGCCAGCAAGGAACCCTTCAAAACCAGCAGGATGTGGAATATCTGGGGCTCCTTTGTGTAGTTTCTACACATGTGAGAGCAGATATCTCAACCTGGTATGGGGTTCACCTGCTCTGTGTTGGCCTTCTACAAAGTTAAACATCTACAGCCAATGAAGAGAAGCTGGGCAATGCCAGAGGGTGATTCATCTCATCTTAAAAGAGCTTTCGGAGGCATATAGCATGATTTGTCTCCTGGGAGAGTAAGCATCTCTGTATGTGCTTCAGGGAAGGCCTGTGCTGTTAATGAGCCTGGCCACCTCATCTGGAGATGGCTGAAGCTGGGTGAGATGGATCCCACCAGGGATATCCCCTCTGTGGTCCCATCAGCAGTACGCCCAGGGATGTAGCAGGGATTGCTCTGTGTTGGGTGCCAAAGGAGGAGCCCTCCACCCCATGTACCAAAGGAGGGGCTTTGGCAGTAAGTTAGCGGGGAAGGAGTTTGTCCTCTAGCAGAGCTTTCTTCAGGGTGAAAGAAGTCCCTATAACACAGAGCAGACTAATTCCCATTTGCTTTCTCAAGCCCTGTTGAGATAGGATCTATCTGGTGAGAGGCAGTCACTGTCTCAGAGCAAGTGCAGCCTGAGTAGACATCATAAGCAGGAGATCATCTTCCTCACTAGACATCACAAGCATCAGAAGATGTCACGTTCCTCACTTTACAATTGGGAACCAAGGCAAAGAATCATAAAAAGACCAGCATTTGGGTACCAAACTCCACATTGAACATCTAATCCTCATGGAAATCAATACAGATTAGGTAGTTATCCAATAGTAGAGACTGGTTTAGACATCTTCAACAGGCAAGAGCAGTGAGAATAAATGAGTTGGCCAAGGGTGCATGAGGACAGGCAATAGCTCAGAACCAGAACTGCGGCCAGGTTGGCTGTGAGCACTTTCTCTCTGCAGAGGTTTCCTGAGCTTTTCACTTCATTGCCCACAAACACAAAACCCACTCTCTTTTGCATTGAATATTTCTCCCCGCTGAGGGGAGCTGGCCCACCCTGGGGGTAGTCTAGAAAAGCATGAGGTGTGCTTTCACACCAGCTGGTAGATTCCTGTATTGTGGTGAGGACACAAACCAGACCACTCAAGTCCTGCTAATCCTCCAAATACCTTCCCACCTGTGAAACCAGATGGACAGATCCATTCTCCACAGTGAAGAGGTTGTGTGACAGCCCCTGGCAGTGGTGGTTTCATACACCACTAGCAAAGGTAAGTGTGACATGTCCCGGGACAGCAGTACTAGATGTAGTGAAGGTACTTGAGAAAGTGAGACCTGCCGGGACAGCGTTAGATGACAGTGTGAGCTGCAGGAAGGCAAACATGGTGCAATCTTGTCCAAACCGCTTATGGGGAGGGATTCCTGCAGTCAACTATTCCTAGCAAGCACTCAGGTTTCATCTCAAAAGGAGTAAGCTGGTTCTTCCCCCAGGAGGTCTGGGGACAAACTAACACCCGTGCAAAGTGGACAATTAGGGGGCCAAAACCTGGGAGTAAGCTGGGGGTCTAAGCTATTTGGTAATTTATCCTTATCTTCAGATTCTGTAGTAGGATGGGATGAATTGCTTTGTGGATTTTCCTCTCTCTGTAAGCCGTGAAGGAGCCTAGGTGACTCACCTGGCCCGGTGGAGTGGGCCAGAAAGTCTGCACTAGGCGCTGAACACAGGTCTAAGACCCTTAGCCAACTCCATCCACATGAGCGCACTGCCATATGCAGACTTCAACATAAGCCTTGGTGTCCTCCGCTGTGGGAGGATTTGCAAGACCATGACATTAACTTAGACTGGCAACCTTGTTGATGTGAAAGATTTGGGCAGGATAACGACCCAGTCCATCTGAAGCTGTTGTCGTGATGGTGCTGTGGATACTTTCAGCCCCAGGGCAAACAGTTAGCAGCGTCAAAAAGCCCTTCTTTTTGCAGTACTAGTATACTCTGAATTTCTAGGAAGTTCCCACCATAAGCACAACAAGGGAAATTTTGAAGGAAAGAAGAGTCAGGAAAGGTGATGTGTAATATTCTAACAAATGGTGTCACTGAACAGAATCGTAAGCTATTTAACATCAGATCTGTCTTATGAATGTGGACAATACTGAGCATAAAGAGTGTCTCTGAGCTCTACCTTACTTTAGTTCAGGTCCTTCCAACTACTCTCCCGAGAATCCCAGAAGGACTGAGAAGTTTTTCCACAGTTCATTGACACAATATGGGAGGGTGGCTGCTGAGCATACAGGCACGGTGCACTAGTTATCTACATCAAATCACAGCTTGAAGGATTTTGTGCCCCATTATATTATAATTCACAAATAAGTCCTGGATTAGGGTAATGTAGAGGCTCCAGTTCAGTTTAGTAGAGGGCTCAGTAGCACTGGCTAACCACTGATGCAGTGTGAACCCATGATGTTGGGAAATCGCTGTAAATCAGCATGTCCTTGGATTTAATTCTGGCACCTTGGGATACTCCAACCCCAAGGTCACCAGCCAATATAGTGGCTGCATTGCCAGCAAAGAAAGCGCAGTGCTACAGGCAAACAGCACAACGACTGAAGACTCTCCCTTGCTTCATTCATGCCCTCACTCTTTTGGGTTTTTTTCAGCTGCATGACTTGTTTTTCCTGCTCTGAAGCAAGGCACGGGTATGCATGGCCCATGATGGGCAGTCCTTCAATTCCCCCCCGGACATGTGTGTGTTTCGGGAAATAGCAGCCAGTCTTCATTCAGGAGGAATTCTCCTTTTTATGATGTGATAATCAGGTGTAGTTGGGTCAGCAAGCGCATAGCTGATGCCCAGGGTAATGACTTCACGGCAGCACCATATTAAAGGCATCCTTGTATGAAGTATTAAAAAAAAAGAAAGAAAATAAAGGCAGTTACCTTGTTTCGGGTGTTTGTATACTGAGAGCATCACTCCTGCCAATGCAAACTTGAGGGACCAAGCTGAGGTCGATGTAGAGATATGGTGTAAAGCAACTAAAAAGGCCAAGTCGCACCATGTTTTTAAGAACCTATGGAAAAAAAGGTGGATCTCTGCCCACGTCCTCTCTTCTCCTTTTTCTTCAGATGATCTGTTCTTTCCTCCCTCCCTCTCTTTGTCTCATACCACTCCAGCCACCGACTGGCAGGCAATTTTGGGTGTCTACACTCTTCATCCATTGTTTGTCCCTGTGGTTGTCTCCGGGATGAACAAGTAGGATTATTGACAGACTGTTTCTCTCACTCGTTGCCCTCTGGCCAAAATGAGATTCCCACACCTGTAGACATGCCTGATATACCTCAGCTGGGATCTGCAAACTCTTGCCACAATTAATAAGCAATTTTTCACACCCTCAGTACTTCCACATTATTAATGAAGTCATAGTCAAGAAAAGTAAGGAAAGGCATTTTATCAGCAAGATGACAGCCCGTTTTTCACAATAAAGATGTGTACAGTACCGAATACAGCCAGAACAGAATCCATCATGTTGCAGCAATGATCACCTTGAGCTGTATATGACTTACAAAAGAGAAGAACAAGGGGAAAGGGTCTGGAGCACATGTCTTATAAGGAGCGGTTGAGAGAGCTGGGGTGGTTTAGTCTGGAGAGGAGAAGGCTGAGGGGAGACCTTACCGCTCTCTACAATTGCCTGAAAGGGGGTTGCAGAGAGGTGGGTGTTGGTCTCTTCTTCCAGGTGACAAGTGATAGGACAAGAGGAAATGGCCTCAAGTTGCGCCAGGGGAGGTTTAGACTGAATATTAGGAAAAACTTCACTGAAAGGGTTGTCAGACATTGGAACAGGCTGCCCAGGGAGGTGGTTGAGTCACCATCCCTGGAGGCATTTAAAAGATGAGGTGCTTAGGGACACGGTTTAGTGGTGGGGTTGGCAGGGTTAGGTTAATAGTTGGACTTGATGATCTTAAAGGTCTTTTCCAATCTAAATGATTCTATGATTCTATGATTCTATGAAAGTTTCAGAATAGTCACAGCTTGTTTGGTCTTGCCCCCATATTTAACACTGAACTACATAAAGGGATTTAGGCAATGAGAAATTGCTGTAACTGCTCAGTGAGAATTGCATCAGATCTGGTGCAAAAGGTGTAAGTAACATGGTGTTCAGAACAACCTGTCATCAGTCAGCAGGACTGGTCAATGTTTATCTAAAGAAAAATGCTCCCACCGTGAAGTATATTTTCTTCCAAATAGCAATGTTCTTTGGAAAAGGGCAATTTTGGTGTTTTTCTATTGCGGAAAATTGAAAGGAATATATGTTTTTGAACTGTTCTTTACTTAAAACTCTCAACTAATGACATTTTCAGCTAAAATCTTAATTAGATGGGAAAAGGTTTCTTTGACTAGATATTGTGAAGCAAGTTTTGTTTTCAACAACCCAGAAACATTAATTCGTTTCTCTTTCAAATATTTCCACATTTTTTTTTTTTTAAACCAGTTTGCCATTCGGAAACTAAAGCTTTTCTCAGAATGTTTTTCCACAATTTTCAGTAGATGTTTTGTAATTTCTTTCTTCGATTAGGGAAAAAAAAAAAAGTTAAAATGTTGCAATTTCCAAACAGCTCCCACCACTTGGCATCTAGTGTGTTGTTACTTGAGGATCTAATGCAGACGTACCCTGCCCAGGCACTTCTTAGAGATTACGAGTGCCTAAATCAGGGCTCTGCATCCCACTCTGGACCCACATGTCCAAACCTTAGGCATCACAACTCACTGACACATGAAGGACATGCTCATCTCAATCTAGCCAGGGTGGTTTGACAACCGGTCAGGCAGGGAACAGACCAACTGAGCACTCTTAAATCTGCTTCAGTGCAAAGTTACTTGACTTAGTTCAAGCTATCAGGCATGGTAGTTGCAACAATAACTTTCACTGGAAGGTTATAGTTCATAGCTAGATGAAATAGCTTTTAAAACTGGTGCAGCTAGATTTGAAAGAGGTTCTCTGACTGGCTCCTAAATCCATATGTACCTCTGGACTGAAATCCCATGTACTCTTTTGTTTGATGAAAAATTGTCCTTAGTTTCTTGGGAGCAACTCGTTGTCGTTGCTTTTGAAATCAGAGAGGCTTTATCATAGGGAATGAGCTTTTATTGCTCAACAAACATAAAACTTCCCACTGAACACAGAACATGGTCAAATATACTGTTTGCAGACAGTGAAAACGCCCAATCCAACAAAAAGGATACATTTCAAAAAAGCTCCTGAGCCAAAACCATCCCAGTCATATAACTCCATCACTTCGAAGCTCTGCACCCCACAAAATTGCCCTATAAAAAATGTCAAGCAATTTGCAGAAGCAACTTGGGAGGTTTAGGCCCTGTTTGATTGTAAACACCTGCTAAGATTTTTAGTAGTTTTCCTTCTATTAATATTCCATTGTCTTTTCTCTTTCTCTGTCTTTTTAATTTTTTTTATTCTTTTCTGGCAGCCTCAAAATGGTGATAGAAAAAATAAACACTAGGAAAGTAAGAGAACCTTGGGTAGACTGCGGAAGATGTTAAAAGCTGCAAAGTAGTCATTTGCTGCATGTAAGAATTTTATTGGTCCTGTATAACTCTGATACACTTAAGTCTCACCCACTGGAACCCCAGCTATTAACAACAGCTTTCCTGCATGGATAACTAACTGCTAGGAACTTCCTAAAACCAAAGTCATTTTGAAAAAAAGTCTGATACGAGGTTCTGAGGAGACAATCCCATGAACACCACTAAACTGGATCCACTTCAAAAAGGTCCTGAGATATGTATCCTATTGTTCCTTAGGAACATAGACCAGAACAGTGTTCTTCATGTGTCCCAGCCCCACCCTGTGCAGTCATTTCGTACAAACCTTTCCATAAACTGATCCCATTCCAGCTCAGAAATCTTCAGTATAAGCTACGGTGCCCTTTTCACCATTCCTGTTTACCATGCAGCTCTTCTGCAGCCCCAGAGAGTGCAGATACGTATTCTGTCAAAGAGCTGTGACCTTGCCCTCCAGTCTCCTATGGTCTATTCGGTGTTGCATGATTTCAAGTGGGCTGAGCTTCAGACCAATCTTTCCTTCCCAGTTTGCACCACCTCACTGGGGCAGATCTTATTTCCATTCTGTTAGTGACTTCATTCTGCTGGTGTCCTCAGGCTTTTGCTCACCTACATAAATTTCTTCTGACTCTCCAATATGAGACTTCTCTAGGTCATCAAGCCCTTTATGAGATTATTAGTTAATTGCCTCATAATTTTAATCTCCCTTTAGCATGGTTTTCTCCCAGATTTCTTGTTGTGCCTCTGTAATTAACTCACAGAATCACAGAATCACAGAATCACAGAATCACAGAATCACTAAGGCTGGAAAAGACCTGTAACATCATCAAGTCCAACCATCAACCCAACACCACCATGCCCACAAAACCATGTTCCACAATGCCTCGTCCACACGTTCCTTGAACACCTCCAGTAATGATGACTCCACCACTTCCCTGGGCAGCTTATTCCAGTGTCTCACCACTCCCTCAGTAAAGAAATTTTTCCTAATATCCAGCCTGACTCTCCTCCACTTTTTGCCCGGGATAAACCTAGTGCAGGACTTTGCATCCCTCATTTGGCCCAGCATGACGTGAAATCACGATAGGATATGATGATATGTATGTAATTCCTTGGTTAGCTGAAGCTGAAGTAGATTGCCACTCTGACCTGATCTGGCAAGTCCCAAGTCCCTCAGGCTGTGCACCAGAGTTGTAAAACCTATTAAAGGCAGAGATTAAAAGTTCGGCACCAAATCCAATATATCACTAAAGTTTAGCACTGGTCAAAGCCAGAATTGTGATCCAGCCTCATATCTCCCTCTCTGTTAAGGTTACTGAGGAAAAGATGAAAAATTAGGATTTTTTTTTTTGTGCCCCCCCCCCCCCCTTATGCTGATACTAGAGATCAACCACGGTTTCATATTTGACAAAGAAATTCCCTTCCATTTCATTCGTCTCTGGTCTTTTGAAACTTACCACATTATTCTACATAGCTTTAAATCACATTGTTTTCTGTTCTTGACCTTGAGCTGTCATTCCACTTAACTGTGAACAGGAAAGAATAAAGAAGGTCACCATGGGATTATTGGCAGAGCGCAGGAAGGGAAAAAAAAGTGATTTTTTAAGAGTCCTTTGCATGAGTCAGAATTTCATCTTAAAGAACATAATTGTTCCATTGCTCAACTGTGGCTTGGGGTCTTATTAGCAGAGGAAAAAAATGTGCTTCTTCACCAGTCAGCGCTCCTCCAGACTGCAGCAGCTGTGCCAGCTTCTCGGGGATACATCTGCAGAGGGGAACGTTAATTCCTCGGTGCCTGTTTGTTATTAACACCCTGCTCTGATTGTTTACTGTGCTGGATGCAGTAAAGCTGCATTTATGTCCCCCCATGGTGGGGACAGAGGTGGAAGGCAGGAGAGGGAAACGAGGGACAGACATGCTTGAGAAAATTCACTGCAGCGAGTGGAACCAGGCCACTGCTTAAACACGGCAGTTCTCAGTACTTAATACATACCAAAGCTGCTGATGCGAACAAAACCCCCTTGAATGGTTACATTTGCTCCCGGTACCTTCTCCAACGTGATCCTGGAAGAGCAAAATGTGAAAGCCAACGGGCAAATGCTGCATCCCTTCATTACTCTTCTATAGGTTAAAAAGTTTGCTAAGCAAATAATACACTGTGAGACGAATCATAGTTTTGCTCTAATTTTGGTCACTGCAGTGATGCCTTACCGTGGCCTCAAACAATGCCTACCCACATTATTCCATGTTGGTAATATATTTCCCATAGGCCCTGAGCTGAGGCCCAGTGTGCTGGGAGCAGTGCTACATGCATAAAAGTGGTCTTGGATTGGTTTTCTTAGAATACTTTATTTGTCCTCTTTCTGACCCCTCCCTTTCCCCAATTAGTTTTGTCCAACTCAGAACATATCATGACATCAGTTTGGGTCAAACCCAACCGATCTTTTTGGTGCGAAGTGAAAAAATAATAAATGAAAGAAAAAAAAGGAGCAAGTCTTGAAAAAAAATAATTATTTGAGCATTTCCAAAATGAAATGTTTTGACTGAGGGGCTAGAGGCAGGAAGAAACTTACACAGCGTTTGCAAAAACAAAACCCAAACTACCTTATCTATACCTTAAATCATCAGGACACACAGCGAAGAGGCAACAGCGCTGCTACAGCGCAGTGTGCTGATGTCAGCTTGTACATCTGTCGAGGGTCTACCGAAGGTAGAGGTTCATGCTGCAGAGGATCTACCCCAGGACGTGCTTGAACTCTTCAGCTATTGAAGGAGTTGAACTTTCTTTCCCTGTCCCAGTGGATATTTAAACATGACACAAAATGTAATAGTTTTTATAAGGGAGAACCCACGTTCAGCAGATAAGATGTGTTCCTTGGTAGCAAAATAACAGGAATTTAGAACAGGCAAAGGAGTTTTCCACAGCCAAAGCAAACATTTCAAACACCCAGCTATAAGAGGCTTCATGCTGGCAATCTCTCTTTTGCCTGGTTAGGGTTGGACACCCAGGGCTCAATTCAGCTGCTTATGCATGAGTATTCAGGGCCATTTCAGGAGCCCTGGGGCTGTAGCTGCTTTTCCAGGAGGTCACCACAGTTTCCCATAGGTTCCATCTCTCATGGACCTGCCCTGTGTCGACCTCTCAGATACCCCAGGGTGTCGCAAGAGCCCTAGACGTTTAGCTTGAGTAATCACACTGAGCCTCAATACAGTGAGTGGAGTCCAACATATGGTTCAGTTGTCTAAATACAGGTGTCCAGAGCCACCTGAAGCACCAAGGGGTATCTAAGATATCCACAGAAGCTGTATGGCAGAGCCATGCTCCTGTCTAGAGGCAGTGGGAGAGCCAGTGGAATATCCCAGGCCACCTCAAGTAGGCACCTGGGTCCAAACAACTGAGCAGATCTGTACCACGTTGGCTGAGCAGCTCTTCTGTGGTCCTTAGATCTCTTCAAAATCTTCTGCAACTTTAGCCCCGTGGCTGTCCTACCAATTATATGAAGGAACTCCTTTAGGTCACAGCAAAGATATTGTTCCATGAGGACATCTTTTTTTTGTTATTTTAGTTTTCTGAAAACAGAGTCACCAGTATTAAAATGATCTCCTCAGCCAGCACACTACAGAATTTGGGATATTTGTCCTGTAAAGGTATTCCTTGCCCCACAGAAGAAGCAATGTACCTAACGAAGGTAAAACTAGTGAGCCCATTGTGTAAATGGGGAGGAAAAGATGGGGGTTTTTTGTCTGCACGGATCTGCATGATCTGGAATGAGGCAGTATAAATAGTAAGTGATATGATTAGTTGAATATCCAGCAAAAAAATCTGTAGCAGAGCAAAGTTTCCTAATCACCATATTCCCTTTCCAGCACTTTAGTCATAAGGCCATCTTTCCTTTTATTCTTGTCTAATTCTGACAGATTTATACCAGTGTATATTTAGTAACTGGAGTAAATCAGACTTGTACAGAAGTGAGAATGCTTTTTGGTAATTCCTATGACTATAAGCTCTGTCCTAGGGGAAAATATTTTGTTCTGAAGTGAAGCAGCTAACATGGTTTTATTTATGTCACCTTTGTAGTAGGACCCTCATTACTCTGCAGCACGCTATGTTAATGCGAGTGATCAATTTTGGACCTTATACATGGCAGCTCTCCCTTCCCCTCCCCCTGTATAAACAGCTCCATTTCCAGACATGTAAGGATGCCAAGTTCTCTCCCTTCTGCACTGGACTTGCCAATTTTGCTGTCATTGCGCTCTCTGGTCCCAAAGGTCATGATTTTCAAACAAGGGCGGGAGAGCAGATTTGCATGATGGAGGAGCCAATCCAGCTCGTCACCCTGGCTTGGAGTCAACCAGATAGAACATTTCTGGAGGCGTAGAAGTGCCCAAGTCATCTCCCTGCCAATTCTTGTCCATCACTGAGACCTGAAGTCCAGTCTACGGTAAAAGGAACGGTCAGCCTTGAGCAGAGGGTTAAGACTGGGTTGAAGCACCACTTCAGGCAGTATGGTTCACCTCTTGGTCCACCTCTGCCCTACAGACTGATTTCACCAGATTCCCCACTGCAGCAGAAGGGGTGGTGGAGGACATCTCTGTGTTCCCCAGAAATGAGAGCTGGAGGTCACCTGGGTATCTGAGGGCATCTCCAATGGTTCTACACACCTATGCTTTCCCAGCTGAATTGTACCATGGCTGTCTATCTTGTCAGGGCTGGGAGCTGAGACATCCAGCACTCACTGATACCTGCATGGAGGCATCTACATTTACATACTGTATTCTGTGAGCTGGATCACAGCCCTCCACCGTCTCATGTACCAGGTGCAGGCTGAGTCTTCTTCTGTACCTAACATGCCTTTTTTCCTTGGAGGGTTTCTTTAGGGGTGGCATAATTTTAAAAGTAGTGCAGGAGACACTGGGATTTGCAGGGTGTTTCTTTCCAGAAGCACTTATAAAACCTTTTGCAGAAACCTCTTCACACGAGGGTAGAATAAAACAGCTATTCAACACTGCACAGGGACAGTGCTGGCCTCAGACAAGAAATGACACCGACTGACATTTCGAGTAGGTGGAGGCAGCGCATGGATGATGCAGGCTGCGGCTGTGGACAGACCTTCAAGCCCAGCTGTGTAAGCCATGACTACTAGGACCTTTGCAACCTGTTGTAGCACATGCCCATCACTTTCTAGGGATGTCCGCTTGCCCCTTTGCATCCTTGTCCTTCAGCTTAACAGTGAGGCCCAAGACTGACTTCCAGCTCATTTGTTTTCCATGGCTTGGTGTTTGTCAGCTGGATTGGGGACAAATCTGTCCTTGATGCTCAAAATTCCTGTGACATCTACCCAAGAAGCCCACGCACCTGGCACTTTTCAGCTTCAGCACTGAATAAGAACATGTGCATTCAGGTTATCAGGGCTGGTGTCTTTAGAAGACACAGAAAACCTCCCTTTGCTGACATGAATAACAGAGGTCCATCAGGAAACTAATGCCTACCACCCTGCACTTGAAGTGCAGGCTGGAGAGCAGAACATTGTGAACTCCGCTGCTCCCGGGAGGAAATGGAGAGGAAGAAAAGAGGAGAGAGGAGTGTTTGGTTGTTTTCCTTATCTCTCTGTTCTCCCACTTTTTCTTATCTCCAGGTGCTGTTTGTTTTTCCCAGGTGCATGCAGGTAGCTCCCCCAGTTTGTCATTTTTCCCACTGGGCTCTCCAGACGTGAATGGAAAATGTGAACACTCTGATGAACTCACTGGCAAAAAGGAAGCAACGAGGGGAGCTTATCTCAATTTTGCAAAAGCTTTTTCAACAGTCCTCATTATACTTCTGTGATGTGGTTAATTGAGGACTTCATCTGGCTCTCAGGGATGCTTTTCCTTTGGTTTTAGAGGTGCAGAAGGAGGTCTCAGCTCCTCAAATGGGTCAGTACCCAGGGCCATGACCAGGGCAGTGGCAAGGCAGGGACAAGTTTGGACTTTTTGCTCAAGTTCAAAGTGATGGAGGCAACAAACCTCCATGATCACAGGAAGCAGATCAGCTTTCATCAGAGTTGTCTGAAGGGGCAAATCTGCACTGGAGAGGTTCCTGCAACTAGGAAAAATATTCTAGACAATCAAGTGCAAGTCCGTTGTGTGGATGCTCTTAACTCTTCTTTAATATTTTTGCTTAATTTGATCACTTCTACCTATTTCCACACAGTCTCAACTGGGATGGTCACCATTTGATTGATTTGACCTTGGTTTTGTCAGCAACCTTTTTCACAGAATCACAGAATCATTAAGGTTGGAAAAGACCTGTAAGATCATCAGGTCCAACCACCAACCCAACACCACCATGCCCACTAAACCATGTCCCGCAGTGCCACGTCCACATGTTTTTTGAACACCTCCAGTGACGGTGACTCCACCACCTCCCTGGGCAGCCTCTTCCAGTGCTTCACCACTCTCTCAGTAAAGAAATTTTTCCTAATATCCAGTCTTTTTGATCCAGATAAAACTTATATTTGATGAACTCCAAAGCTCTGGATGGAATGACAGTGAAATTTAAAGATGAGTTGTTCTTCCTTCCACCCTGCCATTCTTCTTTCCCAGTGTTTCCACTATTATGATACTTAATCACTGTTTTCATTACAAAATCCTTTTTTTTTTTTTTTTAATTACTGAAATCTCACCAGTCCTTGGAGCAGTTTCGTCTGAGCTGTGCTGGCTAACCTGGGCACTCGCTCACCTTGTAAAAAGCAGGGTGTTCATACTGAGGGAGCCAAGGGATCCCTTCTCCTTCCTGAGACGTGACCGAGGCCAGGCCCCGGGCATCTGAAATGCTGTCCCAAGGAGTTTCAGATACACAGACTGGAAGTGAAAATCCTGAGTGGATGCAGTAGGGTATCTTTTGGGGCAGAGTGGGAAGGGCACTCCTCTAGCCCACCTTGTGCCTTTTATTGTGCCACGTATTTCATGGTTATGGCCAGGAGGGGCTACGACAGGGCTGAGAGCAGCTACAGAGAGAAATGCTACCCCCAGCAAAAAGGCAAGGAGTTGAAGAAAGCCTAACACCCCTGGAAGAGAAATCCTCATCTGGCTTTTCAGGGTCATTGGACAAGCTGTGTGCTGTTCTGAGTGCTTTACTCCAATTTCCCCTCTCCTTTCCCAGCCCAAAGGGATCTTTCGTGTCACTGCCTCTCCCCTGGGCTACAACGCCCGGTGATGAAGAGCCAGCAGTATCTCTGTGCCAGAGCTACCTTCTTTTTGCACACAAGCAGGCTGACGTGAAGTGCCCTGGCAATTATTTGCTCTGTCCTCCGCACCAGATTAACCTTTCCGCTCCACAGGCAAGCACTTCCCCCTTGAGCTCTAATGTCCCTCCTTCCCTCGGGACAGGGACCTGTCACTGGGCCAGCACCGCCTGCAACGGGCAGTGAGTGTGCAGCATGGAAAGGCGATAGAGCTGCCATTCGGCTGTCATTTGGGGGGACAGACACCTCTGAAAATCAAGGTACAGGTCCTCTGCTCTGCACTCACTCTGCCCCTTGAACAGAGCCAGGAAAAGTGCAAAGGGCTTTTTAATGGTGAGTTTTAGGGCTCCTCGAAGTGATGCCAGGTGGGAAGGGGGTCTTGAAACCCAGCTGTTTCTATTTCCCAGCTTTTTTGGCTAGCTGGGTTTTCTGTGGCCTTAGTCTGCTCTGAAATCTCATCGCTTGAGATCCGATGGGCTGTTCTCAGGGGAAGATTCTCGATCACCCAAGAAGACATTGCTGTACTGCATGATACTGGCCTGGCAGAAAGGAGCTAAAGGACTCCCTGTTCCCAGAGCAATGTTGACCTCCTCTTCTACACACAACCTGCCAAGGAACATCTCCTAATGCAATGCTCTTTGTTGGTAAAATTAGAAGAGAGATAGACAGATGACTTGAATTGAGGAGGGTACGCAGCAGAGTTTGGACAGCATTAACCCTGCAGGGTCATGAAGTCTGATGAAGTCTGGGCAGTAGGAAGTGTGAGATAAGGCAGCCTTGACAAAGACAAACCCTATAGTAGGGTCAGTCAAGGCTAGTCTGAGGTGGTGAAGGGCAGGAGGCTCTGTTAGAGGGACAGGAGGACTGGACAGGGTGAAGAACCAGAAAAAGGAAGGAGGATGGCTGGAGCTGGGAGACACTGCAGCTTACTTCCAGGCACCTTTTTGATAGGAAAGTTCAGAAAAAGACAGGGTATTTAATCTGTTCCTTCCCGTATCATATATCCTACAGCCATTCTCTCATGTCCTTTTCAAAAGCCTGTTGAGACTGGACCTATTTATGCTCCTCTGTAGTGTTGTGGGGACTATCATTGAGGACACTGTCTACTGGTTTCTTTGGATCATAAACACTTCCATTTCTTTTAAATTTGTCTGGAAAAGGAAAATCTCTTTACTTTTACTGTAAAAGCATGGATTACTGCTATATTAGCAAATTAAGGGGGCAAGGGGTCATCTGGCTCTAAGTACTATGACACCTTGTTGTTTCCATCCGCATGCCCAAACAGAAGAGGCACATCCATACGGCCTGTTAGGAACAAGTCCTGGCTCAGGGTGACATGTCCCGGCTGAGGGTAACATGTCTTTGGGAGAGTGCTGGTTGGCATGGGCAGAAGAGGGATGGTGACACTCTTTGTGGGAGAGCTGAAACACAAAGGCAAAATGTCCTGCCTCAGGTTGGAGAGAAAAGGGCTGAACAGAGAGCTGCTGAGCTGCAGGTCTTGAGTTTGAGACCGAGTGGGATCCTCCTTTCTCTGCTCTAACAAAACACTAGCAAGATTGCCTTAAACCCTCCTAAGATCTTCTCTAATAACAAGTTTGAGGTTGTCTTATTTTCTTTCTGGTTTTGGAGCTTTTAAAGCTTTGTGCTTTCAAGTGTTTCTCCTTGACCATCAAGACTAGGGCACCTCTCCTTTTTTTCACAGGAGCTGGGATTGCCACATCATTGTATGATTTCACCAATAATACCAACCCTACATCACTGAGAGCTTCCAACCCCTTAAGGCTCAGCCCATCCTGGAGGCAGTGCAGTAAACTGAGAGAGACACAAAGTGTTATCCTGGTCACTCTTGGAGGACAGGGACCAAATTTCAGGTGTTGCCTGGACTCTGACCCTCTTTGGGACCCAGGAAGGTGCATATTCAAACACAGGACAGGAGGGAAACCCAGCCAATTCCCAGCTTCTCCAGTGCCAAGGAGTTTGGCACTAAGCAGCTTTTTGCTGCGTGGTGTCTGGCAGTGCTGGGTCTTATTTTCAACAAGCCCTGTTAAAGGATTACAAGAGCCTAGTTAAAATAATGCCCTTCGAGCTTATTCATTATTGGAAAGAAAACAAGAATAAACAGAAAGGGTTCTATCATCCACAGTGTTATTGCTTGTAGTGCTTTGAAAGAAGAAAAAAGAGCAGAACTGGCAAGTATTAGAGAAATATATAAACACACACTTGTCTACAAATATAAAGTAAGTTTTGTTTTATTTCTGGTTTATAGCTCTCAAAAAAAATCAACAGCTCCCCCCCCCTACTTAATCTAATTACTCCTGATATTTTGCCATTGCATTAAAAGTTTTACCTCTAAGAAATAATCAATTAAAAAAGAAAAGAAAAGGAAGAAATTCCAAAAGGGAGTTGCTATATTTACCCTTTTAATAGAGATTATTAAACCTGCATTATAAAGCCAAGGAGTTTCACATCAGCCGGAACAACAACAACAAGAAGTTAAATTGTAAAAACTGTTTGCCACAAGTGGTCACGTTTTCCAAATAAAACAGCCTTTCATGGAAGGCTGGATCGCTCAATGGAGAGCTAATGGGGTAGGGAGCCTTCCCCCTTAAGGCTGCCAAGGTGAACCTCATCCATACTGGGACAGCAGCAAACACAAAAGGTCCCAATTTTGGGGGCCCTGCTGAGGTCTCCTGTGCTTTTCAGCAGATAAGATGCACTCTATCCCTTCTGCAGATGGAGAAATTGAGGACCTCAGGTGAACGGGAACTGAGCAGGGTTCTCCGAGAAGCCACCCCAAGAGTCTCAAGCCACTCAGAAGACTCTGGACAACCTGAGAACTTCAGCTTGGGTTCATTGCCACATCCCTTCGTCTCCAGAGCAGGGATAGCATCATGCCAGGCCACGTATCTGGTGCACATGAGCAGTGATGCACCTAGTGCCCTGTGTCACTTAACAGGGGAAAGGCCCTCATGGTGCCATGTGGTGAGGGCAGGGTTGGTGATGGGTTTGGTGTAAGTGCCATGCTGAGCT
Organism: Gavia stellata; assembly: GCF_030936135.1. Classification (NCBI taxonomy): domain Eukaryota; kingdom Metazoa; phylum Chordata; class Aves; order Gaviiformes; family Gaviidae; genus Gavia; species Gavia stellata. The sequence goes on from NC_082599.1 coordinate 2,401,937, forward strand.
ACGATGAGGTGGGGTCCTCTGAGGGAGGACCCTGCTAGATGATTTATCAGCAGCAGATTTCACTTACCAGGTCAGTTGCTGGAGGTTTCCCTCCCCAAACCCCTGCCTGACCACAGGAATGGCCACACTGGGCCAACCCAAAGACCCACCTTGCCTAGGACATCAGCTGATTCTTTATAGGGAGGAATGTAACAACAGGGCAAGTATGAGGTGCTCTTCTCCCAGGTAGTGCCTCAGCTTCCAATAATCCATGGCCAGAGGTAGTATCCTGCTTTAAAAGCCATAGATAAATCTGCTTTTTGAATCATGCTGGCTGTAGGCATCCACAGATTCTTGTGGCAAGGAATTTCAAAGTTTGTTCAAGTACTGGACATGCCACATGCTGATTTAATTTGATCCCCTCTGGTTCTTGCACTGGAGGAAACCAGTAGCAGTCAATCCCTTTTCACTTTTTCTTTTCCCTTCACAATTTCATAGCCCTCTATCATCTCCCAGCAATCCACACCGAATAGTTCTATTCTTTTTAATGATTCCTCACAAGTACATCGTTTCTTCCTTTTGGTCTTTCATGTTGCCTTTATCCAAATGTATATTTTAATCTACTTTATTCAGTTTTTCAGATCTCATTTAGCTTTATGACCTGCAGTGAGCAGAAAAGCTTGGCAGAAATGTACTAGTCTGAGGCAGAGAGGGAAGGAGATGTTTTCTTCAGCCCAGTGGCCTGTTCCAATATGTCTGCATCACACAGTCACACCTGCACTGGCATCTATTCCCACCAATTTCAGCAGCCTACTTTAATCAGATTAACAGAACAGGCAGAAAGGCTCACCCTTTAATTAAATTATGGATATTATGTTATGATCAGGTCCATTGTTTTCTGTGCCATACACAAGCCCAAATCCCCTGGAGACAGGAGTTCTGCCATGACAATCCCAGCCAGGCTGCCAGGTCTGCTCTCTGGCCCTGAGGCCATGGTATAAAAAGTTCCGCATTTGTACTATTAAGCTTTTTTACCTCCAGAAGATGGTAGCCACATCTCAATTGCCTTTGGGTTCTGTCCCTGCAACATTCAAATTCCCAAAGAGTATCCAGGAATGGTTTGGGAAGGTGGTAGTTGACCAAGACTAAAACTGTGCCAGGGATTGTTCTAACAGTTCAGTAGTATTTAGGCGGGGTTGAGTGCCTGGGAACATTCCTTGGCACAATCAATTTACTAAAATTGGTACAACTATCCATCCTTGTGGCTGAAGAAGGAAAAGATCAGGCTCCTCTTCAGATCCATCAAGTTTCGTTTCGCAAGTATGAGAATCATAACTGTTCTTGCCTCAAGCTTCCCCAAAGCTAGATCAGTGAGCCCTTGGTGAAGGGGCGAAAGCCTGACTATGCCCCAAATCACTAATATTTGAGATATTTAATCTGATATAATCTCAGATGCAGCCAGCTAGTGGAGATTTTAATCTGCTCATCACCTGTACCTCATTTCCTTCTCCAGCTTTGTGGCTGCAGAGTCGATCTCTGGCCATGTAGAGGTTAGCTTCCAAGTTTTAAGACTATGTTTACACATTAAATTTCCTCTGTACCTGAGAAGAGCCACTCATTTTCATTCTTGTTGCATACCTTCCTAAATTCCCGAGGCCAAACTTTCTGTCTTCTTATCCTGCCAGAATATGCTAAATCAGAGTCCCTTGTCTGAAGAAGATGCAGTGAGGTGTAAGACCTCTGTTCTTCTATCCTTTTGCCCAACATGGGTCAGAGGTATGAAGACGTAGGTCATAACATGGAGGAAGATGGAGGTGCATCTTCACAAAGAGTGGAGTTCACCAGGCATATGCACACAACATCTGAAACAGCAGCCCAATGCTTTTTATTGCTCAGAATGGAAGAAAGCAGCCCTTTAGCCAAGCAGTATACAGCGCTGCTAAATTTATAATCAACAGTATATGTGTTTACCAAAAGACCTTTCGAATGCTTGCAGTTAAAGGAGAAAAAAATCTGCAGGCCAAGCAAACCATTGTGTAAGGGAAGGACAATATTTCTGAAAAGACAGCCTTTGGCTTAGTGTCAGATTCCTGCTTTACACATTCAACAGGCATCCAAAGTCAATCCGCCCGCAAGTAGGATTGAAAAATGAGCAAGCTCCTGAGATCCTGAACTGCAAAGAAGTCGGGGTGACTGTGTCCTGTAATCTTGATTTAGCAACTTCACCAGCTAGTAGAAACATGATTGTCACCAAGGATTGGGCCTAATCCAAACCCCTCTGCAGCCAGTTGAAAGGGGACCATTATTTCTGAGAGATTTTTTGCATCAACTTCCTTAGAACGAAAAGGTAGGAAGGATGCTCCTGAAGTCAGGACTTTATCTATAAAACCTCCTGAAGTTTAAGCCTGTCAAAAATAAAAAAAAAAAATAATAAAAAAAAATAAAAATAAATAAATAAACAAATAAAAAGTAAACAAAAATGGGACAAAAGCAGAAGGAAAATTTTCTTGAAATTTGGCAGAGGAAAAAGTGAATCGAAAGTGGAAAATGCTAATAAAAATTTTACTTTCAATGGACATGTGGGTGGCATGGAGTGGATGGTTCTGCAGTCCTTTACAGGCAGCAGAGTTTATACTCAAGTTTTTTCCTTTATCTTTGTTCCAACAAAGCATTTCTAAGCATATGCATAACTTTGTGAGTGCATCGGCGTTCTCATAGAAGTCAGCGGTACCATATGTTCCAAGATAAGCAAGTGTTTAAGCACTTCAAACATTCAGGATTCAAAACAGATCAGAGACAGCAAAGCAAGCATGCAATAAACACAATTGCTCGCTCCTAAAAGGAAGTTTTGTAATATTTTATGTTTCTTTTTGTTCTTTTATGAGAAAATCCCAAGTCCTGGACTCTGGCGATTTGGGGAAAACCTTTGATTCACTGGGAGCCAGAAGCATATTCCTAGCTCGTGTAATTGCCAAGCAAGTCTCAAAAAGGCTGCCATCAAAGTCCAAAGTCTTGACTTTTCGTTGATGAAACTGCTAATGGTTTTAAAGACAATCTTGTGACATTTTAAACATGAGGGGTAAAACAGTGTAATTGCAGAACACAGAAAACTGCAGTCGCAGCTTTGCAGGAGCAAAGCACAATGAGTTTCTTCTCATTGAGGCAAGGAAGGAATGGGAGAGATGAGGAAGACAGCAGGACATCCAGGTATTAGCAGTATGAATCTCTCAGGCTCAGTCATTTTCTCTAATGGCTAAATTATGTCAGTCATTGTCATAGGATTTAGGCTTAAAATATTTTTAGGGAAGCGTACCAATCTTTTAGGATAAATGCAAAAGAATATCCATTAAATTTCTTTACAGAATAAAGTATGGAATTATTACAGCCTACTTGTAAAGCTAGAAGTTTAGCTACAGCAATGGTAGGGTTTGTTTGGGACTAGTTATAAATGGAGGTGTGTATTCAGGAATGCCAAGGAAACAGAGAAAAGCCCCATGCTGATCATATGAACTTGAGAAAAAAATCTAAATGAGAGAACATTTTTGCTATGGAGAGAGAGATTTTGTATTGTGAGGAAAGAACCTTTTGCTGCCACGTTCTGGGAAATGGAATCTTAGTTGCAGTCACTGTAAATTCACAGAGTCATCCTTGCAATACCTGACACTCATTTGTCAAAATCCTAAATATCGGCTAATTTCTCAGCATGAAAAATGCCAGTGTTGGCACTGGCAGTGGGTTCTGCTGTACAAAAAGGGAAACTGTGGCTTGTTCTTCAAGGAGGAAATAATGGTGCAGCTCACAGAATGTGAAAGCATCCAAGACTTTATAAAAGAGGATTTAAAAGTACAAGACAAAGACCCTCAAGCTTTGCAGAAAGAAAAACAATTATAACATGAGCCAGCCAGGAAGAACCAAGAAAAAAAATACATATTTAGCCTGCAAATTGAGGGAGCTTGAAAATAATAACAACTTAACAAAAGCATTTCTGTTAATGTCTGGGAATATTCAGAAAACTGGCTACCAAAAGAAGACTTTTTTTTCCCTTTGAAAAAAAGTTTAAGCTTGCCAAGACTGACCAGCTGTGTCTAGTGTGTTTATGCAAAAGCATTCACCCAGTTTGGGAAAGAGACATATATATGTAAACTGAAAAAGGTTAGATGGAAAAGTTGCAATCGAAAGTTTGGAGGAACAAGGGTTAACTGCAACTTCTTATTTGGGCTTGAGCATAGAAGTCAATATTGAGGGAACATAGGCTACTCAATATTTAATAGACATGTGCAAGGGCAGATAAGCATTGATGCTAGCTTAAATCTGGCAAACTTTGGAATAGGCAGAGAACTCACTGAGTCACAAAACTGAACCTCCTGATTTATCGCTAATGGAGATAGTCACTGGGGAATGTGTACAACTCCAGAAGTGGGAAAAACTGAGTCTGAAAGTTAGACGTTTGCAATACGAGATAGCCCGGCGAGGTGGTGAGCTCATAATCAGTCTGGATTTGCAGATGGCTAATAACCTTGCGATTGGTGCCCAGAAAAGCTGTGGAAATTCCTTTCAGAGATGTGGTCCATTTGAAGCCAATGATTTGTAGGCAATCTCTTCACAGTACATAAGTGCTCTTGCTGCCAGAAGCAGAAACTGTTACACCAGGCATGTTCAGGGGTACTTGTCCAGAAGACCTGGGAAATGCCAGAAGACCTCAGATTTTTGATTTTTAACTGTTGATGTTCTCGGTGGCTGGAGGCAAGTGGAAAGTCCTGTCTCCAACCCGATGGATATCACTGGTCATGTTAGCACATCTTTAGCTGCTCCTGAGAAGTGAGCCAAGAGTAGCTGCATAAATTAACCCAATTCATTTGGACTGAAATGAGTTAGAAAATCCTTGTATGAGCACCTAAACCAGCATTTTCAAGAAGGAAAATGTATCTTTCAGCCACGATAGCTGGGGAATGTAGAATGTGAAGTGTCTGCAAACAACTCCTGACTCAGAGTAGCTATAACCTCCTGGCTGCTTCATACCACCTAACTTTTCTTCCCTGAGTTCTTTACTTTTGTATTAGGTAAATATTAATTTTATATAAGGTGAAATTAACCAAGTCATAATTAATTTTAACAATTCGACATCTTCTGGAGCATATGAGTAGCCCCAATTTACAGCGAGGGACACTGAGGCACAGAGAAAGGACATGAGTTGCTCCAGCTCATACAGTAACCCACCGTTAGGACCTGTCAGGGGACTCATTGCATGTAGAGGTCATCCCAGCCTTGGGTTTCGTACCTGGATTACCACAGGTCAGATCAGTATTTTGGTACCATAAGAACACCCGGTCTTCTGTCCTCTCTGAAATACTCAGATGTATACAAAAAGGAAAGAAAATAGCTGTGGACAAGCTCGGGGATTTTACATACAGAACTCCAGGCTCTGCTCTGAGAGGTGTAAATCCCTGGAAACCCGTGCAGTTCCTCAAGGTTCATACCAAAGCCATTTGGACTAGATTTTGACTTTTCAGCCTTCCCATCACTGCACGTAATTCCCATGCGAGAACGGGTAGTTTCACCCATTTCAGGAGGATCAGGTCACTCAGGTCCTGGAGTGAGGGTCCCCCACCTCTTCTCTTGATGTCATGAAGAGATTAAAGTAAGGCTGCTGGCCGAATACACCCGCATCACCACTGCCCGTAATGGAGAGATTTACAGCTCTCATTACATACCAGAGGAGTTAAAGGCCATGCACCTCATCAGGACCTGTTCCCAGTTTATAGCTGCTGCCCACCAGCTCCACTAATGATCCCAGATAATCGCTCCTTGAATGTTCCCAGTCACCTTGACTTACTGCTCTCTCCCCGTGAGTCATGCTATGAGTCTACAACATGGTATGCAGCAAAAAAAAAATGCTTTCTTGCATCTGGCTTTAATTACCTTCATTTTTAATTAAGTTCTGTGGTTTTAATATCTATAATGCTGGCCTGGAAAGAGTTGCTTTGCTTGGATGTTTGTTCTCCACACAGGCAAATATTGCTGGTCATTTATCCTATCCCATCCCCTGTGACCTCTGAGGGTCTTTCTCAAATGCTACTGGAATTCACTGAGCTCCTGGAGGGCATGGATCATGCAGACTAGAGTGGGCAGTTCAGTATCCTCTTATTCACTTTGAGTCAACTGCAAAGTCCTCTCTCTCTATGCCTTTTGGTTTCAGTGGGTGATAATTCCTCATGTAGCAAAAAATATTGATTGAAGCTAATGGTTGTCTCAATGGATTTGAGAGCTGAAGGGGACAGCTGGAGTAATGAGTGAGCTCCTGTGGGCAGGACCATGTTTTGGCCTGTATGTATATACGTACACACTACTAGCACCTTGACCCATGGCAAAGGCACTTTGGTGATACTGTCAGCATAAATAAAAGATGGGAAAATTAAAACCTGATAAAAGGAAATGCTTTTCCACACATTATACAAGTAGACCATGCAGAGCACTGACACAGGAATGTTACAAGATTCAAGGACTGGACTTTTACCTGGCTAGAAAAAACAGGCACTCCATCACTAAACATGAATAGATTAAAAGGTTTTATTAAACCTCAAGTTTGAGGCAATCTTTATCTATGTTAGACCTAGGACAAGCCTTAGCAGGTCACAGATTTTTCCAAAGTTTCCTCTGCAAGAGCTGGCATTGCTTACTGTACAAGAGGGAGTGCACGCCAGGACCAGATTCTTATGTCCCTGCGTAGTTTGTTTTCAAGAGGGACAATGAAACAGAGTAGACATGTCAAAGCTGGGCTTTTAAAGTCGTTGAAGTGTAAAGAATCTTCTAAGCTATGACTGAGAATTTACATAGCACTTTGGAAAGTTACTGTTCATTATATTGGAGTGCAAAAATCAGGTGGTTCTGCAAGCTCAGGGGACACTTTAATTTTCAGACGACCTTCTAATGCTTGGTAGTGTTAGATTAACAGTTGGACTTGATGGTTTTAAGGGTCTTTTCCAACCTAAAATATTCTATGATTCTGGTGGCCAGGCCTGTAAAATTAGATCTGCAAAGAGACTGCATCTCTCCTAAAAGTCCCTGCTTAGATTTTCATCCTCCATATGACACATGTTTCAAGGCCATGAATGCACCAATGGACCTTAATTGCCCTGACCATCTGCACACCCTCCACCCATTAGCCGAGGAGCTGGATATGAGATCAAGCTCCTGGTCAGCCTGATCTGGGGTGGATGTCCCAGATGTGGCTGGTAAGGACAATTAATAGCCATTGGTGTGGCCAGGGCCCTGATGACATAGACTCAGACTAGATTTAAGGAAGAAATTCTTTTACGATGAGGGTGGTGAAACACTGGCACAGGTTGCCCAGAGAGGTGGTAGATGCCCCATCCCTGGAAATGTTCAAGGTCAGGCTGGATGGGGCTCTGAGCAACCTGATGTAGTTGAAGATGTCCCTGCTCACTGCAGAGGGGTTGGACTAGATGACCGTGAAAGGTCCTTTCCAACCCAAACTATTCTATGATTCTGTGAGTCTATGATTCTATGACATACACACAAAAACCACAGAATCCCCCAGCCATACGCCAGCTCAGGCTGTCCTGGTGACTGGCACATCTTGGGAACATGAGAAAACATCATGGGGCATGTAGCCCCAGCTGGCCAGCTTCATCCAGGCATCCTTGGCAGGACTGGCACCTCCGGGGCTGAAGCAGAACTCTGTATTTTGGGAGGTGCCAAATGTTAGCGCTGCTGATATCAAACTATGGGAAGGTGCTCCAACATGAATGTGCTGAGGAAAGCACAGCACCTTACAGAAGGGATTGTCGGCAGCTCGATGTGTTACCTCTTAATTAGCAGATTGCTTGTTGGCGTTGTACCCTTAAGCTACAATGAAGACGGTTTCCTGACCATCTGAATCCTTCTACAAATGCTTGGGAGGGTTGCTGTGCCCAGTGTTACCTGGAGAAGAGATGCAATGGCTCAGGGTACCAGGGAATAAATAAATAAAATGGAGATCTCACTGTACGGCACAGTGCAGCTCTCCACCCAAGCAAAAAGACCAACACACCTATTAACTATACCATTGTATTTATATTATTTCAAGGACCTGTGTTTACACTTTGGTGCAGCTCTGGGTGATGTAGATGCAATTACCGCAAAGATCTCTCAAAAGTCAGAGGCAATAAAATGTCAACCTGCTAAAGGGACTGATCGTTTTAATGGAAACACCTATGACTTTGGGATTATGACCAATGCTAAGCACCAGAAAAAGGGCTGAAATATTAGGGAAGAAGCAGAAAGGAGAAGCTGGAGGATGATACAGAGTTGAATGGGTTGAGAAAACCTAGCTGAACTTAAAAATAAGCATGAGGGACGTGAGGAAGAATATAAAATTAGTTAGTGTAAGCCCACAACACTTTGGGACTTAAACAGCCAGCAAGCAGAAAGCATCTTTGAGAAAGCATCTCTAGAAAAATCATTGAAAAAGTTTAGCAGCCAATGCCAAGAGTTTGCTGCCCAAACTGCCCGGGGGAAATTCCAGGGCACAATGGCTGGTTTCAGGTTCCCTGAGCGGCTGCATTTCGGCTTCCCAGAAGAGGTCAGTCTTTCCCAAGGATTTGTGGTGAGTTGCCCACCTCTTCCAAGGGAAAGCACTACACTGAACAATGCCTGGGTGGATAAAAATAGGCAATAGCAAGGGCCTGCCCGGACCCCAGCTGCAGCCTCAGGTGAAAGGGAGCTCATTGCAAGTGTGAACTCACCTGGGTAATTTGACAAACAATTGACCTAATGTTCCCAGGATGTGGGAATTAGCATTGCCTTGGAGCGAGTTGGGGGACGAGGTGGGAACAACATGCTCAGAAAAATGCTCAAAATTCACACTTTCTTTCAGCAAAATCTACTCTCACATGCACACACAATAAAAATCCTTTCCCCTCCCTTAATGTGCTGGCACAGACCTGGAAGTGACTTACTCTAACAGCAAAGATGGGTCTTAAGCAAATATAATGAAGCCATGCTCCCTGCGTAGCAGTTGCAATTACTAGGTCTGAATTATGTATCGAACCCAGGGAAATGTCCTAGCACCCTGGTCCTCCAGCTGTAAAAACACAGGGCCCTTCCACCTGCACTATCAGGTAACACCTTTACCTTGTCCCATTCATGTGTTTTTGTAGTCCTCCTGGGGGCCTAAGCTTTCACTGGGGGCTGTCACAAGTCCCATAGAGTAGATCCATCCTTCTGGGTTTATATTTTTATAGTCTGTGGCTGCTGTGGTAAACTTCTCAACAAACTGATACTGTGATGATTGCCTAAAATTGGAGAGACCCTGAAACCTTTTCTCTGAAAGATCACCCCTCCTCTTTTCCACTAGTGCCTTATCCGTATTTTAGCTTGAAAGCCCTGGAAGGTCACGCTGGTGTTAACTTTCAACACTGGTGATTCTGGCGGATGTAATGGCTGTAAAGGTGGGCATGAAACCCATGTAGACCTTGTACTTACTGCAAGGAGCGAGGTATAAAAAGAAGGTCCAACATAAGAAACAAAGAGAAGAGAGGAGGGTGAGGAAACAAGAGACACTCAGAGGTACTTTAGTTGGTCACAGCAAGAACAGGCTTCTGTGCTGCATGGTGAACGGAGCTATAAATCACTGGGTAAATAATAGTTAAGAGCCATATTTGAAAAGATATTTCAGTCTTTAAAAGCTGGTACTAAATATTTCACCTCATAAAGGCTAATGCTTTCTCCTTGATCTCCAAATCTCCCGTTGACTCTGGACTACTTGCAGAATACAGCCCTTATTTGTACCCAAAGCCATTTCGAATGCAGGATCCTGCTTGCTTCCTTGTATGGGTTGGCATTGCTGGGCAACCCGATACTCACGTCACAACAGCAGCTCGTCAAAATCATTCAAATCGGGTCAAAATGTTCCATTAGGATATTTACAAAAAACAGAGGGGAAACTATTTCCTTTCATTTCAATGCTGTTCTCTTTTCTTCACATGTCAAAATGGCAGTCAAGAAAAGAAAATGTTTCAAATCTTGTTTCAGCTATTTTTTCTCCCTTGTTATTCAAGCACATTTCTTTACTGTCAGAAGGACAATATCTTGGTTTTCAAAGCTTTATACATGGTTATCAGAACTGCATGAGCAAAAGTAGCTGTGTGATTTATGACTATGGCCTGATCATGTCTTCTTCTATTTCTCTGTGTATATCATGTGACGATCTTAAGTACATCTTGCCTGTATGCAGCTGTGAAGATCAGGCTTCTACCATGAAATTTATCTGATTCAATACAGACACATATATCTGCCCTGATAACATGTTTCCTTCCATGTCAATGGAGCTCCAGGATGAGCTAGAGTCCGTGAATGCTGCCCATCCCATCCTACAATAGGAATAGGAACTGGTGGGTGTTGGTCCCTTCTCCCAAGTGACTAGCGACAGGACAAGAGGAAATGGCCTCAAGTTGCACCAGGGGAGGTTTAGGCTGGATATTAGGAAAAATTTCTTTACTGAGAGCGTGGTGAAGCACTGGAACAGGCTGCCCAGGGAGGTGGTGGAGTCACCGTCACTGGAGGCATTCAAGGAACGTGTGGACGAGGCACTTTGGGACACGGTTTAGTGGGCATGGTGGTGTTGGGTTGATGGTTGGACTTACAGGTCTTACAGGTCTTTTCCAACCTTAGTGATTCTGTGATTCTGTGATTCCTCATTGCTCATTTGTCTTTGTAGGTTATTAAGGGAATCTGTATGGAGTAGCTTATCTATAGACAACTGAATTTAAACTTAGATGAGGTTAATTCCCTCTCAAATGTTCATCAAAGCTCCATCATTAGAGGAAGTCCAGACTAAACAGTAGTGATCAGAGCAGCACTGTTGCAATAATCTGGAGAAGGTTTTATTTATATAGAACTTCTCTGGGACAAAAATTGCTACAACTCCCTGAAATGTCCCAGATTTTGTTCTTACAGAAACTTTCTTACATTTCTTACTTCCAACTTAGGGTGAAAGAGAAATGTCTTTTCCTCATAAATGTTCATCCCTATCTTCTGTGTGGTGTGCATCTTTTGACTAAAAGGTTGACATTTCAGCTCAGACCCGCTTTTCCAATTATATTTCTCCTAATCTGAATTAGATATGTCTCCTGTCTCTTCCACAAACTTTCTCATAGGGAAAAAAGTTGCTTGTCTCATGTTTCTGTTTTCCTTGTGAAATGGGAAGGTAACAAGACTCCTTTTGTCTGTCTGTTTGAAAAATAACATTTTTATTTACATATATAATATCCTATTCTGATTTGAATGGCTAGGTACTAGACTGAGAGAAATCACAAACTCAACAGTGCGTATTTCAGATTGTGAGAAAGAAAATTCAAAGAGTGAGATCAGTCTCATCACATTTTAGATATCTGTTCTGTCAAGGTCTCTGTCTAAGCTAGTTACCCCTGGTTCATTTTATAGTCAGTGGGAAGAATTATCACTTGTAGGTTGCAATTAGACCTCTTTTGAATGAGATAAAATGCTCCCCTCAAATATCAATCTTATTCCATTTAGGAACGTCATCCAGATGGCAACATCTACATTGCAGGAATCTATATCTGGTCAGAGAAACCCCTTCAGCAATAGGAGGATAAAGAAAAGAGATTGGAGGGTGGGCAGGAATCCTTTACATAAAAACAAAGTTAACAAATATGTTTAGAGTTTGAAAGCAATGAAAATACAATGACAGGGAGGATAGTTTGATGGGGGAAGAATTTAACAGGTAGCCTGGGAAACAGCTGTGATTTAACCATATATTCCACACTGCCTCCAAAGTTGTTCTGGGTATTTTCCAGTAGATTAAGTAGTGATTAAGACTGTGATCAAGTATGCTGAGCGATGCTAGATAGCAAAGAGGTGAATTTCAGGCCCAGCTGGGAAAGGGAGCAAGCTGGAACTGTAGGACTGAAATAAAAGGAAAGGAAAATAATCTTTTGTTTGTGTTGAGAAAGGACAGCATGAACTAGTGGTGTGTTACTCCAGAGCTCCACGTTTAAGTCCTAACTTTCTCTAGGACTTCTGTGTACCCCTTGGCACACGACTTCATCACTCAGTCTCTCCTCATCTGCAAAAATGCTGTAATAGTATTTTCTTTTTTTTCATCAGCCTTTTCCACTTTGAGTATAACCTTCATTTTTCCTGGGAACGACATGAGGGAAAGAGAAAACAAGAATACACATGCCTTTTGGAAGACTCACCAGGCTGGTTCAAGGAGGTATGTGAAGCTCTTCAGCTGCTTCCACTGAGCATGTGCCCTTTGACAGGGTCCTTTTGAGCCCCTAATCTCTTTTGGAGACACAGCCCAGAACTTTAACACAGTACCGAGGCTCTGCTTACCTTTCATTGCCCCACTGGCCAGGTATGGCCGCTGTGGTGGGTTTACATTGGCTGGCTGCCAGCTGCCCACCAAGCTGCTCTCTTGTTCCCCCTCCTCAGTGGGATGGGGAGAAAATAATAAGATGAAAAACTTGTTGGTCGAGATAAAGGCAATTCAATAAAGACAAGCAAAGGCTGCACACAGAAGCAGAGAAAAGGAAAAAGATTTTTCCTCTGCTTCCCATCACTGGGCGATGTCCAGCCACTTCCTGGGAAGTAGGGCCTCAGTACATGAAGTGATTGCTTCGGAAGTCAAACACCTTGATAGCGAAAGCCCCCCCTCCCGCCCCCTTTCTCTTAGCTTTTACTGCTGAGCACGTTGTATGGTGTAGAATATCCTTACCGTCAGTTTGGGCCAGCTGTCCTGGCTATGCCCCTTCCCAACCTCTTGCCCACTCCTTGCCTCCTGGCCTTTGGTGGGTGGGTTGGAGAGACAGCCTTGATGCTCTTTGAGCACTGCTCAGCAGTAGCTAAAACACCGGGTGTTATCAACACCTTTCTAGCCACAAATACAAAGCACAGCACTATGAGGGCTGCTATGGGGAATGTTAACTCTTCCTCAGCCAGACCCAATACAGCCACAATCTACGTACCTTGGGGAAAGCCATCAGAAGACGCTGGTGCCGTGGCAGCTTGCGCAGGCTGTGCTGAGCAGTTACTATGAAGCTTGGGAAAAGCAGTGAATGGTAAATTCAAGCTGTTGCTGTCAGCAGGAACCCTCATGTCAAGAACTGAGATTCATACAGGGCAGGGTTTGACTCACCTCACTTTAAATCTCTACAGTTGAATTATCCAGGGGAGAGAAATGTTTAGGGTATGATGTATTTGACCTACTTAAGATATCAGCTTTGGGCTAGTGAACTGCATTTGGGTATCACTAATGTCTAATGTAGTGTGGGATTTCTGCCTAGATCTGTAAAGAGGAGTTGAGGGAGCAGAAAAGCTCAGTGAGAAGTTTCCACTGTGCTTAAAGAGAACATTTTGAAGAAAATATACTTTTAGTCTTTTAACAGCAAAAGATATTTTTAATTTTTAGTTAAAAATGAAGATTGAAATTGTTTTGGCCCAAGATTAAATATTCTTTATTTTTCTTTTTTCTTTTCAGTTGACAGGAAAAGATCCTTTCTGCAAAGTGCAAGAATTTATTTAGCTAAAAAAAGCCCCCGAAAGTTCTATCACAGACTAGTGGGAAGGGAAAATTTGTGATCATCCTAAATTTTTAAATTTGATGGAGAAAACATGTGCCAGGTTTTAGGCAGTTATTTAAATAACCTACTCGTCAGCCGTCAGTAAAAGACCCAACCACTTCTGACTCACAGCTCAGTTGCTCTTACTACTGCGTGACACTCCCCCTGTGCAGGTGACTGTTTCAGGAATGAGTGGTGCAGGTCTTGAAGGACTGATCATCTCACTTGTTTTTGTAGGACATCCATCTCCGACCACATGACTGGTAACATGCCCAGGGAATGACTCAGTTTAGTCTCAGCTGTGGATGACCCTCGGATAAGTCTTCACTATCCATCAAAACCCTGGTAAAAGAGTGTTCAGACAGATTTCAGAAGTTTTTCTCAGACAAGCAGTTACTCTCACACATAGTTTGGTTTTCTAGTCAACTTAAAGCCAAGATGGTTTGTTTCCCCTCCAGCTTAGCTCTCCCTGTCAGCCCCATAGGCACTGGTGCCTACTTTTCAAGAAGGGGAAGAAGGACTTTGATCACGTTCTTAAGGTTGTCTTCTGCTAAGTCTATAAAAGAAGCCAAAAAGTTCTGTGTAATATTACAACACACCTCTACACCAGGTGTGCCATGCCTGTGGTGAACCCTGGGTCCACATCTTCCTCTCCCCTTTACTTTGTCCTTGCCACAGCTTGTGCCCTACCCCTTCCAGGGTAGCTGGTGCCTTGCCCCCTCCAGATCCAAGTTTGGAAGCAAGATCTTAGCTGTTTCTTTCCGGTCCTCCCTCACCCCCAATTTGTATCTTTCATCTTCCCAGCACCAGGAACAAGTTTGTCTTTTCTTTTTCTCCTCCTTCCTGAAGAAAGGAATCGATTAGAAATTTAAATACTGTGAGTCACTCCCCTTTGCCCCCTTCCCCCCATCCTGCTCTCCCTTCCCCCACCATCCCAACTCCTGGAGTATAAATCATTTTCTGTGGTCTGCAGCTCAGCTGGAAAAACTAACAAAACGGGTCTATAATGTCACCAGCATCTAATTTGGTGGATTTATGGGGTCTGGCCTTAAGCACTTGCTGCTTTACAGCGTGTGAGTTCACTCCTGCGGGAACTCCCTCCAGACTACAGCTCTTTATCCTTGACTGCTGCTGTCCACAGTCTCTGGAGCTTTGCAAAGGGCAGATCCCTCTCCCTTGGAAAATGGGAGCTCTCCTTTCTGCCCCACCCATTGCCTGATGGACCCTAAAGAGGATCACAAAACATTCCTGCAGCCAGGAAGGGCTTAGCAGTGGTGATGTGCTGGTTGCAGCAGGCAAATGTAGTAATTAAGCATGGCAGACCTGTTGAGGTTCACGTATTGAGCAGGAGTCCCATGGCTGGTTCTCTCATTGGGCTTCCACACACACAAGCCAGACCCTCCCTTTTTATATTTTTCTTTTAATCTTTTTTAGTTACTGGCATTGTCAGGTATAGGGGAGTCACCAAGCAGAAGCAAGCGTTTTGCTGAGGGCATGCTTGTTTACGAAGCCTTGCTTTCACAGGAGCTGGAAAGTGTCATTCCCTGTTGCATAGCTTGACCTAGGCAAAGGAAGCACAAGGTGTTGCGTAACCAGGCAGTGGCAAACATCCTTCAGCTGAAACCCTTCTGGGTGCAGTAGGATTGCGACCACCTTCCAGGAGCAGCCTGTCCCCTGGAAGACCCAGTGCTGGTGAGCATTAGCTCTTACAGTCCATTAACACCCTGGCATTTGCCCCAGAGGAACTAGCTTAAAGTTTGTTTGAGCCAATCCATGCATCCAAGCCAGTTCAATGACAAGCCTATGTTTAGGTCCTCCAAGACCCCAAGCACATGGGACTGAGACCCACTGCCTGCAAATTCAGTATTAGGCCCTACCTGAAAACAGCAGACACTCTCCTTTAACTCCAGTTAGTTCCACAACCAGCTCAGACCTGGCACTACTCCTGGGATAACGACTCTCACAACCCAGAGCACTGACGCACCGGTGCAGAGCAGGGACCCCGGAGTGGCTTTGCCTGGAGCCAGATGTCAGAAGTGCAGCGACACATGGAGTACGGATGCTTGGATAGCTTTGAAAGAGCTCAGCTCAAAATGGCAATGATGGGGTGCTGGGATTTAAATTGGCTGGTTGCAAGCCAGCTCTGCCTGAGTGGAAGCTCTGGAAGGACATCTGCATGATGTTCTTGATGCTTGAAGTGTAGGACTGAAACCAAAGTGGCTCTAGCAGTAGGATAGCCATCGTCTCAATGTTGTTGGGATGACCATCCTTACTGGCCTGGAACTAGCTCTGCACAGTCAGCTCCACTATCACATCTGTGACTGTACAAGTATGTGGCAGGGTGTGTGCATTTGTACTTACATACATATATATATATAAGTATTTATATCCCAGGTATAAAACCTAGGATAATTCAGATACCAGGGTCTGAACTGAAGAAGTGTTGGCTCTCTTTCCTATGCTTTCACTTATATATTTGCAATCTGGACGTATATCTGTTTTCCAGTATAAACATACTTTCGGACAGAAGTATGTGCTGCAACGTGGGTCAGGAAGGGGATGACAGCTCTGATTTACATGCCATTTCCCTCGCCTTAGCATATCAAGCAGGTTTCTTCTCTGTCCACTGCCCCTTCTCCCTGCAGCATTCACATCTCCTGGAAACCACTGATGCTTTGTGGAAAGCTGGGGAGAAGGTTCTCTTTGGGGGACAATCTATCTTGTACCCAAACTATGTGTGGCATGTTTCTACTGAGATTCCCTATGTGTATAGCTGCAGGGATGTCTGGTTCAGTCTCTTGCTTTAGACACTGATAAGATGTGGGTTTAATACATAGCTTTCCCCATCAAATAATATGGATGCAGGTCCTTGTGGAGCCTTGATCTATGGAGTCTAATTGTTCTCCCCACTTTCAGGAGTCTATGAAACTTCCCAGCCACATAAGAAAGGGAGTATTGCAACCTTCAAAGGATGGAGAAACTGAGGAATGGCTTGTGGATGGGAACCTGTCCAAAACTGCACCACAAACGTCTGGGAGAGCCAGAAGGAAAAGCCAGATCTGTGGACTCCCACCGGTTTACGTATGTGCGCAAACCACAAAGACCATCCAGACTCACTTCTGAAACCCACAAAATGCCCATGGCTCCTGTGCTGTGCCAACACCATTCTGAATAATTTTATTGATGCTGTTTGCCATTCATATTATGTTCATTCCTGAGGGGAAAGGTGGTCTTATGGTGAGGGAACTGGTCTAAGATAAAGGAGGAAAAAGGCTTTGGAAAATATTCTTTGTGTCGGTGACAATTTCTGGTAGAGCTAAGAAAGTGCTTGCCGACATTAATTTTTGTTCAAAATGAAACATTTTAATTTTCTGCTCTTTGAAAAATGTCACCAGAATATTTATTTCTTTAATTCTATTTGTTTTTTGACAACTATAAATTAAAAAAAAATTATTTACAGGATGAAATATTTTGGCTTTGTTTTCCCATCAACTTCTCTCCCAATGAAAAACACGTAGCATTGGAATTTTATGCAAAAAATTTCCATTGACAAATAAACATATTTTCCTTTCCCTTCAAAATGTTAGTAACTCAGTACAATTAGTTTTTGTGACTTGGGTTCTCACCAGACCCATTCTCATCACAGAGCAGTTGCTCAGACAAACAAACCCAGTAGAGGAAATGGCACCGCAATTTTTGCAATAGTAAAGGGTCCTCCCCTCAGCCCCACAATTTCTGTGTTCATCAGTTCTTAATAAGTCGAAAGAGATACCACCATTTCTCTTTCTCCATGGTGATACGGGCAGCAAATGGTTCAATTTGTGGCTGGTAATACTGATGTCATTTAAACAGCTGCCTCTACAGAAGCCAAACCCTTGCTATTAAATAACCTTTCTGTCATTCCTTCGCAGCTCTGGAAAGCCTTTTAGAGTAGTAAGGAGCAGAATTATTGCGACGGCCGTGTCTAGATAACACGTTGCCATTAAAGTCTCTCGTCTCAGGGTCTCAGACTGTTTAACAAAGCTGAATTCTGCCAAAAGTTGTGAGAAAGTTATTACTTTTGAGTACATGGAAAAAGGGAATTGTAGTAATGAAGTGGAATTCATCTTGCTTAGGGTCAGTTGTCTAAGAGGTCCAAGGTAAATCTGAGCTCTCTGTAGCCAAGGGAGAGACACAGGCACCTCCAGGAGATGATTTGCCTCATCTGCATTAAGGCAAGATGCATCAAGACTCTGGGGGTCTCTTTTTGACTCCCTACAGTGTGGAGGGAGCCAAAAGGACTGGCTTAAGCTCTCTTCCTAGCTTTAGTTGGCTAAAGGTGGTAAGATAAATCCAGTCCAAGGTGTCAGGGAAATAAAGGATATGTTGAATGCATTACCTCACCTCAGTTAATCACTTATTTCTTAGGATTTTTTTCCTTTCCTTTGTCCTGCTCCTGTTTTAGGGAGGATGCTGCAGGTGGGTTCTTCATTAGTGGCCAGTTGTTGACTTTAGGGCTGACGTGAAGTTGTGGCATGGAGTGATGTTCAGCAGCAATAAGACCCAGTTTAATGGGATCAACTACACCGAATTACGCTTGCTGAGGCTCGTGGCATTCATTTGACAGATCTGAACTCCCCTAGAGCTTGTGGAGGTGACTTTTGCCATTGCCCAGTCTGTGGGGTCTCAAGAGATGAACTTGCTCTTTCAGACCTTTTTTATGGCTCTGTGATGATCAGGAGGCAGGAAGGAAAGACCTCAGAAGTGAAATTGTCTCAACAAATCCCTCGGAGACATCCTACTCCCTTAGCAGTCCTTGCAGCAGCGCAGCGCCGGCATGCATTTTCCTGTCAACACCCTCAGAGAGAAATCTGAGCCCCGGTGTTTAAAGCCAGATGCTCAGCTTCCTTCCCTGCCTCCACACATGCCAATCTGTTAGGCTGGCCTCCTGCCTGTTCCCAGGTGGTGTGCCAGGATCAACAAGCCCCAGATACCAAGGAAAAGAGATGTGGCCTGGGAGAGCCTCTCGAAGCCCTCGTGCCGACATACCCTCTGAAAGAGGATCCTCACACTGACGACTCATAGCAAATGGCTGCCCCATGCTTCACGGTAAGGAACACGAGCGTTTTGCCGACTAGATGTCTGGCCTGCTTTGCTATTTTTGTACCTAGCAAGGGCCCAAGTTACTGGAGGGGAAGGCCAGGCTCTTTGCCATATTTGGAAAAACAGAGCCCCGGGAGCAGACACCGTGCTACTGGACTGTATTATGGTCAAATGGCTTCTTTCAACACATGGGGTGGTGTGCCCAGCTGAGACACTGACCTGGGACTGATGGACATGGGTCCTGTTGTTCCTGTAGCACTGCAGTGCTCTTTGACCTTGACCAGGTCTCTTTGCTGTGCTTTCTTTCATACCGTTTGTCTTTTTAGACTTGGTGGCAGAGATCAGATGCTTTTTGTCTCTGCAATAACTCACCCAGTAAGACCTGGTTCTCAGCTGAGTCTCTGACGGGCTCCCATAGCAGCCCATAGAAACACAAGTGTTGGAAGACTTCCATTATGAAGGAGACCTAACCCCAACTAATCAAAACCATTGACTTCTGCAGACAGTCCAGAGACAAATACAGGAGAATAGAGGCCCATATAGGCCAGCAACCTGTCTCTAAGAGTCATCAGCAGTAAAAAGCTAGGAAAAGTTGACGTACAGAAATCTTCCTGGCTCATATTTTGAAAATGAAAGGTTTAGAGATTTGCTGATGTTATTATATTTGCTGCCCTTCATGGACTCACCTTTTGGATGTTTGTCTATGCTTCTTAGAGATTTATTTTTTCTTCTGGCCTTCACAAAATCCTGTATTTACAAGTGCCACAGTTTTGACAGAGCTGTAGATAGCTCTGCATGAGACGAATATGGATTAACCTGTTTTCAAGGTGTTTTTTCTTCTTGCAGACAGAGTTCATGCTAAAAGTAGGAATCCCCTTAAGCTAGACTAGAGCTTCCTACCTAGCAACTAGGGATTATGATACTCAAACTCATACTTGCTTTGGGAAAGACACTGCATGGGAGATAAAATTCTGATAAAGGTGGTTGTATTGGATTACCGAGAGGTTATCCATGATAAAGCCTGATTTAAACGTCAAAATAGAATGGGAGGAGTATAACTGGCATTCACATGGTGCCAAAACCAAAAGAAGAGAAAGCTCCATGAAGATCTGAAAATGAGAAAGTGCCTGATCTGTTAGATTTTCTCTAGTCATTTCATTGGGGCACAGTAGGGAACTACCTCTTTCAGTATGTTGGCTTTACAACAGACCTAAAAATGAAGTAGCAAGATCTGTAGGGAGGGAAAGGAGGGCAGAATAATGCACTTACAGGACTGCTATGTTACTCCTTCCAAGCCGGAAAACATCATGAGCTAAAGTACCTTGCTGAATCAGCAGCTTCATCTTTCTGTGTGGGATACATCTCACCTAACTTCAGCCAAACTAAATAGGTTTCCTCTAAGTAGTTGTCCAGTCCTTCCCTGTGCTTAATAGAGAATGACACCTCCAGGAGACAAGTACCCCCACCAGGCTCAGATACATCTCAGAAGATGGGATGAACCAGCTCTCATCATCTGAACTGACCTTACAGGCTTTCAGGCTATGGTACCTGGGATGTGATTTTCTTAAGAAAGTGTCCAGGACAGGACAGTTGACTCGCTCCCTGCACATCCAGGGAGAGAGCTCCTCCGTGGAGCTTATTTCTCTCCAGTGATCGCAAAGGGAGCCCGGGGTGATTAGTTCAGCCACGCTGTAGATAATCATATCATGATTCTCACCCTCTTATATTTCACTTCTGCGTCAGCAGGAAGGGACTCACAGACAGACTCCCTGCCTATAGCAGGCAACCCTGTGTTGTTCAAAACAAGAGCTCTCTCTTAGCAGCTGTGTACATCCACTGGGGCAATACTGGAAGCTTACTGGGAGTACTAACCTCTCCTGACCTTCTTCCAGAGGATATGAGACCTCTTTCTATTGAACCATTTCTGGATTTCTGATCAGCATTTTGGGTTTCTGTTTCTCATCAACTGCGCATCACAAATCTGACCAGATAGTTGGCTTCCTTTTTAAAACATTTCCAAGTAAAAACAAAATCTGAAGCTTAATTATACAGTAGTAAATTACCCATTGAAAACTTCTGTTCATGAAAAACAGAGCAATTTCATCTCCCAACACCACCACCTCCACCCTTGGAATAAATCCTGCGAAGTATAAATAGTGAGAAGCCAAAGAATTAGGGGGGATGCTAAACAGTGGGACTCTTGTTCTGTAATGCTGAAGTGTGAGAACTGAGGAGGGTGAGTCTGTCTGGGTGAATCATGAGCTGACCGTGTTTTGCTTACAGCCCATTCCTTAATGTATAGTCTCATTGCCTTCAAATGTGAGACTGTTCCCCTGCAGACAATCCAGCAAGGGGAGAATTCAACACCTTGGGGTTTTCCACTAAAAAAGTGAAATAAAATAAATTGAGCATCTGTTAGATATACCAGTTGGAGGGTGAAGTTTTAATTAATACCGGTTCATAATAGTGACGTAGGCCAGGGGAGGGTACCATTGATTGCACTGATACCAATTAAATATTTACAGGGCTGTTGTCTGGCACTAAGGCCAGCTGGGCTAGGATAGGCTGTGTCCATACTATTAAAAAGTCTTAGCTCCCAAATCAGGATGGCCTCATGCAAGCAGTCAGTGTGGAGTAATCCCTATCTCTCTCACACTAATTTCTAAGCAGAATTTAAAATTAAGCTTTTCTGAGTGCTTTTGTGTGGTGCTGGGCCCACACAGCAGATGGGTTAGCTCACTGCTAGGTGGGCTCCAGAGTTTCACCTCCAACTGCCATGAAAAATCAAACTAGAATCTTAGACATGAGTTCTGGATCTTCGTCTTCATAAAACCTGGGTGTGATTCGAGAACTGTTAATTTATTGAAAATACTTATTATAGGATTCATCTTCCTAACATCAGCCCCTACAAAGTGTGTCTCTTGAAGAACCTATATATTTAACCTCCCTCCATAGCTGATAAAGAGAAAGGAATCTGCAGATGGTAATTTGTCCCACCAGTGATGATTTTTAAAATGTATCAGCCTCACTTGTTCTTATGTTAAAACATGAAAGTCATTACAGTGTTTTGATTGGGGTTTTTTTGCATTTATTGTTGATCTGGTTTAGAGCGTAGCTAGCAGAGAAGAGGAGCATGAGTTAGTAAATTGAGAAGGAAAGCAAGAACAAGTAAAAATGGGTAGGGATATTTTAAACAAATTTTGCCTTGACAGCAGTCACAACATGGTTGATTTGGTAAAATATTAAGTGATCAAACAATAAATTAGTGATTTTAAATTCTTGAACATATGGAATGGGGATTTATCTCTGCTACTCTCATTGTCTCCATCTTAGTAAGTCATCCCAGGCTTCCTTTAGGCTAGTTAGTACAGCCAAAGAAATATGGATGTGCAGTTTGGACGTGATCTTTGGAGTTCTCTAGTCCAGCCTGCCAGTCAAACAACGAATAGATAAAAGTAGTGTCAGTATTCTCATTGGACATGTCATCAAGGTCCAGGTGAAGGATAACATGGAAGAATCGCGGGTGCAGATGGACTTCATGTGTGATAGTGGGTATGTATGATACTCAGGTGTAGCCAGTTTACATAAGGGTGAACGTAACCCAAGAGCTCAGGGCTGAAAAGTCACGCAAACATAGTGCACATCAACCCACCGTGCTCCAGAATTTATTTAGCTCCTTCTTAAATCGAGTTGGGCTCTTCTCCCCAACCACTCTCATGGAGAGACTATTTCTGAGTGCCCCCCTTTGCCAATTAGAAAACAGAAGCAGAAGGACAAATAAAGCCCATGAGGTACTGCAGCTGTACATCTTTACCAAAATATTTCCATTATGTGTATCTCCTATGGTTAGGTTAAAATGCGTATTTTTAGTTTGGTTTTTTTTTTTCCCCCAGGAAATAGGCACATTTCACAAGTCACAAAGCCAAGGCCACTTTGACAAAACTGCAGGGCAGAACGTGGCTGTGCTTTTGCAAAGCAACAACAAGCACAATAAATAGCAAAGCAAAGAAAAAAGGACTAAAAGGCCAAAGAAACACCGACTGGCGGGAGACAAAGAGAGGCAATACATCTGACTTGCCCTGTGCCTGCTCTTGAAGAAGTTTTGCTAGCCTGAGCTGTCTGCACAGCCTTGCTTCACAAAGCCGGAATGCCCACCCGCCGCCCTTTCCCAGCAGCACAACGCAGCCCCGAACAGGCTTTCTCTCTTTTGCCTTTCATGTTGATGAGAAGGGCAGGGCCGTGTTAGCAATCCCTCTGCAGCTCTGGTTTGATGCCTTGCTGAAGGGCGATAACATTTCACCGTTGAAAGGCAGAGGAGTGATTAGCAGGGATATAATGAAGGTAAGTGTGTGGTAAGGAATGCTTCGGTGCAGTTGGTCACCGATGTCCTCAAAGCCTCTATTGTTCCTCGTATCAGGGGCTAACAATTTGTCCCTCTGAAGCACGAAGATACTGATCTTTTGCCATCCCTCCTGAGAGCCATCCGACAAGGCTGCCTGAAGAAGGAGATAGAGATCAGCCTCCATGACTCCTTCAGCCTGCTGGAACGGCTTCAGAGGGCGTCAGATGTCAAAAGCAGCGTGGAGCCTCCCTGCATCACAGCATCTTGTCAGCCTCGGGCTCCAAACGGGGCTCCTGGGGTTCATTTATACAGGTACTGGATAAAGATGCCAAACTTTAGGTTGCAGTGATATTCCCAGTAATCCCTCCAGGTAGAACTTTCCTTGGGGAGTTCCTCATTCTGAGATTTTTCTCTTTATTAGTGTAAGCCAGGTGAGAGTTTTGGAGGTCTAATTCATCGTGTAGTTGTCCAGGTTTACACTGCCTGACTTGCTCTGCCTTGGGCAGAATGAAACCACGGCCAAACTGAAGAGCCAGAGTGGTCCTTGTGCTGCTCCCCTCTGGTCCAGCAGTTTCCAACGTGGCAGTCTTGCCTGTGTTCCCCAGGACGGTAATCTCCACGGGGGTCTCACACACCTGAAATGACTTGATGTAACGCACACTCAGCACTATTTCTAATGCAGAGTGGGAGATTGAAGTCTAAACCACAACTCCCTTGGTACCAGCTACCTACACGGCTCAGGGGCCAGGCACCTAGGTGGTACTCCCAGTTTTTACAGGCAGTGGGAGATGTGATCTTGTCCTCCTGCGTTTGGAGGCTTTGATAGCATAGATCAGCATAGTTTCTGCTGTGCTATGTTTATTTCCACCAGCTCAGGATCAATCCCTACCACTTTTTAAAGACATTAAATGAAATTTTGGCCACCAGGGGAGGCACCATCATGGGATTTCATGTGATTTGCCAGCTCTCTTCCAAGGCAAGCAACTTAAAAAAAAAATAAAAGAAGAAAAAAAAGAGAGAGAAAACAAAAAGGACCCATTAAAGTGGCAAGATCTGAGTTTAAAAACCAGTGAAAAAAGATTGAATGACTGACTTTAAACATGTCCCACTTCAGAAAGTGAAGGAAGATGTGGTTTGTCTTTGTTTTATTCACACTGCTCAGTGCTATAGGTTTATCCCAGCTTAGACAAGGGGGATATTAGCGCCACTTGACGCATCAAGTTGAGGGGGTCAGAAAACTCTTCTGGTACTGTATTAATTTTCTTTGACTTGTGTATGTGTGTGTGTTGGGTTTTTTTTCCTCAGTGAGAATTTATGACCGGTGATTCAGAAAGTGAACCGGTGTTTATTTTCCTTTTCCTATGATACTCCACACTGCCTATGTTCCAGGAAACATGACATAGCTGTTATTGCTAGAAATGAGCTTTCTGCCAGTGGTTTACATTCACAACTGGCTTCTGAAGGAAGGAATTCCTGGCAGTGCTCCTCAAACTGTATAGTTTTGTCCTTTGCGATATTCCTGAGCATTTTTTTTCTCCCAGATTTGCAAATCCAAACAGAAGATAATTAAGAATTGCCACTTGGGACTGGGGACCGGGTGTGTGTCTCTTCTCCTCACTTTGATTAATCTCTGAAACAGCTTAACGCATTCCCCAGTGTTTGCATTCTGCAAGATCCAGAAGAATTTTCATCCATTTATGGCCATGTGCTACACCCTCGGGGGGGCAAAATGGCATCACTTCATTGACAGCCATGTGCGTAAATTCTGCCAGTGCAAGCAGATGCAGCTCCAGTACCATCAGCAGCATGAGATCCACAAGAGATACAGGTTTTATAATAGTGCTGCCAAGCATCCAATGGTTTCAGGGAAAAATCTGTCTGAAGAGGGGAATTCTAGCTAGTGCACTTGAAATGACCAATTGTCCAATGAATGACCAGTTGAATTCTCTTTGTGTGTTGGTAGAACAGCAAGAGCAGATGCCCCATCCCTGGAAACATTCAACATCAGGTTGGATGGGGCTCTGAGCGACCTGAAGGTGTCCCTGCTCATGGCACGAGGGGTTGGACTAGATGACCTTGAAAGGTCCCTTCCAACCCAGACCTTTCTATGATTCTGTGATTCTATGAAAGTGACGTATTCACAGGAAGATTCATTAAAAGGGAGCTTGTGATGTGGTAGTTACACTTACACTGAAGCTCTGAATGGAGATGAAGATGAAAACCAAGAGAGAGACTCAAAGATATTTAAATAAGCCTGGGTTCTGTTTTGCATTTCTGTGCTTTGAAATGAACAGTCAATAGGAAGAATCATTCCACGTACCAACAGAGGTGGATGATATTTTCTCAATGCTTTTTCCCCACAGTTCTCATCAAAATCTTAAAATTTGCTGGCCTAGAACAGCAATTCACTAAACACCATTTGATTTTGCTGGTTTTGGCTGGCATCAGTCTGCCCCATGGTGTCTATCTGGGTCTTAAGGAAATTACAAGCGGTTAACAAATAAAAGTCTAATTGTGCCAGATGTGGGACATTTTGGCAGTCTTTGAGTTCCAACAGCCTGATTACGATTCCTTTATTCATTCATTTCAGGGAACAAGACCTTGTAACAAAGTCTCCTTGGAAACACCACCAAAACTGATGCTTTTAATTAAAAAAACAAAGAAACAGAGCAAATGAAAAGTGTAATTGCAATTGAGGCTTTTTTGTTCCAGATTTTCCTACTGGGAAGTTGGAAAAGGTCATTGAAATAAACACTTTTTTGCCTGTGTCTAAACATTTTTATTACAAAGAATAAATGTATTTCCTGGACTATGAAAAGAAAAATACAAGGCAAAGCAGCTTCACTTTCAATGGCAGTGTTCTAAGCCAGTTAAAGCAGACAGATGTAGCTCTCTGATCTATTTGGAGGCGGTTAACAGACCACGTAGCTGTGACCACAGCCTTTAAACTTGAAACATTTTGTGTCCCACCAGGAAGAGACTTATTCCCACTTAGGACTTTCTGTTTAGAAGTACACCCAGAGCACTACATAACTGTGACAGTTCTGTGCACTGCAAATTTGATATGCAGGTGAGGAATGATCTTTTTTTTTTTTGGGGGGGGGGGGGGAGATTTCTAGACCCTTGCTATTTTCTTAAAGCTCAGCTGCTGTGACTAAAGCTGAATACACTGATGCAGATTTTACCTGAACAAAATCTTCATATATAAGAAGTGAAAACTATGGAAAAAGAAACCTGTGTGATAGTCCTATACTGACCAAGGCTGATGGAGGTGATATATCTGCTAGCTCCAGTGGGTAAAACTGGGCTTTAAGGAAGAATCCCCCTTTCATGGATGGGAAAATTAAGCCACGAAGTGAGTTATGCATCTCTCTCCTCTCCATTTCAGGAACACTCTTCTGCTTTCCAGACTTTTCTTATTTCCCTTGATATATTTCTTATCGGCAATTTTATTAATTTTTGGTCTTGGCTTAGCTGCCCTGAAAATATCAAAGCACACCTGCTTCAGTTTGAGTCCCAACAGTAGATTTTCAGAATATCTTTTATTAGCCAACCTTACACAGCTGGAAAAACAACAACAACAACAACAAAACCTAAACCACACACAACTCTCCCTCTTGCCCACATATAGGCAAGCTTTCATTTATTAAATTAGGCACCTAGAAGGGATGACCACAAAATAAGCCGTAGAGAGAAAATTTGTGATTGCTTTTATATTCCAGCAACTAAAGAGTTCATGTGGTGGGCTGGGATGCAGTCCCTGCCTTAATGAGCGCTTAATTGTTATGCCTATGAGGAACAGGTTTGATAGCAGATAATGAGAAAAGTCTCTTAGGAGACACAGGGCCACCCTGTGGGAGATGGGGACCCCAGGTTCTGCCCTAAATAAGTGAAGAGGGGGATTTGAACACACGTTTTCTGCATTTTGTTGAATACTTTAGCACTGGACTATAAAACTGGCATAGGTACAGTTTCTGCTAATGCTGCTCTGTGAGAGATTACGTGTGTTTGCACTTAAAAGATGAGGTTGTGCTAAGTCTGTGTATTCTGCAGTGCTTTCTGAACACTTTAGCACCCGTAATTCAAGGGCTTGTGGGACCCTGGCACCACCGGGATTAGATGGGATTTGGAGAATCTACCTTTCTGACACAGGCTTATAAAAGGTATGTCTGTATTGTACATTAAATACACATAGACGTTCTTTGGCTTGGGGGTTAAATAGCATAGGACGACCTGAACTTATGCTGGCAAACTCGCTGTCCTCTGAAACAAGGTGGCTGGCACCTAACAGCAAGTTTATTGCCACAGATCCTGCTGCGTACCTCCTTATTTGCCAGAACGACATGGCCTAAACCGTACCAGAACTAGGGACTGTCCTTTGACCCGTGCTGACCCTAGACTCTGCTGAGGAGCTGTTTGGGAGAGCACTGGTTGACCTGCTCCAAAAACGTGCTAGGGAGCATATAGACCTTTGCATGCCAGTGGTAGTGGTTGATTTAATAGCATGGATGTTACTAGGTGGCTTTTACACTGCTTTGAAAAGCCAGACTCAAATTCAGCCATTACCGTGCCAAGCATAAAACATGTAGAAGGAAAATTCCCAAGCCCTAGGCTTAGACATCTAACTAACTCAAGCGTTGGAGAAGACATCTTCCATTACTCATTTCTCTTGGGGAAATGGGTGGGGAAGGAGGTGCCACTTCTGGCAAGAGAGACGTGTCTCTAGGGCACACACCCGAGAAATGAGAAACCTGGATACAGGTCTCTGCTCAGCTTCAGAAGGTTCAACCTTTGAACACCTCCATCATCTCAGGAAGGTAAACTGCAGTGTTGAGGGTTAAGGGGTGGGAGGTTTCCCTTTTTTTTTTTTTTTTTGGTGTGAAAGGCAGGCTTCTGGGATGAAGGGATGGAGCAGAAAACTGTGGCCCAGAGCATGAGAAGAAGATTTCTCTGGGAGCGGGTGAGATGTATTCAAAATACCCAGTATCCTGATGGTTATGACACCAATGCAAAGATGAAGCTGTCACATTGAGGGAGTTGTCAACATCTGAGCTTGTAAAAAACACCAGACAGAATTAAGTCTGATGAAGTAGCTGCGAATCCTAATAAAATCCTAATAATAGCACTTATGAACACCATTAGAAGAGAAGCCTCTCAGTGCAGTGATTCTGATGTGATCTGTAACGCTACAAAGTTACTGGTTTTGAATGAAAGTCTATCCACAGTTTTTTGCAGCATGGTGGAGACCAGTGGTGATGAATAAAATATATATATTTTTACATCACTTAGTGGCCCTAAGGCTATTTGCCATCTGGCTCTTACTTAATAAACAAAATGAGTCGAATTAGACCAGCAGAATAGTCAAGGACTCATTTGATGGAGTTAAACACACACATCCCTCAACATCCTGCGGAGAAGTATTTTCAACACAAATAGACACTGGAGAAGGCTTTCAATGGCAGCTTTCAATATTTATTTCGGTGGAGAATTATATGGAAAAGAAAAAAACATGCCTCGAATTAATCATGTTCAAAATAACACAGCAGTAAACACAGACAAGTTGAAGTGGACGTCTGATTATGATATAATTATATAATACCTGATGAGAGACATCCAGAAATATAATTACTCTAATTCCAGATTTTAGGGTGAGAAAGTAGCTGTAGGTCATCCTGTCTATCTCACTGTAAAACACAAATCTTATAATTTCACCCAGTGATCTCTGCACTGGAGCCCGTAACTTGTGTTTTCCTCATCTCTATCTCCCAGAAAGGCACCTGTCTGTGCAGATTAGTCTGTGCATTCACTTTTATCAACCAGACTCATTCAATTAAAACACAATATGGTCTCACTTGAAAATATTTTCTCCCCTTCTTTAAAATCATGCTGAGGGGCACCAACAGCAGTCTCATGTGTGAATTTCTTATCTCTTGCACCCTGTACTTTCTCTTTCTTAAGCCTTCCTGAATTAATGTCAGATGAATTAGTGCATAGTTATGCCAGTTATTCCACTTACCCCTTTTGAGCAAGTAAAGAGATCCAGAAAACCAAATTTAATACAAAACCCTAAGACTGGCCATTCTGGGTCCAGTCTAAGGTTTCCCCTGTCCCAATATCCTCTCTGCAACCGTGGCCAATAGCAGTTATTTAGGGAAGAGGTTAAGAATAGGGCAAATGTACATTAATGCTTCGCTGGGATATTTTCTATATTTTTCTTCTCCGTGATATGCACTAGTCATCCCCATACTCCCTTGGCACAAGCAGCAACCAGGCTGGTTTGCCAGGGTTCAGGCCCAGGTAAAAAAAAAGAGGCAGGAGGTCAGGAGTCTGTTTATGACCCCTGAAATCCGTTGCACATGTCTGGGGAATGGCTTGCTTGGCTTAGGAAATTGCCAAAGCACTAATCCCACAGCCAGTCAGCTCTCTGGGGAGTTATCTGGGCCTACTGACTTGCAAATGCATAACCCTAGGAGATGATATTAAAGACAATTTTTCATTACAGGTGGGTTGGAAAGTTGTTTCTCCTGATATGAATCCAGCTTCCTGCGCCCTTCTAACTACAGAACACAAATATGTATTGAATGCTCCACCATCATTCCTCAAAGCTTGATCATCTACGTCTGGAAATGGGCATTTATTTTTATTACGATGTCTGTCTTTTCTAAAAATATTCAAAACAAATTCCTAGGGTCCTGACAGCTGTGGAATGTAGCTTCTCTCATCATATTTCTCCATATAATGCGTTCAAAATTATTGGCCTCATGCCTTCTTCCCCTTTCCCTCATTAGATTTTAACCTGGATTGTGCAGGAAACAGGGCTGATATGATCATGCTAATTTTCCATCTGCCTGCCTGCCTCCCTCTCCGTATTGCTGGTTGAACCCACGGGCTGTACCAGACAGAGGGGTAGAGCTCTCCAAGGAATTAGGTGCTTACAAGACTTATGAACACTGATGAGTGATTAGAGGAGCGAGGAACAGAACGTAGGCAGTTATATTTCAGTCCCTCGTCTCTTCTGAGATGAAATCTGAGCAGTCAGCAAGCACGGTCCTCCTGGCTGGCTGGTTGGAGCAGCACATGGGGTGGAGAGGAGGTGATGGACCGTGCCTTGCAGCAGGGACAGGAGGGGATGCTGTGTGCAAGGGAGAGGCCGAGACACTGTGGTCAGGCAGCGACAGAGCGCAGAACCCAAGTCCATGAAACTTGGCTTCATTAACTCCACTGATAATGCTACAGTGCGGCTATAAACAAAAATTATCTTGTTTATATATTTTACTTCTTGCAATGTTAATTTCCTCCGTAAGCCAGCTGGGCTTGTATGAAAAGACATTTTTTGACTGAGAATTATGACTATTTAATACACTTGTTTTAACAAGTCCCAGTTCTGAACTGCATTTGTTCAGTCTCTGTCTCGTGGTGCAACTCGCCATCAGCTTTCCTTAGCACAGACATATTTACTCTTCTGAACCACATGCAGTCAAATCACTGACAAATATAAACGTGCAAAGCAAATCTCTTGCATTCACATGGGCTTTCTACACTCTGTATCACATATAGACCTTATGAAGCATTTTTTATTGAAGGCAATGTTGTAGCTGGAATAGAGAGAAATAAGAGAGGCCAATCTTTATTATCTTCCCTTCAGCCACCTGGAAGAGCTGAAAGAAGAGACCAGGTTTTGGCGTCCACAGGCTTTTCTGGGAGAGGTCAGGATTATTGTCGTATGGGAAAACTGTAGCAAAGCAAAGGGAAGCAGCTTGTTGATAATCTCCCGTTAGACTGGGAGAACCAAAGTCTCCTGTATGTCTAGCTTAAATGTCATATGACATTACCTTCCTCCCTTGCAGGCAAGAGACCACTTGCACAAGTCACTTATTGGCAGATGTGATCAAAACGGGTAAAAATTCTTGCTCCTAAGAAATATATTGTGCTGGAATAGTTTGGAATTGTTCAAACCATCGTCTTAAATGGGGACACATGCCCCTGCCATAATTTATTTATGCTACCTATTAGGTAATACTAGCTTTTTTTCTTGTTGCTTATAAAATACAAATATTTCCCAATTAAACAGGGCTAGGACTGAGTAAGCACAACACTATCACCATCCCTCCACAGCTAATTTCCTGGCAGGAGCTGTACTGAAATACAGCGCAGGCAAGTAGCGTCTCCTTTGAAGGCTGGACATAGCACAGGCAAGTAGTGTCCCTTTTAAGGCTGGGAGGGAGGTGCTTTTAGGACAGTGTCTGGGAAGGCAGGAAAGAGACAGTGTGCTGACAGGAAGGGGCTTCTCATGAAGAAATGGAGAAAAGCTGTTGGGCTCCAAAATGACTTTGAATTCCCGATGCCTCTGAGCTTTCACTTGGAAATCTAGGAGCTGGCTTAATTTATGATTATGGTTATGAATATTTTAGCTCATTCCTGGATTTCATATGGCCATTTACATAAGCCTGACACTTGCCCATGACTACATGATGTCAGCCGACATGAATCACCTCCCAACCTGCCGTGAAGGCTGACACATGGTAAAGGGTGGGGATCCTAGGCTTGTTTTCCCTCTAGCAGCTGAGGACGTGGATGGGGGACAACAAGGACACACCCTGCGACATCAAGGCTGGAGATGATAAAGAGTGTCTCTTCCAGGGACAGCAGGGTTTCAAACCAGGCTACCAGGCTACCAACTGAAGAGCCAGGGTGGTTGGGTGGGTAGAGACCTGAGAAAGGTGCATCTCCCCTAAGATGCCCAAAAGCCACAGGGACTAATGACAGTCATCACAGGGATGGTGTCTTCACTAGCTCAGACGAATTGCTGATTTCTCTATATTGATTGATCTGCGGCCAGCTCAGACTTGGGAGTCTGAATGTTGTGAGTCTAATCCTGCCCCAGATCTCCTGTGGTGTCCTGTTTCTTTTTTCTTTAGGCTACAAAAAGTGACACCTTCCTGCTTTTAGCTAGCAAGAACTTGTCAATAATATTGGAAACCACTGTCAGCAGATTTTGAAGGATGGAGCACCAAGGGATATTAATCTTTCCCCAAACTCAGAGCTTGGAGATGCTTCCATTCGTATGATCTTTCCTTTGGGAAAAGGTGTCAGCTCTTATTTCTCCTTTAGTCCAGAATACAAAACTACTTTTTCAGTGCTCTCTGGAGCAACCATTTTCCCTAGGGCCTCCTGCAATCCCGGTACCAGGTCTGAGCCTGGCTTGTCCTAACTGCAGACTCAGAAAAACTATACAGTTTTGCTCCTCACAGCCTACTTTCCTTTCAGAGGGCAGAGTTATACGCTGCAGAGTATTTGAGTAGGTCTTCTGGTCTGCATGAGTAGGAAACTAAAAGGTAGGCTGGCTACTGATTTGGCTACCATGACATCTATAACAGTCACCCATAACATGGGATCTGTGGTATGATGCTAGTACTATTTCTGGAGACAATTTCTGGAGCAGTGCTGTGTGGACATGCTTTTCTGTTTTATGGAGAAATATTCCAACATCTACAGCTTAAGTTCTGGCTATCTACATGCCTTGGACAGATCCTTCGTGTGTGCATGGGGGGCATTCATGGAGCCCAGTTACTGCTGACATTGACTGTGAAACATTGGCGAGCTTTTCCTTGGACTTCAGCCTGTTGTGGGATTTGTTTGTAGTCCTTTTCTGCTCAAAAGCTTAAGAAAAACTTGGAAAATGTGTCCAGAAAGGCAAGAAGGATAACTGAGAAAGACTCTCAAGTCAGAAACAAGAGAGAAGGTTTGGATATTTCAGCCAGATGAAAAGAAAACTGAGGAGGGGGATGACAGAGGTCTGTAAAATTATGAGTGATACGGAGGGGTTGGGTAGGGATTTGACGCTTCACCATTTCTTGCAATACAGAAACTAGGAGCCAGCAAATGAAGCTAGGGGGAGAGGGTAGTTCTTCACGCAAAAGTTAGTAACTCTAGTACTTCTTGCTGAAGCATGTTGTGAATGTAAAAAGCTTGTGTGGGCTTAAGGAGAAACTGGACAAGTACTTGAAAGTACAATCTATGGTGAATTACTAAGTAGACAAACCACAGGAAGCTCAGGAAATCCCCTCAGTTGAAGACATTTACTTATCTTCCTTGGGCATGCTTTTCTGACTGCTGTGAAAGGTAGGATTCTTGGTTTCAGGCAGTGTGGTTGTTATTCTGTGATGGCAATGGCTGTCATCAGAATCTTTCAACAAATAAATCTTAACTAGCTGGATATCACAAGATGGAATTATCTACAATAATGAGCAATGTGGGCTTAGTGTTTGTAAGAGTCAATGTGTTGCATCCTGCATTTTGCTGCAAGTTTTTTTGCCTGGAGCACCACTGGATATGTCCATGCTAGTAAGTATATGATGCAGTAGGAGTGGGGTAGAGCAAAATGCTGTAGAGCAAAGTGCTGTGGACATTTCAGGGCTTTTTACTTTCATCTAACTTCAATTTTGTCCCAAGATGTTTGGTTTCCTGACCTTACTCCCTTAGATCTAAATCAGCACAGACTTTTCATAGACCTAAATCTGGTGGGTTTTTTTAACCAGAGGGATTTGAATGCCTCCATGGGTGTGTATAAATACAGCATACATGATGTTATTTTTCATGAACATAAGAATTGGGACATGAATAATGAATTTTCCTCCTTTTGTTTACATTCTGTGTCTTATGAATAGTCAACATTTTAACCTGCTTAACAAATGAAGTCAAAAAGTCAGGGGAAATTTAGTGGAAAGAAAGCTGAAGAGAGTGATCTAAGAGGTCAATGCAGTTGCCCAAACATTGATGTCTAGCACTATTTAGGGGGGATTCTGCCTTCAGTTGCTGCACCAAAAGACAACTGGTCTCCCACCGGTCATTTGACATATGTGGCAACCTAATGCTAATGTGACCTTACAGTGTCCCAAGTGGCACTAGATGCCTATATTTGTGCAACAGATTTGAGACCCAAATATTCCTCACCAAGCCATGAGGAAATTGTAAACAGAGTCATAAGCTGAGGGGTCTGCTAAACTAACTCAGGCAGGGAGTTTGGATAATTTTTTATTACCTAAAGATGGATTGGCTGTCTAACCGAGGAGACTGTCCATCAGGAAAGGCTGTAGTGATTTCAATCATCTGGGACCCATGTTTGCTTTTCTAAGAAATTGTTCTGCCTTGACAGAGATACCTCTAGTCTAATCTTTCTGAAAGGCAAATGAGTCATACCTGAATTTTTATATGAGAAAATAGCCCCTGGCCTTCAGAAATCACTTTAACTGCTTTCTCAGATGGAATACAGAAAGGTAAAAAAGTGGAGAGCGCAAAGCGAGCAGCCTTCTGGCCCAGAGATGCTTGGGAAGGCTTGAAGGAAAATCTATCCTAGGGTGGGTGAATGCTTCCACCCTTCCTCCAGAGCGGTAGTGATCCTTGTAGGGTTTGAAAAAACTCCTTCCAGCTCTTCTCCTGTTGTTTAGTTCATATTGAAGCTACTCATGACAGTGAGTCAATGATTCTTTTGCACCGTGGAAATGCACAGGGCCTGACACAGTGGGGCAATTTGCTGGCATTTGAGAGGCAGAGCTTATGGGGGTATTACTACACCTATTGCTACTGCAGCCAGATGCTTTCCTGAACCACAAAGCCAGCAATTTTGAGGTTTATGACATATAAACAGGGAGGCTGTCCTTCACAAGAATTAAGTGTATCAGCAGCCATTCACAAATCTAACATACTTAACACATAGCTTTTGGGCCTCTGGAAGGGTAAAGAAAAGAGGCAGAATGATAGATCTCCTGGCTGAAGATGTTCTGCCAACAGATAGGCAAACACAATGTCTGTAGGGCAATATGGAACAGATCAGCAGGTCTCTTTCTTTGGAAAGGATCTGTACGTGCTTCCTCCACTCCACCACAGCTCCTAAAGAGTAACCTTCTGTCCGCTGTAGGCAGGGGAGGGATAGTCCCTGGGGACTTGTCTTTGCTGGGTGAGTTAATCTGAACTTTAACATGAATTCTGTTCATAAGACATGAATTTTTCCTCACTTCACGGATAAACACTGATTATTTTAAATTGACTTTGCTGGCCTGTGCATGAGCATCTACAGTGTCTCTGCTGAAATGCAGAAGCTAACACACTTAAGTGTGCAAAATGCACGGGTGTCTTTCCAAAAGGTTTGCCAGAGCCCCTATCTCTTGATCATCATGCCCAGGAAACATGGATAATTTCTCACATTATTCACAGGGGTACCATTTCCAGATTCAGTCAGCTTCTTGCAGCATGGAGAAACATGGGCTGGGCCTCCAAAAGCCCTGGTGTTGTTCACAAGTGTAGATGCAATAAAACTAATTCCATTGCACAATGAGGTTGGTCTCATTTGATGGGGGTTGTCTTTAGAGAATGAATGTGGATGCAGATAACCAAGCTTATATTGCAATAACAGGAGATTAAATGTTGTGGCTCTGGCTTCCTCCTTCAAAGGTGATCAAAGGGTAACATGAATGTGTCTAAGACCAGTCTGTACACCACAAAGGCTATTTCTCCATGAGGGAATTAGAAAATGAACGTCATCCATTCCTGGGAAAGCACTGAAGCGAAGAACTGGGGTTCAGGATCAAAGACCCAGAACTGGAGATTGGGATTCATTTGAAGCAGTAGCCCCCAAAGACATTTGCATTCCACTCCCTTTATGTCAAGATCCCATGAAAACCAGATGCAAAAATGTTTCTGGCTCCTAACATCATAAAGAACTGAGTATTTAGCTCCCAGTCCCGAGAGAGCATTAGCAGCAGGGGTTATCTGGGAATCAGATGAGGGTTTCATCCCTCAGCAGCAACCTCAGGCACCCACACTGATGTTGGCGTGACAGGGCAGAATGAATCGGTATGCACAGAGGAATGTGTTTTCCCATCTGCAGAGCAGACTTGGGGTTAGGAGAGAGGCAGCGAGTGAAGCGTTCACTCCACTAAATGCCAACTCATGGCTCAGGCACACCAGCTGACCTCTCTGCTTTGAGCCCACCCTTTGAACAATATTGTTTCTGCTGACAGCCCCCTGGCTCCGCTCCATCCCCAGGATCAGGTGTCTGGAGGCTTTTATTTGCCACATGGATAGTGTGCTGGCCCACAGGATCTTGAAAAGCACAGCATGAGGCTGTAATAATACTGAGGAAAGATCAGATGATGTGGGTAGTCTTCCACTTCAAGAAGCGTGAATGTGACTGAGATCATCACATTCCTTAGACACCTTCTTTCCAGTAAAGGAAAACTAAACCAAGTCTGTGCAGGAAGTTTAATCAGTTGGGGCCAGACCCTCAGGAGGTATAACTCAGCATCATTCCCCTCATATCCATGGGACCATGCTGGCTGCCACCAGCAGAGAGGTTGGCTCCATGGGCCACAGAGAAGGATGAAGGCTCTGGAGAGGATCGATGAAGGCTGAAGTGACATGATGAATCTGTAGGGAAAATCTTTTGAATGAAAGACCTGTGTTGGTATGTTCAGGTACAAACAGTGTACTGGTGGTGCAAATGTGACATGGGAGCCATGGAGCCACATGCCTATGCAGCCTATGTTTATATTATTGAGTTAAAAATGCCAGGGAGCAGTCCTAAGCACTGGAAGATGGCTGAGTTTATACTTTTGAATTGTTAGCATGTTCACTGGCACAGATTTGTACTGTGCCAACTGGCAGTCTTCCAAAAAAATCCCTATGCACAATTTGAGGTTAGTATAAGCCAGGGACCATTCCCAATATGCAGTTTGAGCTATTCACCACCACCCGGTGTTTGTAAAAGAGTTTAACTGGAAGGACATGGACCATTGTCTGCCAGCTGCTATCACTACCAGAAAATTATTTTTGGGTGCATATAATTATTTAAAAGTATGTCTGTCATCTGATGTAACCTGACTGTAGGCTGGGGATGACGTTAGCTGAGATAGAAATGTATGCGGGGAGCCAGGCTGGTTCTTCTAGGAACCTCAGTTGTCTATGTGTCATGTGTCACTGTCTTCCAAAAGTCAGATCTTTGTTCCCTCCCAGTTCATGATGAAGAGATGTCCAGAGGGAGTGTACAAAAGTGGGTGCATGCCTAAGACAGGCAGGATACTCTTCTCCATTATTTGTCAAGAGAACACGGTCATCAGTATTAGGAAGTCATCTCCACAAAGTACCTTGGAGGTAAATGGAAGAAAAATGGTCCTTCCTCTGTTTCTTCCTTCCTTGGGTTTCCCCCTTCAATCCACTGAAATCTTGGAGTAGTTAGTACGATTTACCAAGCAGTGTGATCTGAAGTGAGTGACTGACATCTCCCACAGCCCAAATCTCAAAGTGAAAGTCAGTCAAAATTCATAGATGTTCAGGAGATTTTATCTAAATTCTTAGAAGTATGTACGTTTGCTCACAAAAAAGCTGGTAGTCATTGGAGACAGTGCTAACTCCCAATGTCTTGCAACCTTTGCAGCATTTAACCAAGGCAGTGTGACCCCAAGGAATTAAGTAGGTCAATTTATAATTTGAAATAAAAATTGTTAGAGAGCCATGAATAATTCCTCCCAGAAATACTACCAGAAATGAGACATCCGCATGTTAAGCCATGTTGTAACTAAACATAGTAAGATAACAATTGATAAAATTGAAGTATTTGCATCCTTGCAAATGAAATCAAAGAGTTTTCAACTGACATGCCATTTGGGTTAGGCATTGATGAGTTACCACATGTAAAACATTTGCAACATGTAGCTCTGTCTTAAAGTTTGGGGTCACTGGGGAGAAAAAAAGCTAAAAAATGCTTGTACTTCTGAGGTTTAAACGTTGTATGAAGGCTACAGCTGAAGCATGGGAAAATGCCCCAGGAGTTGCAAGCTTTCATGGTATTTCTAACTGCAAACAGGTTTCACTTATGCATCCATGTTTGGGAAACTCAGAGTGAAATACAGTAACTGTTTTCTGTATTACTGTTGCTGTAATTATGATTATTTTTACAGTAATGCTTTGAATTTATCATCACAGAGCAGTCAGGCAAGGTGCTGTATAAGGACAGAAGCAATGGAAAGCAATTCTTCCAAAATCAACTTACTCTGCTCATTCACACACGTAACTGTCATGGGGAGAGGTGATGTATAAATATAGTGGGGGAAAGAAACTGGCTAAAATTGGGCAGAACATTCTGGTTTAGGATGGATAGGTAGATAGACAGACAGAGAGATTCTGACATACCAAAAGGCTTGAGCACAGGGATGAGAAATAAAACATCCTATACATTCACTTTTCCCCTTTTTTGAAAAAGAAAATGAGAGAAATAAAGGTATGTCAGGAAGGGAGGAAGAGATTGAGGGATAATGAAAAGGTTGAAGGCTTATAATGCATCCCCTGCCCCCTCCACTCAAAACACACTGCAGTGCCGGTGAGGCAATATATGATTTCCAGCTGTGTAAAGCCACAAACACTCGTATGGTCTACAAATATTTGCCCAAGAAAAATATCCTTGCAGGGCTATCCTTGTTTTGCCCTCATATTCAAATGAACTACTTCTTAAAAAGAAGCTTTTCTGAGACAAATCTTGGGCAGGACACGTATCCGGAGTCAGCAACACCCTTGATCGGTGTTTTCTTCTTTTGCCGCCTGGTCAAGGCTGCTGTAGGTAGATCTGCAGGCAGAGGGATACCTAACAGGCAGCCAAGTCAACAACCAGCCCAAAATGACAGCCTTGCCTCTAGTGAGAGCATGGGTTACTAACAACGCTCCCAGTCTTTTATCAGAAGATCTGGAGATCAACAGGACCAAAATGTCTGGCTGATTCTGTAAAGGGATAATCGTGCCATGGAGCTCTTTCTGGGTGTATTCTGCACCCTTTATTGGGGCACAATCACTGCTCATTGAAAAGTGTTGGTTGGATGTTCACCTTAAGTAAAACCAGGTTGTGTCCACTCAGTTCCTATTAACATCTCTCCAGTGATGTCCCCAGATAATGTCCCCAGCTGGATGTAAAATTAAGATGATGCCAGTGTAGATGCCTCATAGCTGGTGCAAGAAAAACATAGCTCTGCTGCAGACTGCTCAAGGAATACATGCTTGATCTCAGGAGGGATTTATAGACCCCTTCCAGAAGGGCAATAGCTGTCATAGAATCATAGAGTCATAGAATGGCTTGGATTGGAAGGGACCTTAAAGATCATCTAGTTCCAATCCCTGTGCCATGGGCAGGGACACCTTCCACTAGATCAGGTTGCTCAGAGCCCCGTCCAGCCTGACCCTGAACACTTCCAGGGTTGTGACATCCACAACTTCTCTGGCAACCTGTTGCAGTGCCTCACCACCCTCATGGTGAAGAATTTCTTCCTGATGTCTTATGTAAATATACCCTCTTTCAGCTTAAAGGCATTACCCTTCATCCTATTGCTACATGCCCTTGTAAAAAGTCCCTCTCCAGCTTTCATCTGGAAGGAGCTGTATACACCTACAGGTATAAAAGGAACCATAGGAGAATCCATATGTGGCTGTAACATACATTTTTTTTAATCTTATCCAAGAGTGAACAGAACTGAGATTGGCAAGACGGAATCAAGGCTTGCTGGATTTTCATTTGCTTTCTACTCCCAGCTCCTGTCTGAGTGAGTGTCGGGGGGGGGGGGGGGGGGGATGAAAGGAAGGGGAGGGAGGCATTTCTGAGTGCAACAGCTATTACGTTAGAGTTAAATGCCTGAATTGCTTTGTCCTCACCAGCAAGAGCTTGGGTGATAATACTGAAGTGAGCGTTGAATGCATTCATGAACAATTGCCATGGGTAGCCAACTGCTCTTGCAGAGGTTAATATCAGGAGAAACAAAAAAACCCACCTATCTGGTTAAACTGCGCTGGCTCAAGTGACCCCCTGTGCACTTTCTTCAGCCTGTGAATTTAACAGGTACCCATGAGGGATGGGGATGGTTAGTCATCAGCAAGAGGAGGCTGCAGGACAAGTTTCTTGTGCAACCTTGTGCAGATCATCGTCCGGTGTCTCTGCTTTCAGAATAATGGAAAATTTTACCTCTAGGTAGGGCAGGAACTGGTTACAGCCATGAGACTGATGGTGATGGTTGGTGGATGGTGACACTCCTTGTCTGATATCCTGGTGCTTGCCTTCCATTGATGCGGATGACATCGAGTAAATGCTGTTTAAGCAGGACTTAATCTTGCAGGCTTTTCGGTTATTTTCGGTAATTTGTTGGTGAAATTAATCTGAACCACTTTGGATTTTGCTCCAGGATGAGATGAGCTGATCTGTGGTTGACAGCTATATTTACTTAGAGGAATTCAGTGTTCTTGCCTCCGAGTTCTCCTTTGGTGAGGAAGGGTTGATAACGCTGCCTAATCTGTCAAAGAGAGTCCAGTCTCTCAACTGGCATGGGTAGCAGCAAGCGCTGTGGGAATTTTGTTATCTTATTGTAAATAGTAACCCCTATAACATTCTTTTGGAAAGCTCTATCTTTGTCAAATTAAGTCTCAAATTCTGATCAGTTTTTCTGCATTTACCTTTTTTTTTTCCCCAGAAAGTCTGCCTGACTAGTCTTTCCAGATATTTGTTTTTACATTTCTAAAACATCTCCAGGCAAAAGAGAAGACTGGAGTTTAATTGGACATCAGTAAATTATCCACTGAAAACTTCCACAAAATCAAACTAGGGCAAATTCTTCCCAGCCTTCTTACAAAGCCTTCTGGCACTGTCGATAACTACAGTTGTTGAGATGAAACTATATGAGTCTTTCCCTTAAATTTGGGATATAGAGCACATGCTCTTTTTTATGAGTTAAAAGAAGGAAGACATATCTGAAGAACCAGTGTTTATAAATAGGCACTTGACTGCAACCGAGGTCTGTGGGTACAGCATTTAATTAACTCACCTGCCGCATCAGTGATTGCAATGGGCCAAATGGAACATTGCTGCACATTGGGTTGCATAGGGGCTCACTGTTCAGCAAGGATTTGTTTCTGATCCTTGAGTCTGACCTTGCAATTCTTTGGATGCCTAAACGGTCTGTCCTTAAAGTAGCAAACAGGCTGGAGACTGCTTGGTTTGTACAAGAAAGAGCTTGGTTAATCTTGAATTGTTAAGGCCTATTCTTCATTCTATTGTTGGCAACGTGTCTACAAAGCAGGACATGCTGTCACAAAAGGAAATAAAGAGATGGATGAATGTCTTTGTGGAAGAGCCAGATGGTTAAGTGAGACAGCTGGCCACAGACAAACAAAAATTATGGCTAATGATCAAGCCAGGTACCAGCCAGAGTCAACAAACTCCACACTGGTTCATTCCAAATTTAGTGTCTAAACTTAGCAGGGCACCCTGATGTGCATGTAAGCCTCCAAACTCTTCCTATCCTGGAAAATGTTTTCCCTTCTCTAATTTCATGCAGCAGACATCTACATTTCCAAGAGCAGCATTGGCGACATGTCTGAGAATTTAAATAGCAGAAAAAAAAGGAGAGTATCTCATCTGATTATTCCAAAGTATTCCAAAGTATTCCAGTATGCCTGTATTAAGTAATGTCAGAAGCTCAAAACTTCTGATGGAGTTTCAGCTTCGATCCATTGTTACTCAACCCTTTCCCTTTTGTTCATTTGATGGCATCCTTAACTCTTTCTGATAAAGGAGATTGATGCAAACATCTTGCCTCTCTGACAAACACCCAGGAAAGAATGCTTCTGAACTCATGGTTCATCCTGAGGGCACCTACATTGAAGGAAAAAATTTCTATTGCATAAGGAGGTCAAGACTGGAAAAGTTGTATTTTTGTAGGCAAAATTGTATTTTTATAATGAAAGAATGTCTCCTTCTCTGTGTCACATTTTCTTCTTTTTTTTTTAAAATATAAAGAACATCATTACATATAATTTGATTCAGAGTAGAGACAGGTTTAGACACTGTGAATGTTTGGAGAAAAAATTTGGCTTATTTAAATCTGATTTCCTGGCTCATTTAAATCTGATTTCCTCAACAAAAACCGGTAACTCCCATTTTAAGACAAAAAGCCAATTCCTCCGTCAGCTGGACGTGACTATTGCTTTGCTTGTAGACTGACACCCCTTTGCTGTGTAGTGACCTCAAGCAACATTAACACACCTCATGCCAGTGCAACTTGTTCCCAAGTTTAAGGAGAATGATCTTCTTTCCTATTGCGTAGTTCCAACCTCTGTCCTCTAATTCTCCCTTTTCCTTTCAAGATTAAAGATTTCTTTGCCAGACCCACCAGCAAACAAGAGAACCCCGAGCTTGCCCTTTACCCTGCAAAGGCACACGTTTTCTTTACCGATACCAGGAATCCCAGGGGTTCCCCCCACACTAATAAAGGTAAGTATGTACATAAACATTGGCAAGGGCGGGGGGGTGATGAGGTGTTAAGTGGAAATTTCTTTACTTAGCAGTGTTGATTTGTGAGTCTTAGGGGAAATATGCTAGGGGCCTCTATGAAGAGGTTCTGGATTGATTTTGCTCTTATCCCCTTGTGTCAACCGGAGCGGTAATAAATAAATAATAATGATTATATTTTTGCTCTATTATAGCATTATTCATCTAGAGAGCTTGGCATCTGTGAAAAGAATCATTGCTATCTCCCGTTAAAAAATTTATCTATAGTTTCATAGCAAGCTGCTGAGGATAGAGTCTAGGTCTCTGCATCCTGAAACACTGGACTCCAAGCAATGAGGGAGTTATTAAGATGAGGCTGCCTGCATTTAAATAAAACTTATCATGCATACTTCAGCTATTGAAACCCAGGCTGGCTGGAATGCTGGGGTTAGCCAGATTGCATTTCATATATGCACGCCTGACAATTTCACTTACCTAATTCCTACATTCAAAGAAAAAAAATATGCCGGTGCCTCTTTCGCGCAACAAATGGATCCTATTAACTCAGAATAGCTTTGGTTTTAACTTTATAGTTTCAGGCTTCCTGGTAGTGTATTGTAAGGTTTATAACTCAGTTCTTCATGGTGAAGTAAAAATACATGGCCAGGTTTTAGCTAGGGCATGCTGTTTCCGTTTGGGGAAGTTTTTGGTGAAGGGAGTTATGTTTGTGCGTTTGAAAAAAGCATGGATATTTACACATACATTTTCAGTGATTCGAATTGGATAGCTCTCTGGTAGGTCAGAAGTTCTATTCAGAAACCATCTGAGGTTCAAGCTTTCATGTCTCAGGATCTGTTTGGTATGAAATGGGCTGAAATTTTCCCTATGCTGGTCCCCGCGCATATCTTGGTGAGATTAATCTGGTTCATATGCCTCTGCACTGGCCTGGGTTTTCAACCCCCAAGAATATGCTTTCATGTTTAGAAAAGATTAGCAAGGGGGTTGAGTTGGGTCAAGCTAACAGTGAGACAAGACTGTCCCTACCCAATTCAAAGGCTACCTCAAATTAGTTTGCCCTCCTGGACCCTGCATCCAGGGATGCAGTTGGAGATGAGTGGAAGTAAATGCAATTTACCCACATTTAATGCCACACAGATATTGTTTCTCTAAATGTCCCACCATGGAGGTTGCAAAGATAGAACAACTCTTCTGACTTCTTCACTTCTTCATGTGTAAAAGAGGTGAATTTACTTGCTTTATTTCACTGCAGAACAGGCTCACCCTCACCTGCCCGCCTGAGTCAAAACTCCGTGGGGTATGTGGGGTGAAGACCACTGAAATCCCAAAGCCAGAGCAGGGTTTGCCAGTAGAAGTGATGCCTTCCTTGCTCTTGGGACCTTCTCTGCCATCCTCAGCAACTCTTGCATCTCCCGTTGGTGGTGTGTGCCCTCAATTTGGCAAACTTTGGTAAGCGAAAGCCATTCGCTCAGTTGCTGTGACTCCTTACTTAGCCCAAGTGGGAAAGAATCAGGCCCTTAATCTACACAACCATTATTTGATTCTCTTTAACAAAGTGGAAGGTTTGTTCAGCATTAGGATGTGGAGGAAACCCAGCTGAGCTACTCCAAAAGGAGATGATTTTTCAGAATACAGTGACTATCTGAGAAGCAGACTTTTTCAAGTCTCTCCTCTTCACATCCATAAATGGCCTGACAGTCCCAAACTTCTGACCTTCATTTTCTGCCTCATTTTTTTCAAGGTCAGTTACCAAACGCTGAATTTCCCCTAAAAAAGTTTCTTCTGTAGCTTGTAACACTCCCTTTTTACCTTCCCACAATGGAATGCATCACAGAACTATTTTTTTTTAAAAAGAGCGTATGTCAAATAAAAGCAGCTGAAATTAGAATAAACCATGCCACAAAATTACCTCTCCCTTTTCACCCCCTGCTTTGTTCATAAATTTCATTGCATGGGATGTTTTCAAGTTTCATTGCTTTCCTTCTGTATCAGAATGGAGATAGTTTTGCATGAATAGATAATTCCAAACAAATGGGAAAATGCTTCTCGTCCTGCTCTAGCAAATACTGGTTTCTGCCAAAGTATGGAAAAAGGCTGGAAGGGAGGATGAGATGGATCATAAGACAAAGGCCTGCTGAACAGACTGTGGGATCTCCTCTCTTAGTTCATTAAACCTCACAAAACAATCCTTTCCTGAAAGCCATCAAGAGTAAAACTCCACCAGTTCCACTGTGGCCAGGCTTTCCCTTGTGACTTCCATGGATGACTCCAGTCCTGTGGCTGGTGAGTTCTTCCGAAGAATAGCAAATAACGGCTTCATCTGCACTAGCAAACTAAACAGAGCTAAGCTCTGGCTCAGGCATTTCTCTGTCCCTGAAGCCAGCTAAGAAGGGTTTGACCACATTTAAATTATTAAACTTCCACTGTCTACAAATGGTCTCCGCACCTGAATTGTCTATGGGGAAATGGTCCCTGGACTGTGCTAATTTCTGAAGCATGCCTGCTTGGGATTGTGCTTGTTGGGCTGG
Organism: Gavia stellata; assembly: GCF_030936135.1. Classification (NCBI taxonomy): domain Eukaryota; kingdom Metazoa; phylum Chordata; class Aves; order Gaviiformes; family Gaviidae; genus Gavia; species Gavia stellata. The sequence goes on from NC_082599.1 coordinate 2,446,763, forward strand.
GCCAAAACCATGCTGGGGACTGCTGCAGTAATTTATCCGTCTGAGGGATTGAATTCCAGGGCCTGGGAATGCTCCCTGGTGTTGATCTTTTTAAACTTTTTGTTGGCAAGTTGTATCCAAGGTGTCCTCACAGCACACTAATGGGGGAAAAACTTCTTCTACACCCATGTTACACCACTGTGGTTTATTCTCTCATTTCACAGGTGATCTATGGATGAACCAAACAGTGAAGCTGTTCAGAGAAAGCAGAAACAACCTGTCTGAGTCCTGCCAGCAGCTCATTGCATCTTCTATGGCCAATGCCAACCGCTTTGAGCAATGACAACAAATTTCACTTGTTAACCAGGTGTCTCTGGAGGCTGATTTCTCTGGGATGCTGGCTTCTGAGAGCCAAGCATCTCTCCCAGCTCTCTTCTCTGTTGCCCTGTACCTCGACTACCTTTTGAGCTGGGGCAAAGCATTTGCAACCCACCTCTGGAGCAGGAAAAGTGAATTTTAGTATTCTTCCTTTTTAAAATTTTTATTCCCCAAGGAATGTCTGTGTTTTAGTCGGTTTTAGGTGTCAGGGCCAAGGTTGGGCTCTGTTATGTTGGGCTCTGGAAGATAGGAAGACTGACTTTGTCTGGTAAAGCTGCCTGCCTAAACAGATGGTGAAAAGACAGAGGGAAGATTAAAGAAGAAAGGGATTTTCACCCCCCTCCCCACCCAGTGCTTCACATCCACCCAGTGATTCCTCCATCTCTAATTTTTAACTGAAGGGCTGATATCAGAGCAACACTCGCTTCTCATTCAATCTGAGCAGAAAACAGAAAAATAAAGAAAAGATCCCCAAAAACCTCCTCCTGCCTGAGCGCTGGCAGGGGGCCAGGGAATGTGGGGAGGACTGGGCTGTGGGGTTGGAGGAATGCAGGCCTTCCTATCTCTTTTCCCAAACATTCCCTTCTGCAGCAGACTAAATATTTTCACATGCTGCTGCTGGAACACCCAGGTTCATGGTCAAAGAGAGGCGCAGCGAGTAGGGACAGCTTCGCGCTCCCGGGGCGATGGTCCTCATTACAGCCTGGCCTGGGGCCAACTGCCTGGCACAGGGTATCACGTTGCAGTTTCCCTTCCTTCATCCAATGTTTTTCAGGCTGTCACCTCCTTTTGTTTTTTTCCATTGCCCTACTCTATTTTCACTTTGTGTTGCTCGGTAGCAATTGATTTCACCTCACTGTTCAGTCGCTATTGTTGTCCTCAGAGCATCTGGTAGGGAAGGAGCCTCTTGGAAAGTCACTGTGTAACCTTAGAAAAGCCTGTGACCCACGTATGTCAGGCTCCTTCATCCATAACACGTGGCTGACCACAATTATTGTAGTTTCAGGAGTTCAAGGTGGGTCACTGTCTGGGAATGGGCAGAATGAAGTTCATATTGCAGCTCCTTGCCAAGGACTTCTTGACATGGTCCTCGGCAACTCACTTAACAACTCTCACCCACCTTGTGGGATTGAGATGAAAGTGGTTTCCTTGCTTTATAGAGGATATTCTAGGGCATATTTATTTATGATTGTGAAGTGGTTCAGTGTTAGGTGGAAAAAGGCAGAGAGGTGTTAGGGAAGCCTGACTACAGCCTCTCTTTAGGCATATAAAATAATGACCAGGGCTGACTCTCGGTAATGGTCTTTATTGCCTCGTGTGGGATTCAGCTGGTATATTTGCCCACATAAAGGTAGCTAGTTACATGTGAGCTGGGTATCTCTGAATTCATTATAATTCATGGACATCTAGTTAATGAAGTTAAGGTGTACATCTCTCCCTAAAGCAGAGACCTACATTTTATCAGCTGAATTTGTCTCTAAACTCTGCTGAATAAAATTACTAGCTTTTCACCATCCATCTAAGAGGCATAAGCAGTTTTGGTCTCTAGTGTAAGATTCAGTTGCCTGGACACAGATGTTTGGGACCATTTGAAATACCCTGGGCTATTCCATCTGGACTCCTGCTCCATTTAGGTGTATGTGCCTATGCAGTGACTGCAATGCATTGTTGCTAACAGAACAACAATGACGTCAATCTTTTTGGACAATGTATGCTTAGTAGGAGCATGACCAAACTGTTTTGGAAATCCTCAGTTTTACATGCAGCTTCTTACAATATATTGCATAGCCTCCAGCCTTCTTCTGGAGGCCCAGCAGGATGTGCCTTGAGTGCCTAAAACGACGTCAGACACTTGCATTTAGGCAATGAGCTGTCATCTGGAGGAAAATGTATCTCCAGGTTAAGACACTTTTATACTTTCACATATCAGCGTCTGTGTTTAAACTAGATTTCTGAGCTCCCTTCCCTTTATCCAGTCCCCCAGTGAAGAAATAGTCGTGTTTTGTTTGGAGGGCTTGGCACTCCTTACACCTGGAGCAGATGGCAGTAAGGTGCTCAGTAGTCCCTTATGACTACAGATGATGGTTCCTCACTTTCAGCCAGACTTTTCTAAGTCTAGCCTACCCTTCTCCTTCTCCCCAGGATATGTATTTGTCCCTTAATTTAGTGATGAAAAAAGGTTTCCAGAATCTTTCAGTAAGACACAAATTTTCCTAACTCACTTCCCATAGTAAAACTGAGTTCCCACTAGGAAGGGAGCAGGGAATTCAGGCAGAAAGACTTTCCATCTAGTGAAACTCTGTCAACAAAGAGGTGTTGCTGTGACTTTACATGTAACCTGGTAGCTGTCACCTCTTTCAGGACTGTTGCATTGGCAGATTTCCACTGATTTCTTTCTGGCAAACCAACATGTATTAAAGCTGTCCCAAGATATATCTGCATGGAGCTACATTATGCTATATACGTAACACAATCTGAGGCCATTATATCTTCCTCTGATGCACCAGTCATTGGCCATTCTCACAGACAGAACATCCCACTAGGTGGACTACTAGATAGCCAAATACATTGGAGATACATATGAAGTCCTGAAGTCCATCAAGGTGGGACAACGTTCCATGATAATCATTGATCTATGAGAGGAAAGTTTGAGTTTTCACAGCACGCTTTCTGTATTGGCCAGAGGGGACATTTGAAATCAGGGACATGTAACACCTTCTTTTTCCACTGCCCTTCTATGATGTTTTCATAACACTTGTGTACCAGGAGAGGAGAAAAGTAAAATAAGAGCACATTTTGGGTTTCCAAGTATTCTTGTCAGAGTGTCATTTACGTTAGGATAGCTTTTGAGGCTGGTTTTTAAAAAATCCCGTAAGCCTTTTGTTCACTGTAGTTTTGGAGACTACCTATAGCCCTTGAAGAGACATCTCATTGGGCATTAAATAGTCTGAATGATTTTCTCCATATTTCTCACAGCTGAGGCACTCACCCTGCAACTCAAAAAAACTTTGTGTGTGTCTGGCTAGAAGCATCAGTACCAAACTAGGAAGGCAAATATTTCTGAATATTGTGAGCTTTGACTTTGTGGTGTGTGCTTGCGTATGTGTATGATTTACTTTCCTTTTTCTATGGAAAGGAGGTTAAAGGAAAACTAGTGCAGTTGGGTGTGATCATGAGTTGAAACATTTGGATTCTCTGCTTATGCTTATTATAGACCTGTTACGGAATGCTCAGAGAAACTTCAAAGACATGTCTACTTATCAATTGAAGATGGGTTTGTAACCTGCCATAATGTACCTGTATTAGCTGAATCCAGATGGCACAGGAGGTGGGAGTTATGAGGATATAGTTATTTAAGTTTACACGAGAAAACAGATTACTTGCCCAGGAGGGTTTCTGTTGTTACTGCTAACATTACTGATAGATAAAACCTTTACCGTCGGCATAACCTTTAGAATTGTCCACAGCAACTAATGCCACCGGATTAGAGCAACCATTTGTCAATCTGACGGAGCAGCTAGTAGCTCCATCAGAAAGCATGTGGACATATGAGACCAAATTTTCCATAGAGGAGAGTCTGAAAATCATTGAACAGTTGCTGGAGCACAGAAGTTGCCACACTCCATTATGTGCAATTCACCCCACACCCATTTTTCTTTCCACATTCACATTTTTTGCATTTTTTTCCTCCTGTTTTCAATCTGTTTGCTATTTCCTCCATGTTCCCATTGTCAGAGCTGAGCTCTGGAAAAGGGGAACATTTCCCACTGCTTCTTCCTGCGCTTGCTCGGGACAGAAGCGTTCTGGCTTTGACTTCTCTTGGGAGGACATATTATCTTAAGCAAATATTGAATTTCTGGGATTAATATACCAGCTGGTTAGGAAACAAAACAAGCCAGTTCCAAGAAGCATTTGCTTACTGATAGCAAGCGAGATAGAGTGTGTTGATTGGGTCTTGATGACTTCTAATAATAGAAGACCAAATTATAAACATTAGTAATCTGCAAATTTGAAATCAGTACTTTAGCTAGTCCGCTAAGTCAATACAACTATAGTGACTTGCAGTACCAAATGGCCTAGGCTCAGCCTACAGGGTTATTTAGGTACCTTACTCCTAGCTAACTGCATGGAATATTGACCACGAGAATTAAAGTCAGATACAGACACAAATACAATTCCATGGCCCTGAATGTGCCATCAAGTTGAACTTCAGTGAAATCCTGATGCAAAGGTAAAATTACGAGACTAAGAATAGATGTTCTGTTTATAAAAGCTAAGGTTTTGTGCCTTGTATTGCCACAGAGCTTTTCATAGACTCTAACAAACTGTTTCCTCTATGAAAAGAAGCAAGAAACATCTTCCTACCTTACATATTCATGCCATAAATGGGTTTATTATGACAGCGATCCTTGTATTTTTATTGCTGGTTTTGACCACCTGAATTGTCCTGGCTTCTAGTGGGAGTTAAGCCTGTAAAATTCCCTGGACTTAACAGACAGCAGCCACAATTCCTCTTGAATTGCCTAATTAAAGTAAAGAGGACTGGTAGAGTGTTTTTCTCTACAGTCATAATCTCTCTCACATTTTATTCTGCTTTGATTGTATTGGACACAAGTGGCCTGTGAAAGTCTGTGCTGGCTCGTATGACAGGCGACAGGCTTTGGCTGTGGCTGTGGCTAGGGAGCGAACATACCTTGCAGCAGACTCCACAGAGGTCAAAAAACCTTGCAAAGTCCTCTGCTCCCTTGTTTGAGTAACCCTGCCTGTAACATCCAGGGAGCAGCCAAAGGGATCTCGTCAAGCAGTTGTGAAGCCCTGAAGTCCATCAAGGTGGGACAACATCCCATGATAATCATTGGTGTATGAGAGGAATCATCATACTCCTCTGCACATCACCGCAGAGGTGGGGACCACAGGTCTAGTTGAGTTGGGTCATAAAGCAGGGACCGTTCTGAGAGTCTCATGTATAACATAGATGTTTTGATGATATTTCTGCACTGAACTGAAAAAATTACACCTTGCCACAGAAAATCTAATGCATTTGGAGTTAGCAATGGTATTAAGCTCTGTGCAGAACCAGCCCATTTACAAGGCTCAGAATATTCAGAAACTTTGCTTCGCTTTCCCCCATTATTTTTCAGCATTTCACACAACTCCGCAAAGTGACCAACCTCTTATTAATTTTGACCAGGTAGTCACAAGTAGGGTAACTCAAAGGAAGATAATGACTGGACCACTCTTTATTTTATTACTTCAACTAATTAAAGCAATATCTCTGCTTCGTTTTTATGACAAAGTATTTAAATATTTGGAGGAATAGGCTGGGAAACTGGCAGCTAAGGTGTTGATTGAATACGTGGAGCTTTGTTATAAAACATGACAGTCAGTTTATCTTATCTCATGAATTTGTTTGCTTAGGACTGTCTCAATTGTATTTAATGTGAGAACAGAAATCAACTTTTGGCACACGGCAGCATCTAGTCCATGCAGGCAGGCTTGATGTATGGCTGAAAATCTTTGGCACAAAAAATTCCTCTAAAAATTGCACATGTCTACAGTCTAATCACCAAAGTTTGGTATGGTCCCTCATATATCTCATTGTAGAAAATAGAAATAGGTACTTTAGGATAAGATTAGTTTGACATCAGACATTAGCTTTAGGAATAGTGCCCTCAACTCCAGTGACTAAATTGAATAGATCTCCCTTGGCTATTAAAGGGAGCTTTGGATGACTGTCTCAGCTGGTCATGTCTGCACTGGAGACTCTCTAAAGTTAACTGAAACAAATGCTACTCCGAACTCTATTTCAGCATGAATTTCCTTCATGATAAGAGAACTGTTTGGTGTGAAAGCTTTTAAAGTCTTCTAATTTCCAGAAGATTTCCAACCACAGAGCAGAAAGTGACTGCTAATGAGTGGATGACATTGAGGAAATCATATTCTTCACATTCCTCAACTGGTAAACACAAACTGTTTCCTAGGCAGTATAAAACCCCATAGCTGCACTGAAATACTTATTCATTACACTAATTGTCACCTGTTAAGGTTTTACTTCAAAGTTTTGTAGTGCACTTTGGAGAACAGCTTATTTTTGAACTAAAGGCCTTACATATACAGAAAAATTGTCATGCCATCATGGAGCAACTCCTCTTATTGGCTGAATGACTATAATTCCTTCCATGAGCTGTAAAGCTACACATATGGCTTTACTGCTTCAGAGTTATTTTAATAAGGATTCCCCTTAGGGCTGTCCAGACAGCAGATGGCATCGTACGTGAAAATTAAACTCCTGAACTGAGGCTCCAAACCTATTACGAGGCTTATAAAATACACCTGGAGGCTTTAGGTGAAGTGGGAAAGCCAGGAGGTTCTCAGTGCAAACAGAGATTGCTGAATGCACAGATAGAAAAGGTCCCTTTTTATTTCCCAGCCCTAGCCCAATGACTGACTTGTCTCTGACTTCTTTTCACAAGTCCCAGGACAGAGCTAAACGCTCCCTCATTTCTTGAGCTGCCGCTGCTTTGTGCCATATAAATTTCAAGACAAACCACTCATTTTTTTTTTGTGGCTGCTTCAGTTCTCTTTTAGTTGCTGGAGGGCAGATGTCGAGTTGGTTAATAAACAAAAATTCTGTAGTGATATTGAAAGTTTGCCCTTCCACACAAAACCTAAAAAGTCTAGGAATAAGCAAATAAATACTAATCTGCCTGTATGGTTGTAAAGCAGAAGGCGGCAGGTGATATCCGAGCCCATCAGAGGCAGAAAGTCTGCAGTGCCCTGCAATATTTTCTCATCCAGAAATGCTTTTCTAGCGACCTCTGTGTCCTTCCACTTTGTTGCAGCTCTCTCACTTATGGTTTTTGGGTCAAGTGAGTGGTTAAGTGTAAAGAGTGGGAGATGGGCAGGAGCAGGCACTAGATTATCTGCCCAGGCCTTCAGGTACTTTGCAGTGGCTGTGCCAGTAGGTTTATGAAATGATCCACAATCAGTTGTTCACACAGAATCACTAAGGTTGGAAATGACCTGTAAGATCATCAAGTCCAACCATCAACCCAACACCACCATGCCCATTAAACCATGTCCCACAACGCCTCGTCCACACGTTCCTTGAACACCTCCAGTGATGGTGACTCCACCACCTCCCTGGGCAGCCTCTTCCAGTGCTTCACCACTCCCTCAGTAAAGAAGTTTTTCCTAATATCCAGCCTGAACCTCCCCTGGCGCAACTTGAGGCCATTTCCTCTTGTCCTGTCGCTACTCACTTGGGGGAAGAGACCAACACCCACCTCACCACAACCCCCTTTCAGGTAGTTGTAGAGAGCGATGAGGTCTCCCCTCAACCTCCTCTTCTCCAGACTGAACAACCCCAGATCCCTCAGCTGCTCCTCATCAGACTTGTGCTCCAGACCCCTCACCAGCTTTGTTGCCCTTCTCTGGACACGCTCCTGCACCTCAATGTCCTTCTTGTCGTGGGGGGCCCAAAACTGAACACAGTATTCGAGGTGTGGCCTCACCAGCGCCGAGTACAGGGGCACGATCCCCTCCCTACTCCTGCTGGCCACACTGTTTCTGATACAGGCCAGGATGCCGTTGGCCTTCTTGGCCACCTGGGCACACTGCTGGCTCATCTTCAGCCGGCTGTCAATCAACACCCCCAGGTCCTTTTCTGCGGGGCAGCTTTCCAGCCACTCGTCCCCAAGCCTGTAGCGTTGCATGGGGTTGTTGTGACCCAAGTGCAGGACCCGGCATTTGGCCTTGTTGAACCTCACACAATTGGCCTCAGCCCATTGATCCAGCCTGTCCAGATCCCTCTGCAGAGCCTTCCGACCCTCCAGCAGATCAACACTCCCGCCCATTGTTCTTTACATATCACAGGAATTAGCAATAATATGGAGAATGGAGATGTTCCAGAGTGCTGTGCATTGCAGTGAAACCCCTCTGAAAACTGTGAAAAAGAAAAAAGAAAAGAAAGAAAAAAAAAGAAAGAAAATGTTGAAACCACCTATTACTCATCCTGCCTCCAGCCATCTCTTATGCAAACCTACAAAACATTTGTATGATGATGGAGATGTAGAACTTAATTTTCCCACCACCACTTTTACAGCCCACTCTGGCCCCAAAGCCTACTGCAAATGGTATGATGGAGCTCCTTCTTCAAAGTAACAGAATTTGGTAATCCAGGGTGGGATTTAGCTCACAGATTAAGATTCCAAAATTGAGATGCCTACACATGAGAAAGTGCAAATCCACAATGTAGTTGCCTACAGCTGAGCTAATTTACCATAACTCCTTTTATGATTGATGGGGAGAATTAAACACTGCCTGTATGTTCACTAAGTATCTAAACTCTTATGGTAGTCAATGGAGATTGAGTCTCAACAGTCAGACATCACTATTCCTGTGGTGTTTCTAGAAAGCACAGCACACTGCAGAACATAGTTTAACACAGCTGCTACTAGGGGCAGTGACGTACAGGGATTCATTCTGCATAATTTTTAGGAGAAGAATTAGGATGTGGTATCCACAATTGCATGTCGATATGTACCTTAGGTTTCTGAGCTCTTCATAAAACCAGGGTTTATCTGGGACGCTGCCATATGCATGGCATAGCTATGTTCTTTGTTTAAACATAGCGGTGGCTAATATATAAGTATTCCTCCTGACCTCCATGTTTTCTCACCACAGGGATGAGGACAGCCTATAAACCCACTGTCAGTTTGCCAGATGTGACATCTGTTCAGGTGTCTTGGATGGTCTCAAATGGCATTAGGTGGTTGTATTTAGACAGGTGAGTTGAGCCCCTACGTGTGTTTAGCAGTTGCTTGCTAGACTCCATCGGCGGTGTTGACTAGCCCTCCACTGGCTATAACGTGAGCCCAGACTCCAGCTCACTTGTAGACACCTAGATGCAAAACCGGTATTTGTCTTGCTCTTTGAAATCAATCCCACACCTGGTATGCCACACTACTGGAGCTGCTCCTGCTCTGGTGAATTGAGCTCTTGCTTAACGTCCCTAACAAAATACCTCCTGGAAACATGGGAAATTTGCAAAGTTCATTGGGGTCTATTAGAAGAAACAGTGTTATATAAAGAAAAGGACCACCCGCATCCACAAAATTTTATAGTGGTCCTGAGCTGTCAAGACCTGTGCCAGCTGTTGAACAGAAGATGTGCTTTTAAAATGTTCCTGCCTAGTCTTGTGGGCATGTAAAGATTCCTACTTACAAAAAGTAACTCTCCAAGTATTCAGAGAGCATCCCTGCCACAGGTTGTGTGCATACAAGATGCAGTGCACTGAGTCTTTGTGATGGATATGATTTTCAAGGAAGGTATTTTTTTCTTCTTGCAAGAGAGATTATTTCCAAAGACAGCTTCAGGAAGAAGGATAGCCTGTTACAAATAGCTAAACAAAACTATCTAAGGTTCTCTTTCTCTCTCCTAGCTTTGGGTAACTACAACATAGTTATTTACTGCTGAGCCAGACACTCTGGGCTCCATTTACAGCCAACAAAGAGAAGTAGCCACTTTTAGATGTGATTCATCAGATCTGTTTTAGACTTCTATTTTAGAGGAGAATGAATCATAACCTCAATTCTATTGACCAGCTTTTCATTTAATCCAAAGGGAGCAAAGTTCAGCTTTGGTAACTGGTTCAGCTGCAAAAGTCTTTCTCTATATTTGGTTAAATCAGTCCCATTTCCAGTGTAGTGGTTTGGCCGGAACAGTCTCACAGTATAGATGCTTTTCCCAACATCCCAACAAAAATCTTCAGGACAGAGATTTATCCACTGTTTTGGAGTTCTGGGAGTGTGTGTGTTTTTGTCCACAAATGATTTCCCTGGTTAGTCCAGGTTGTTAGTCTAGGAGGGTATCATAGATGCCTTTGCTGTTTCCATAGATAAATTTGGAACTGCAAGAGCCACCTGGTACATAGTATGGGTAATAGCTGCACTATATGTGTCATTGGTGCAATGGGCATGACTCAGTTGGATGCATTTGAACAAACTGGAGCTCCACGTGCTTGGCACCAGCTATCCTTACATTAACCTCCTCAGAAACGTATGTAGCTGCTGTGCCCATGTCAAAAAAAATTCACCATGAATATCAATGAGGACTTAAGAGATGCCGGCAGGTAGTCTTCTAGTCATAAATCCCACAACTCAAGGACATATCTGTCTTTCGGACTCGACCCATGGATCAGAGGAAATGTTGGCACAGAGGAACTACAGCAACAGTACGTAGGGGGATGTAATGGCAGGAATGAGAGAGCATTTCTTTTCATGGCCAATGGCTATTTTCGGTAATGCAGTGGTACTGACCTCAGAAAAGAGTTTTACAGAAAAAGCAAAACCACAAATCCATCCTTTTCTCACCATTCCTTCACTGCACAGGGAAATTTTTACCCCCCCTTTTAATTATCTCCAGCACAACTGTCCCAAGTGTATGGAAGTGCATTTGGGTATTCTTCAATGAATAAGCTGAAGTGAGACACACAACCACCCCCCCACCCCCACCCCCCCGATAGGATAATGAAATTTGAGGGCATAATATTGCACTGCAAATATTTCAAAGGATGTGGTTTGCACAGAGACATTCACTCTGTTTTTCTTGGTGGCTTTTTGCATTAGTCTTCTCCACATTCATTACAGCTGACTCTTTATCATTTATCCTTTAAATATGTTCAGGCTTGATGAGGTAGAGGAGAGGGCATGACAAAAGTGCAGATTTCTGCTTGAGCATGATTTTGAACAGCAAGTCTCCCATGTGAAATAACCATATTCTCCCCCTATATATGTATATTTAACCAATTTTTACTCTACCATCATGGTGCTGGTTGATTGACTGATAAATTGACACTGTATTGGCAGGTTCATGCTGTAACTCTGAAGAGGCTAGAGTGATCTTACATGGTCCACATGTATCTAAAACTTTAACTGAGGTCAGTCAGTTTCTCCACTGATGTCAAACAAATGGCACAGGTTCATAAGGGTTATTTTTGGCGACGGGCTTAGTGGGGGTGTGGAAATGAGACCTTAAAACACAACTGAAGGAAAAGGTTAAAAAAAAAATAAAGTTCTCTCCTTGTTCTTTCCCTCTCCAAGCCAGACTACATGGGCTGGAGTTAATTAGATGCCTGTACTCTGTTCCTGGGGCAGCTACAAGGGCTGCTGATGGTTTGACATCCCCTGTCCTGGAAAAGATAGGCCATAAACCAAAATGCAATGAAAGAAGTTTTGCCCACCTCACATTTGCTTCACTCACATTTGGGGATTAATGACTCCAGGTAGGTTGAAACAGCTCCTGCAGTGGAAGAGTAAAGCCATGGTGTGTACCTCCTCTTCTTTAAAAACTTGCCAACATGATGTTTGCATTGGAAATACTGGCATTTCCTCAGACTTACATGTATTTTTTATCTCTCTATATATATACTTACATTCATTCTGATCTTAGAAACATCATCATTGTGTTTCTCCAGAGCCACAAACTGACCTTAAAACTTCTGAAAGGATTGGCTGGACAGTTACAAGGTGATGGTGCAAGATGTAGTCTGCATTTTCTCATAGAACCCTGCTACAAGGTGGAGGATATGTCCGGGGAATATGGGATACATGAGATGATCTGAGGGAAAGTCTGTGCTAAGGTACTTCTGCTTTGTGATGCTTGGTTGCCATCTTTTTTTTCCTTTCTTCCCAATTTCTCTGTTGGTTTTTGAATGTTAATAGCAGGACATGAGGGCATTTATTATGTTAATAGGAAATAGAGAACATTATACAAACCGACAAAAGCTTACAGCTGAAAACAAAAAAAAAAAAAAGAGAATTATCTCTCTAGAATGGAAATCAGGTGAAAGGAATCCTCTGAGAGGTCACTTGCATTTTCATTTAAACCAAACCTTCCTTTCAGTTGCCTCATTCACCAACAACATCTCAGGTGCTGGAAACATTTAAATTCACAAACTCAGAGTGGCCTCCAATTTTTCAAAGGTTGTAGTGTGTGTTTCTGTTCCTGTGTACTAGTGAAAATTTGCTGTCACTTCTGTGATGTTATAGGTCATGCACCATGTAAAATGACATATTGCATTTGCTTTAGAGCTGTATGCCTTTATACCAGTTGAAGGAAAGTTCCAGCATGAACCAATGCAAAACCATGACCAATGCAAAATCATGAACCAATGCAAAATTGCAGACAAGTCTCACACCTTGAGACTCACACTACTGACTTCTGCTTTATGCTCCCCCATGAGTAAGGCCATGCTCTGTGCATTTGCAGATCCACACCATGGCCTTGGACAACCAAGTCAGTTGGGGAATCTTGATGTGGGAGATACCTGAAGTACTTATTGGTAAGCTGGGAACACGTTACATCACAGCTTCTGACACTTAAAGATGAATTACCAAAAGTCTCCCTACCTTCAGCTTGCTGTGCCCTTAGCGTACAAAGTCCTAAAGAAATCAGACTAGAGGAGACACACATGTGATATGGAGTCCCTACCTCTCATAACTGCAGAAACAGTTTTATGTGTGTCTTTCTTTCTTGACACCATCTAATGTGTTCTTCAGGGTCTACCAGCACCAGTCAACTGGTTAAGCCTTCAGTGGCTCAATACCTGGCTGGGCAAATTGGATAAGGAGGTTTTTTAAAGGTACAAAAAAAGCCTAATTTAGAGTAAAACATATATGAGTGAAACATCTATGTCACTTAAAAATAAAAGGCCTCAATCTTTGCACCTCAGTTTCTCTTTCAGTAAATGTGGATAATTACCTTTCCCTAGGAAACAAGGGAATTTCAAAACAAAGCATATTTAAGACTTAGATGGTCCCGTGCTGACAAGAGTCACAGAAGCACCTTAGACAGACACAACCTGAATTCCAGTTTTCTGCTGGGTTTTACTATCATGTGCAAGCTGTACAATTCCAATTCACTAGACATATTTGCTTGAGGGCAAATAATGCAAGCACAGTCTATTCTGACTTTCCGCTGGCAGAATTCAGAACAGAGATTTTTCCTTGACACATTTGCAGGACTTACCAGGAGAAGTTCCAATCCCCGGCATACTTTATGCAGCTAAATAAATACCATAACATGAATAAACATCATTAGTAATTGCTGATTGAGTTCAAGCCCCTCCAGTTTTGTAGGGGAAATGTTTTATTATAAACTTCTATGAAGTCTAACCTCAGCCTTGGTGACTGACTTGAAAAAAAGAGAATATTTTTTGGCAGTGAAAATTGCTAACAAGTGAATACTTTTCCATCGTCTTTCCTAAGTATACCAAGATTTTACCATTAAAACATGGTTGCTACTGGAGTGAGAAAACAGTAGCAACCTAGTAGCAATGCTCTGTGTTTTTATAGTGCCAACTGCCTAATGGACCCAACATGAACAGAGCATAGTCCTGTGCATCGTTCATTCTGCTGGAAGGGTTTTGCCATCTTAGCTGAGCTGTAATGAATTTCCCTGCCCTATATAAATTTGAGATGGGAAAAATATGTCCAGTCTGCATGAAATGATGGTCTTCTAAAGTCTTCTTCCTTAAAAAAGAAAGGATAAGAAAAGAAAGTTTTCAGCATATAGTGGCCAAATATTTAAGTATATGAAGTTGAACTATGAGACATCAAGGCCTTCCTCTGTTTATTAGTTTGAAAACTGAAACTGTGTCTTCCAGAGTTTGTATATGTACTCTAACAACCACACTTCTAGATGTTTTTTAATATGTCTGTTCCCCTTCATTTTTGATTGTAAATTCCAGCCCAGAGCAGTGTGACCTTTCCCAAGAAAGGCTCTGGTGAAACTGGCACGCTAGAATCGTAAAGAGCTGTTTGGGGTTGTGTTAAGTGGTGGGAAGTTGCCTTTCCAGAATTTATTAATCTGAATATTAAACCAGAACGAGGCTATTCCACTACTGTAAACATTATGAAAATTGGAAATTGAATTTCCATCCTATGGGAGATTTGGATAATTTAATATTTACAGCCCTTTAAAACAGGAATGAAAAATCCAAAGGATCAAAGCTTTAATAGAACACAGTTCTAAAAATTTAGGCAAATGATTTTGAGGCCATATGAGCAGGGACCTGTCATCTCCCTGAACTGCCGCAGTGCCTCATGGGAGGTGAAGTTTCCCTTTCTCCATTGCGACCAGTAGTCTCTCTAGTTTCCAAAATGCACCTTAGCTGTTGTTTGACATTTTATTCCATGTCAGCTTGAGCTACATGAAAGATTTATTTCTGAGAAAATGATGCTCAACTAGATCCTTTCCCTTTTTTTTATAAAAAAAACCCAAACCAAACCAAGAAGCAAACAAAATGTTACAACCAAATCCATTTCTGTAGCCTTGGTTTCTTTGGGAACATTTCGCTTTCCTAGTTAATCCCATATGTATTCATGGGATCATGGACTTAATTATCTACATCTATATATAAGCCGGTCTTCAACTGGTATATTTTGTTTGCCTCAGCCTTTCCTTGATGTTCCCTTTGTCTTCTGTTTAATTTTACGTGGTGTAAGAGAGAACATCATCTTGTCAAATGAACAGTTCCTGTTTTACCCACAAGCTTAACCTAACCACAGATAAACTTATGCCATGGTATAAAAGCTGCTGAGGTCCCATTCAAAGTTAGCCTTGGAGAAGAGGGGACATCACAATTCTTCATAAACCATCATGGTACTTCATAGGTTTGCATTCATATGTCCTGTACGGAAAAAAGTAGTTATTTATAGAGAGGTGGAATCAACTACCTCATTACAAACTCCACTACTACCATCAATGAGGCTAGGCTGGAAAATTGCAGAACCAGGACCAGTAATTAAAGGCTTCCCCCTTACTCTGCTAAACCTGTCTGCTTGGTGCCTGTTGTCAAAGTACTTTTGTCCCACATGAGAAACACAACGTCTATTCCCAACATACTCTTCAGATGCTGTGCCACAGCCAACAAGGTGACAGCAGCAGGGGGGTTGGACTTCAGCGCTCTGACCTCTGGGTAGAAGACAGGAAGAAGTGAGGACTGTCCTCCCAGTCCCTCCATTTCAGGGCAAGAGGAAATGGTTTCAAGTTGCGCCAGGGGAGGTTCAGACTGGATATTAGGAAAAATTTGTTCAGTGAAAGAGTGGTGAGACACTGGAATAAGCTGACCAGGGAAGTGGTGGAGTCACCATCACTGGAGGTGTTCAAGGAACGTGTGGACGAGGCATTGTGGGACATGGTTTAATGGGCATGGTGGGGTTGGGTTGATGGTTGGACTTGATGATCTTACAGGTCTTTTCCAGTCTTAGTGATTCTGTGATTCTGTGGTTGATTCTGTGATTCCAGAAGCCCCTGTCACCTCCAGGAACATTTACAGTAGAAACAGCTGCTGAATTACTGCAGGCTAGCCCACTTGCAGTCATACCACTAAGGAATGAATGCTCAAAGCCCTCAAAGAAAAACCTTCCTGTGTTGCCTTCCAGTTTGCTCTGTGACCATTATAAACTCTGTGTTCCTGCTCATTGTGCCCCCACTTTGGGAGGCTCAGTACTTCCCAACGTGGAGAAAGGCATTTCAGAACTAATACTGCAACCACTTTTCTTGACAGACTTTGCAGACAGGAGTAGGTGAGACTGCCAACACTGGACTAGCAACTGAACAAGAGCAACACTCTTACGTGTTCAGAAATGAATAAGATGTGACATCTGGACTTGTTTTTCTTCTAGGGATATCATGACAAATTATTCTCCTCTTGTTTATCTCAGCACAGCCTGCAAAGCCATGAAGATTATTCAAGTCACTCTGGATTTGCTGTGGGACAAAGAACGCAGGATGTGGCTAGATCCAGTGAACATATTTTTCAATCAGATTTCCATAAAATCCCCCCCACCCCAGGCACACACAAAGAAAATAATCATAATATTGAAACAGAGCTGGTTGTGAAACTTCCTTTTGTTCTGTGAGAACTTCAGATTTCAAAAGTTTTTCTGTCAAAACCTGACAATTTCTGTAGTCCAGTAATCTGTGAAAAATTCAGAATGGGTCATTTGAGATATTTTTGGTCTTTTAGGTCCCCTTAAAAAATAAAATAAAAATAGAGTAATAAGAATGTTAAAGCAAGAGCCATTTCAAAGAAAAAGTAAACCATGTTCTTTAAAGAAGCCCAAAGCTGTATACAACAACTTCAAAAAAACTTTTTTTTCCTTCTATTTTGTAATGGCAATTTTTTTAACAACCTGAAGGAAATGGCTGCAGCTTGGTGAATCGGAGCTCTTTCTAGGAAAAAAGTGTTAGCAGAAAATTCTCAGCCAATTCTAATCCACAAATTCCATCGTTCCTCATTTCCTGAACAAGCAAGTATAAGGAGGAGGAAAGAGAGAGAAAAATGCACCAAGGATTGCCAATGAAATGTAAAGTGACTGTTTTAGGCTCTTTCTTTTTTTCTGCAGTGACCTAGTCTGCTCCTGAGAGCCCCTCGCCCCACTCTCAGCTGCTCTGCAAGGGAAGGGGAGTGGGAGCTGCAAGGATGGACTCCACATGTGGGACAGAAGCAGGTCTGCCTGGACATCTTATGGAGTTGTGGAACAGGGAATTAGTAACTTGCCCTGGTCTACAAGAATTTAACAGGGACTTGAACCTCACCTGGTATCCAGATTAACGGCCTGAGCACAAGAACAGCCATCCTCTGCAATTCCTTTTCACTCGCTGATCATGTTTCTGGGATGGCATTATTTATATTGGAAACCAGTTGTTTCCCCTTTCCCCTCCTTGTTTTTATACATTTATCCTTTTCCTAGCCCAATCTATTTAAAATGCCATCCCAAAATGGAGTAGAAACTCTACTATTAAGCAGTTTTTGAGAAAATGTGAGATGTGTTGAAAAGAACAATTTCAGTGAATATTCTCTAAATTGTAGGTAGGATCTCAGCTATTAACCAGGCTAGATTCCTTCATAAAACTGTTCGGTTTCCACTCTTCAGGACCCCATCATGTGCTCTGTCCCAGAACAGGGAATCCAGGATTTCCAGACCACTTAGACACACAGTGGTGATGATGGTTGTCTGTATCCTGGGAACTCAGTCACAGTGGGAACTTTGTTACCCCAGCTGTCAATATTTCTGGACCCTTCTGCAAAATGGAGAGACTTTTCCCCAGTTGATCAAAGGCTCTCTAGGTGTCCAAACTCTGTGTTCAACGCAGGAGCAGGCTGCCCATCCCATGGAGGTAGCTCAAGGTGCAACATGAGGAATCAGGAAGGAAATGACTCCTTTGGCGGTGGGAGGGAGCCCAACCACACACTCTCCAACAGAAGAAGTTCAATTTTTCCAGGTTTCTTTCCCTGGAAAGCTCAATTCAGAGGCTATTTGAAAAACAGTCTTGTTTATATTCATGTTCAGTTTAAATTGGGTTTTTACCAAATGCTGGAAATTTCCTACATTGGACTAATGTCACCATAGACAACATCTTGTTCTTTTGCTCAAATATTTTCTCCCATTGAGAAGATGGCAGAAATGATATCAGCAAAAAATAAAACCAGGGACTTCAATAATCAGTTAACTAAATCCCATCCCCAACAATTAATATGCCATAGAAATAATTCAGTAGCAGGTTTGAAAGAAGAAAATGCCTGTATATTAATTTCTGCTTGTTTTATAAGGTCAGATCTAACACTAAGACAGTCCTTGACAATGACTGAATCTGTCCACATCACAACAACGGAAGGTGAAACCCACATAATTGCACCTGAGTGAAAGTTAGGGATGTGGGCTAATGCCAACAAGGAGGAACCTGCATCTCTAGAGCATGATTCAAAACCTGTTAGATAAAGTAGTTTCAGGGAGAGGAGCAACTGCTGAGATCTCATCTGTGCTATCAGGGTCATGCTCCTTACCTTGGCCCTTCCATTTGTACTATGGAGAACTTGTTCTGCAGACATATATTAATAGCTCTTTTTTCTCCTAATTTCTGACCAAATCAAGGGAAAGTACATAAGATTGAAAGACTTAATTTCACCTGAATTTTAAAAAATATTTTTATCAAATCCTCTTATGAATATTTGAGTACAAACACAGTGTTTTCCAGTCTCTGCTGCATTGTGGATGGAGGGAGCCCACACCACTGTAAGTATGTTTGATGCAACAAAACATCTGGAGGGTCTGAATCCAGAAATTGAAAATTTTAAGGTAGCAACTTAACCCAAGTGAGGTGCTTTGTGATGGCTGATCTATTCCATCAGATAACTGCAAGATTCTTTAAGGTAATGAAACCCTCAGTTAAAGAAATTCAAGCTGCCTTGCCTTTTCGGTAGGGCAGGAGGCTCACAAAGCACTTAGCTCATCCTGAGTCAGGACTTAAGCCTGGAAGGAGGAAAAACCTGCGGGCTGTTAGGATGAGGAAAACTGGAAGCGGCCTCTCACTGTCAGATTTCACTCATTTGTGTTAACCCAAGGTTTCCCCAAAGGCTGCAGAACAAATTCCTTCTGTGCAGGAAGCGCTCGGGCTGCAAAGGAAAGTGCTAATCCAGAAGTTCAAAGCCTGTGTGAGGAAATATAATGCTTCCTCCAGAGACTTTTCAGGGGAGAGTGGTTGACCACAAGAAAATAAAGGCTCCTGCAGCTGATCATAAGCCTGTGTGAGAGGGCTGTTGAGGAGGCACCTAGGAATGACTGCCATTCCAGTTTATGAATCAGCAGGGAGGGAGCAGCCCAGGCCAGCTTTTGGGAGATGCCTGGGCTGTCTGCCGCCTCTCAGACCATAGGAATCCTGCAGGGAAATGACGGGGAGACAGAGGAGTCTGGGGACTCTGGGAATTCAAGGCACTATAGATTACGGTGATGGCTGGATTGACATAAGTGCCACGTAGGCATGATGGTGCCTGCTGTGAGCAGAGACCTGAGCTCTGGTCTGTGGGCTATGTCATGTCAACGTAAGGCACTTTGATTTTCTTCCTCTTCTTGGTATTTAAAGACAGAAAGATCCTGTGGCATTAGCTGCCTTGACCTATTTCTGTATAATATCTATTTCAGTGAATCTGAATTTCCTCTGGATTTTCCCATGTGAGTGGGAAGCCATTTGGATGCAAACCTAGAGCTCATTCCATTAAGAGAGCTTCAGGGTTCATTCATAGCTCCAATAGCTTCAGCGGGATTTCCTCTAAGCACCACCACCCTTCCTAGAATAGCCAGAGCTCAGGACTGAGAATTCAAATGTAATTTAAGTCCCTTAAAGCCAAAAAATTTTAACTCATCTGGATGTGTTCACTCAATGTTGGATCTTTTCTGAACTGAGATTTTTCTTGGGTAACTGGTACCCCATCACAGTGCTGTTGTGTTCGAAAGCACTGGACAATATGTAACATCAGAATAGAATGATAATAAAAATTGTCAGGATGAGACTTTGAGAAATAACTCACCTCACCATTTTGCCTCCTTCCAGAGTAGGATCAGCCCTACCTACAACATGCTGGATATGTGTTTTCTAACCTGCTAAAACCTTCTGTTCATAGAAGTTTCCCAACAAACATTGACATGTCTACATTGGACAGATGAATCTAGCCCTTGGCTGTTTGAGAAGTATGGTAATACTGTTTAGGAATGTTTTGATTTCACTTTTTTGACCTGGAAAAGGTGGATGTGTTGAAATGGAACATTTTCTTAGGAATGTAAAGGTCCTGGTGAAGCTTTCTTCATGGAAGGTTTTGCCAGGCAAATTTCTGAGCACAGTGGAAGTACAAGATTTCCCCCAAGAACAGACATTTCCTGCCTGTCAAGGATCTCAGTCATTTTCTTTGTAACTCATCCCTGCTCAGGCTCTTCCTCTGCCTAATTCAGAAGAACTACTTGAAGTTGAATCTCTGGTGACTTGTTGCCTCCTTTTGGTCAATTCTCCTGTGTTCTTCTGTACTGTTTCTTCTCCTGTTTTAGCTTTCCTAAATAGAGTCTTGGTTTAAACTCAGTATGGACTGAACGTCAAAGGAATGTCTTTCCCTTTCCTAAATAATGTATTTAGCTTTAATACAACATGAACAAGGCTGATAGCATGTGTCTTTTGGGACATGAGTCACAACAATTCCAAAACAATTTGTGATGCCCCCTTTGGGATTACACAGGTTGGTCATGTGTTGGCTTGAAGTCTGGGCTGAAACTGTTTCTGCTCAGTTGAAATCAACTTTCCAAATGTATTTACTCAGAGTGAGATCCATGATGTGCAAACACCCCAGGCCTAATGATGCATGGAAAATAGAAAACACAACTCATACTCGTTTACTGTGATAAATGATCACCTCCCAATCCTAATGGCCATGGCAGCCTATCAATGTGTTCAGCTCCTACCCAGCACCAGGTGAATGGTGGTGGTGGGTGAGTGTGGAGCTCAAATTATATTGCTGATCTTGGCAGGGCCTGGATAATTTAACAAGCCTGATTAGATACTAAATAAATATTGGCTTTGCAATGTGCTCACCAGTGTTTAACTTGGATAAAAGAGGCCGCAAATACTGTTGCACTGGGTGATCTGGCAACAGGCACAAACACTTTAAAAGGTCCATTCAGACTGTGACAAAAGTGTTTGAGAAGGAAATTTTGGTGGAATCATGTTTTTTGCCCTAATGAAAACCCTCTGTTCTGCAGTAACTGAAGAAAATCAGCTAGCTCTTCCCCTCATTACTTCAATTTACATGTTACTGTAATTTGAAGGTAAACTGGTTTTGTGAAAAAATGAAGTCCCCCAACAGACCCTGGATGACAGGTTAACAGCTATGGACAATTTCACAATGATGCAGAGAATTTCATGATCCCACTTACATTGCAGAGTGTACTAGAGCAGGGAAGTGTAAAAATTAAGACATCATCAGAAATGAGACTTAGGACACCTGTCAGCTGCACTCCCTTTGTGTGAGTCCCAGCATCCTGCAGATGAGCTCACTTCTTTTAATGGCATCTTCATTGGCTTTGGTAAAGTTTTCAATGCTGAAGATAGGACTCATCCCATCTGGATGCACACATACAGTCATTTAGTATCATTTGAGGTACCTGTAAGTTATCTCAGATATCGCAGTGGCAGGTAGGACAGAAGATGTAAGGGAGAACCAACACTTTTTGAAGCAGTAAATAGAAGAAAGGTACTTTAAGGTATTAAAGATACCTTAAGGCATTTAAAATGTGCTGTCTTTAGGCAACTGAATCCTGCTCTGTGTGTCTCCACTTGAGCTGGGTGTTTATTACAGTCTCCTAACATTTAGCCAATGTTGCCTAAGAGCACTTTGTAAGAGCCACATCTGGGTAAACTCAGGACCAGTTGGAGAGGAATTAATGGAAAGATCAGAAGTTAAGAAAAAATGATGAGGTCAGACCAAAGGAGACAGGGCTTTTAATCTAGAGAGTCTGAGGGAATAGGCAAAAGTTTTTTGCACAGAAGAAAATAATCAGCTTTCCAGATCCATAGCTAGGTCAGACATGAAGTCCTGAATATCAAATTCAGCCAGTGTAAGTGGGCTTAGAAATAATGATGAAATTATTATTATTGTTGTTATTGCTATTATTAACAATAATAAGTAATAAAATCCCCCCACACAGCACCCACACAACATTAAAGGTAAGAAAGGTCTGGAACTGACTGCCTGGAGAGGAGGAGGTAGTGTCTTTTTGTCAGCATATTTAGAAGCTAGCTGGACAGCGAAGGCAAGTATCATTAGAAACGTTTCTGCCATTAGTCTTGTAAGGACTCCTCCAGCTTGCTTAATATCTGATTCTCTCTCCCCTGGCAGGTAGCACAGGACTACATATAAATCAGCATTGGTCAATTGTATCAACAGAGTTGTGCTAATATACCTCCACTATAGTTTGTTCTCAGGATTATCTGTACAATGACAGCCAAGACAAGACAGCTAATGTGCGTTTTTTAACTCTACATAGAGGCTTTTGCTTACAAGTTTTTATTTCCTTACTCAATGAAGAGGTATTGTCTTATCTTCCCATTTGCTCAAAGGCCCACAAAAAGTGAGTAAACCAGATCTTCAGCTGGCATCAACCAGTGTGGCCATCCTGCCTTACAGAAAAGAGTTCGGACTTCTCTCAGATGAAGCACTTGCTCACCAAAACTTTAACATTATTAAGATTTCTATTTAAATCACCTTTTCCCTATTTTAGATTTTGAATTCATTGCAATGCTTTTTGGGGGCTTCTTTGAGCCATCCCCCATGCCAGTATAAATCAAAATAAAGCAAAACTTTTAGCCCACTACCCTGCCTAATGAATTTTAATTCCAGCTATCCACAAGGGGAATGTCAATCAACAAACCTGTGCATCAAAGTACTTGTTGTTTCAAACCTCCCCCAAATTTATGTTCCCACAGGGATGTGCAACGCAGCACATGATCCCTGCTCCCAGCAGTGAGCAAACCAGACCCACAGCACCCTGGGTGCTTGTCAGCATTTAATCCTGCCAAACTAAAATCTCACTCTGGTTAATTAGGTGCTGCTCCAGGTGTTTGGTAACCATTTTCTTAGGCTAGCCTCTCCAAGATCAAGAAATGAAGGGGGAGGCTCCTCCCCTCCCTCATCTCATCTCCAAGCTCCTCTAGTTTATTAGCTCTAGTCCACAAGGAGCGACCGAGTACGAGCTGAAGAGATGTGTGTGCTTCCACTCCCCCTGGCACCATAAATTATATGGGGTAAAGCATTACCTAATTCATTTAACTTGTCATGTTTTGCTCCCCTCAGAGGAAAACTCAATGATTTTAAGAGCAAATGTTTGGGGCTGTGATGGTGGAGGTTTTGTGTTAAATTGGGAAAAAAAACCTAAGTGGGATTGAAGGGAGAGCTGACTGTCAGGTAGGTCTCAGAAACTTGAGGTTCAGTAGTTTCTGTCTTACCCTGGAGAAGACCTACATGGATGTTGTGGCTGGCAGTGCCAGATTTATGCCAAATGGGGTCACACGTAATGTTAATGTTCATATCTCCACTGACTACTTCTTGTAAGTAGTTGTACGTACAACTGTATGTCTGTGTCCCCATCCTCACGTGGGTGTTAGGCATTCTTTAGCAATTTTTTTTTCCTTTAATCATCCAATAAAAAGTGTTGTTTTGTCATATTTAGCTTCTTAAGGGTCCAAGTTGATAAAACAACTGAGGTAGTGCCTTTCATATAATGTAGTTATGTTGACTTCCTATTTTTGCAAATGAGGGACTTTTCTTGCAGTCCTCACATCCTTTGTTTTCCCTATATGCATAAGTATATTTTTTCAGTTAAATGTGTGCAAACACACAGAGTTGTATAAGTGAAAGCCTAGTTCAAGATTGAGATAAAGTGCCCTTCCAATACGTTTCTCTTAAAATGAGGTAGACAGAACCTCAGATAAGATACCTTCTACTCCGTCCTGTGCAAATATGAGTGGTAGATTATAGAAATTTTGGTGGACTTTTGCTTCTGTAACCCAGCAGCTATCATGTGGTGCCAAGTCCCCATCGATAGTGGGTAGGCAATACAGATACATAAGCGAATACATGAGTTCATGCTGAAGGGACTCACACCTTTACTGCTGAAGTCTAGCTCAGCATCACGCTGGTAGTCCTCATTGAGCACTCTCCTTTACCACATGCACCAATCTTAACCCTTGGCTAGA
The DNA here is from genome assembly GCF_030936135.1 of Gavia stellata. NCBI lineage: Eukaryota > Metazoa > Chordata > Aves > Gaviiformes > Gaviidae > Gavia > Gavia stellata. Next base: position 2,470,703 of record NC_082599.1, read on the forward strand.
TATAAACTTCATTGTTTGCTTCAAATACAAAGGTCTTGACCTTCTGCTGGAGTAATTTTGTGTAAATTAACTTCTGTGGAGTCATACCAAATCATGAAATATTCTGAAATGTCTCCTACTGTTTCAAAATGATGAGATATTGGTTCACACTCAAGAGATATCATGGAGGCCTTCAGATCTAAGTGTTGCCACCTTGATAAGGGATGTAGAAATGCTGAAAACTGCAATTTGGCTTTGGAGACAGGGATTGAACTCTTCAGAGGATTTTGCAGTTCTCATTTTCCTACATTTTCAATTATTATTTTTTTTCTTTAAAAAGAAACAAAATACAGGTAGTGTCATACTTGTCATAAACATATGAAATAATGTTGGAAGACTATGTGCATAAAAGCAAGTATTGGTGTTGAAGATAATGTTATTAAAAGTGATGTTGCTGTAAAAGAAATCAATCTGCAGCAAGCCTCTCTATTTCAGGAGACCCTGAGTAACAAATGCATCTACAGTTCATCATTCAGTCAGCATAAGACACATTTAAAAATAGATCTCAGTGTAGATGTGTATATGGTCTAGTCCTCTTTACACTTCTTACCATCAAAGAAATCTAATCTTTTCAAGCAAAGGAGTCCAGGTATTGTCTGGGAAGATGTTGGGGAGTCATGCTAAGTATTTAGAAGGATGGGAAGCAGTTCATCTTACTATAAAAGAGGAATTAAAACTAGGACTTCTAATCTTTCTTAGAGGAGGCCAATACGCAATGGGTCACTCCTGTTATGGGGGACATAATTGCTGTTTTGGACTTCAAACTCAGCAGTTGGAGGCTCTGTCCCATGAGTTGTAAATCTTGCCCTCCAAAAGGCACGTACGGAGGAGAAACCGTAATATAGGAAGGCCATTGCATTACAGAAATAAACCTTCCACATCAGAACAATTTTTACCACCTGACATTCTCCCTAGCTTTCATGGCTCACCAACCATTTTACTTCATCACACCATGCTAATGCCTATGGTTTCATGCTCACATGAAGTCTTCCTCTGCAAAGATCTGCTTTGTAGCCCTTCAGATGCTGTCACATAGCTGGCAAGCTTTCTGTAAAACTCTCAAAACCAGAAGCTTAAACACAGACCCTAAATTTCCCAGCATCTAGCTGTGGGCAGACTCCTCTTCCCCCTCAGCTTCTCAGTTGCACACAACCTCACTTGTGCCTAACCCCTCTTTCTGGGACGCCCAGGGGAAAAGCTGTTAACAAAAAAGGCCCAAAGAGTGCAATGTGTTTTTATTTGTGCATAATTCACCACCCTGTTCCCATGGGCTCTACAGCACAAAATAAGCCTTTCCCACTGACAGTGAAAATCCTACAGAAGTCTTAAAACCAGTTACAAGACACCAGGCTTTCCTGGCGCTCTCCTACAGTTGGTGGCAGCTCTGCATTGAGGTAGAAAGAACTATCCTACTTGAGATAACGTGATGGGTGGGGTTGGAGTAACTGGAGAGGCTGTATTTCCTCATTTGTTATGAAACTCCCTCCCCTACTCTCATTCCCCTATCCTGCAGCCAACACTTGATTTTTATTGCTCGACTGGTTGTCATGGAAACAACCTAAAAAGGGGTAAGGTAATGTTGCAAGGCTAAATATAAGCAAAGCATTGAAATAACATAGGCTTAGGACTCCCTTGGAGCTGCCCTCAGAGCTCGTATAGCACTGCTGCTGAAATGGGACCCAAGGAGGGTGTTCAGCTGGAGGAGGCCACCGTGATTTACAATTATGGGGACAAAAAACTAGAAAATGACTTACGTGGTTTTAGAGAACTTCCAGTCTGATAGGCACAAGGTGGGTGGCAAGGTCCCATGGAAAGGAAGAATTTTTTATTTTGTATTTGTTTGCTACGGGTGAGAGTAGAACCCATGTTCAGTCTTCAACAGGATGATCTCTCAGGATGGTTCACAGTACAGCCTCATCATTGCCGGTACCTGTCACATTGCCCTTCCTAATGCTACAGAGCAAGTGTAAGATCTTTACAACAGAAAAATTAAAACACGTGCCTTGGGAAGAGAGCAAGGAGAGTCTACAAAACTCTTGTCCCAGGGAATATGTGAAGGAGAAGGGTCCTGATGGTCCTGTGGGCTTTTCCTTTGCCCTCTGGGTAACCTCTGTTAGCCAAACTGGATACAGAATGTTCTAAATAAAAATAAACAGGAGGGATTAGGATGGTAATGATGCAAAAAGGCCTTCCCCAAAAGGTTTTATGCAGCAAATGAGAGTGAATGCTGGAATGAGAATTTAGCTTATGGCAAAGCGGTGTGTCAGCAGAGCATGGCTCCATCGATGAAGATGAATCTGCTGATGCTCTCTGGCATTAAAGCAGAGGTGAACTGTTCTGAGATGCCCCAGAAGAGGGCGATCATGTACACAAAATCTAGCACAAGACAGCCGCTCACTTCTGCTTGGGCTGTTTACCATCTTGAAGAACCTAACAATTTCCAAGACATTAAGTTAAAATCTCCCTTTGGCTCTGAAATGTCAGAGTGTTTGAGCGAGTCCATAGCTGGTGTTGGTGGTGGCCACTTTTGAAGGTAATGGTATAATTTTTTTAGACCTTTAACAAATATGGACCAAGACTCACTCATATCATGCTGTGTAGGTTAAAATTCTCCCAGTGAGATCATCTTAACATGCTAGTGATGCTCAGTGAAGTGCCTGTCTTGCCTAGTGGAGTTGGTATTTAAACCCTGCTCTGGAGGGGACTACAGATACCACTACCGGCCAAATACATAGGAAGAAGCCTAGTTCCTGGAAAAAACAAGTATCTTGATGCAGGACAGATGTCATACTTGTGATTTCAAGATTCCCTAAGGTTATGTCTACACTGACGTATAGCACGGGCCAGATGTGTCCAGCAGTTCTGCTTTGTTCAAGAAGTTTTCTGCGCTCGCTTGTGTAATGTAAACTATTAAAATCACAAGACTGACTATTGGAAGATGAAGGTTAATGATCTGGCTTGTCTCTGTGTCTTCCCAGCACAGAGGAGTTAGGGTGCCAGAAGCCAAAACTCAGGAAGAAGGAAGTACAGGATGGTTGGCAAAGGTTTTCTCTTCTCGAGGCCTGTATCCTCAAGGAGAACAAGGTGGAGTAGGGTTTATCTCTTTACCTGGTAACTCTGCAGATCTACTGGAGTTGCAGGGGGTGTGTTTGTGTGTGCATGTGTGTGTCTGCAATGCAGAGAGTTGTTACGTACTGTCCTCATTTCAACATAAATTTCCAGGTGGATGGGCCTTTATATCTCTCATAAGTCTTTCAGTTGAAGAAGACATCTGTGCTCCCTGGGGTCAAATCTTCATTGGCATTGCAACACCTAGCAGTTAGGTACTGTTTCATCACGGAACCAAATCCCTGTTGGAGCAGAAGCTGAAACCCCTATTTCAGGGAGTGTGGGATTATTGGAAGGTTCTTTAAATTTCTGCTTCATTGTAGGAATTATGTACTATGAGGCCATAGAGGCTACTGGCTGGCGTCCTCTCTGGAGTGATGAATTCATGACCCCACCACTGTTTTTCTATTGAGACTGTGTACTTACACCAGTCATACCTCCTTCTAGCAGCTGTCCAGGTTTTGGTTTATACACACTGTTTTGTGTTGAAAGAAATGGACCGTATGACTGAGAAAGGCATCCTTGACTATTTTGAGTGCCATATTACTTCAGTCACAACCAGCCCTCTGAGCAGCTCTCAGTTTCTGGACAGCACTGGGTTCAGGCAGTCGAATGAAATGCAACAGCCCACTGCGTGCGAAGCTGAGGAGCTCTGAGGACATTAATGGTGTCTCAGTGGTGGATTTAGGCACCTAAAAACCAGCAGGGCCATGGGCCATAGGAGCTAAAACTCAAGCATTCTTCAGGGCTGCATTCATCAGGACTGTAACCAGCCATCCTGGCTTTGGAGCTGGATCTCTTCTGGTCAGAGCCACACACAGCGTCAAAAGTATGTTTTTTCCCCAGTTAGGCGAGTTGTCCAGACTGTGCCCTTGTTTATCCCGTAATAACCTCACAACATTAACAAGTGTCTCCATGGGGATCTGAGGACATTTATCACCTCTCAGAGGTGACTGAGATTTTGCCAGGTGTGGCCCTAAAGCTTTATTTTTCTACCAGAAACCCTTTCTGCAAACGGTTTGCAGTAGCTGTCAGTAACCCTGATGGGCTGAAAGTTGTTAGCAATTTGGTTTAACAGCTCCTTGTGGTTATTTTTTTCCTCTGCCCCTTAATTGAAGTGGAAAACAGAAATTCCTGTCAGCATGTGTGCATCTGCTTCTGAAATCTGCCAACAACTTCACATGGCATTCATCATGTCTTGCAGACCAGCGGATCTGTGAAGCCTTTCCCAGAAGCTCTTTTTGGTGAAGGATGGTACAGGCGCTTCTGCAAGTCCCCTCCTTATGAAGATCTACAGGACACTGTGGTAGCAATTAGGAAAGAAATGGTGGGAAGAAAGGATCTTCTGAGGTGACAGCAGGATTTAGAAGGGTATTTTTTTCCCTAGCTCAAAATAGATAATTTCTATAAACTCTGCAAAACAACTGATGTGAGGTCTTGTGACTATTGGATAGCTCTCAGGAGATGTCTGTCTCTGCCATGAACCTGCCGAATGGTCTTCAGTGACTCATTTTGCATCCCTGGGCCTCCGTTTCACCATCTATAAATTAAGGTTAATGGTAACGATTTCCTTTCCAGTGTTTTGAGAAGTATTTACAATACAGTTCAATATGCAAGACCATTGGCAACCACTGTGATTCTCTCCCCGCTCCAAATGCATAGCTGTGTGCTTTTCATTTAATGTGCCTGCATCAAAGTGTGGAAAACAATATGGTCTGTGTAGTGCTTTTCAGAGGGGGAAGAGGTGGAAGAAAAAAGAAAATGAAAGAGAGCTCCAAGAGATGATATTTGGAGTTGCCCAGCTGTGTTTCTAACATTGTGTCTCAGATGCTGATCAGGTCCCAGATGCAGAAGTTCCTTCCAACCCTATCTGGAAGGGAAAAAAGCCACTGTCAATAAACACATTTGGGGTACTTTTCTCTTAATGAATTTGGAGACAACCTCTTATTTGTTTTTTCAGGGAAGCTTTGAAGCAAGCCAGCTACAGGCTGCAGCTGGGGTCGAGTGTGTGCACGCCAGATCTCTAAAGGAAAAGCTTTGTCTGGGAGCTTTGTGTAAGCTGGAAGACCTATTCTGTACATGGTGTGTAGACCTAGCTACTATATTCTCTGAGTTAGGAGAGCACAGCATGGGTCAAATGACGGGTGAAAGGCTGGCACAAGCGATTATGTGCTAAAGGAATGGCCATGCTCTGAGGTTGCAGAGATGAGCCATGCCATCCGTGAAGAAAACGACTTCTCTGTGAGGGCAACTGTGGTCTATGCCCATTTTTGTGAACATGCTTGCCAAGCATGGTGGGTGGCATCCTGAAGAGTGAGAGAAAATGAAGCATGGTATGAGGACATGCAACGCAAACTCAACTGGGGGAGCTTGAACTGGGGAGCTGATGTAGGCGAGGCTTACACGGGATGACTCTCATCCAATTATCAGACATGGATTATCCCAGTTCAGACCATTTTAGGGCTGCTCCAATTTATGGACTGTCACTGTGATCTAGAGGAGAGTAATCCAAGGGAAACCTTTGAAAAGCAGCGTCATTGGAGCCTTCCCTGGCATTGAATTCATTTTGGGGCTTAGAACTTGCCTGTGCTAAAGCAAATGAGGGGTTTTACTATTGGCTTCAGAATGGTTAGGCCATAGGATCTCTCCTTCTTGAGGAAGTTTGCAAGCTAGAACACAAAACAGAACAGTAATGCAAAGAGCTGCTGTTTTCTGTAATTGCCTTCATTGCTGACGTTCTATTTTTCTTCAGTCAATCAACTCCTGCCTTAATTACACTTTAGAGAGCCTATGGACACCAGTATTTGCAGGGCTGATTCCCAGAAGCATTTACAAACCTGCCTTGTTTTTAAATGGACTGAATTGTGTTGCCTGTTAAAATAAATGCACTTGTCAAATCCCTTTCTTCAACAGCCTTACCTTACACCTCGCCTTGACAGTGTAATAATGTCTGTAAAAACAACCTAAAGGCCACTTTCTACCTACAGCCACTCCTCAGTCTTCAAATGAATGGCAAGAAGGGGGTGGGGGATTGAGAAATAATAAGCCTGCGCTGTGGGATGGTGTCACAGGGCTCAGACCCTTTGGCATCACTCACAGAGACTGGTGAGACCAAGAGAACTGTATGCACTTGAGAAATTGCTGGGGGAAAAGAAGCTAAGAGGAATTGATGGAAATATTCCATGCAGATTATTAAGAGGAGGGGAGAAGCCTTGTGCTCTGTTGCTGTTGTGAGGTTTGGGGCTCTCGGATGGATGGGCTGCTTGGCACCTGATGGATCCCCTGGGTTATGTGCTCTGCCTAGAAGTCGGGTATGTCTGTCTGGTCCAGAAGATGTGGTTTATGGCTTCTCAGCAGCTCAGGCAACACTGAGTTTTCACATGCTAGGATGAGGGGAGGGGACCAGGCAGCTCCTGACAGGGGAAAGGAGAGTTTGAAAATGGAGGTTGGACAGAGCTGGCAGGAGAGCCCAAGCATCTCAGCCTTTCTGCTCCTTCAGAGAGAGATCCCTGAAGAGTCATGCCCACATTCTCCAGTTGCTCCATCCATGGCAGTAACAAGCAGGCTGCTTCTGAGGGCTGGCATATAGGCAAAGGAGGCAGTGGAGTGCAGCCGTTTTGCTATTCCCCCGCTGCCCCCTGCCACTTTAGCAAAAGCCTCACTCTACATGCCAGGAAAGCATGGATACTAGAGGGAACATGGTCTTGGCTTGTACTTGTAGATAAGGCCAGCCAGAAATCAACCTAGAGTATGGTTACCCCAAGCATAAATGAGCAAGTTATGCAAAAAGACAGAGGAACCATCCCTTGGACTGGTGATACAAACTTATTTTCCCACACTCTTGGGACCTGTTGATTTTCCAGATTGCTGATGACCCTTCTCTTCTCTGTCTTGCTGTTTGTTTGCATTGGCTCTGTAGGAGAGAAAGGTAAGTGTCTAAATGTCTTAATGAACACCTCACAATGTTGAGTCCCACTGTGACTTTGTGTCAACGTATGTAGGGTCCCCATGCTTTGGGATGGGAGTCTCCACTCCCTGTTTCATGGAGGTGCTTCGTATTGGTTATAAGAGTCTGTGGAGCTCTCCAATGTTATCATGGCTTCACAGCACTAGATGCCATACAAAATGAAAGGAGGAGGGATCAGTGTCTTCATGTGTAGGGAGGCTTAATACAGGAGGAAAGGGATGACACATACAGATAGCAGAGTGAGGGATTTACTTAACTTCCAGAGTCTTTGGGGACATTTATGGCAAAGCCATGCTTTGAACTTGCATGCCTTCATGTGTAAGCAGCTGCTTTAAGTGCAAGAATTGAAACAGGGATATTGGGAGGTTGGAGAGCGCATCATTAGACCATAGTAGAAGAGCGAGTATCTCATGTATCCACACGTTGGATAGTGACTCCATCACCTCCCTGGGCAGCCTGTTCCAGTGCTTCACCACTCCCTCAGTAAAGAAGTTTTTCCTAATATCCAGCCTGAACCTCCCCTGGTGCAACTTGAGGCCATTCCCTCTTGTCCTGTCACTCGTCACTTGGGAGAAGAGACCAACACCCAGCTCACCACAACCCCCTTTCAGGTAGTTGTAGAGAGTGATGAGGTCTCCCCTCAGCCTCCTCTTCTCCAGACTGAACAACCCCAGCTCCCTCAGCCGCTCCTCATCAGACTTGTGCTCCAGACCCCTCAACAGCTTTGTTGCCCTTCTCTGGACACACTCCAGCACCTCAATGTCCTTCTTGTAGTGAGGGGCCCAAAACTGAACAGAGTATTCGAGTTGTGGCCTCACCAGCATTGAGTACAGGGGCACGATCACCTCCCTACTCCTGTTGGCCACACTGTTTCTGATACAGGCCAGGATGCCATTGGCCTTCTTGGCCACCTGGGCACACTGCTGGCTCGTATTCAGCTGGCTGTCGATCAACACCCCCAGGTGTTGGATCAGTGGAAGGCCTCAGCCCTGCAGTGGGTGTGGGTATTTCCCCCATCCCATGCTATCCCATTAACAGAGAGCAGGAGGGCTCACGTGCAGGGAGGTCTCCTTGCCAGATGGTCCATGCACCAGGACTGTCCCATGCTCATGCTGCCTGTATGCTGCTGCACATTGGCCTTATGGCTCCCCGACAGCCTCATTTAAACCTTGCTTCAGAGGCCCCCAATGCTGAAGGGCCTCCCAGGATGTTCAAGACTGTGCTCTGGGGCAGGGTGTGACCAGTTGTCCTGTAGCCCTCTCCTTCAGGAAATCCCCAAGAGCTTTGTATGGGAGAACTGAGTCTTACCTTCACAACAGTGATGGAGAAACAGTGGAACAGAGAGATGACGTGAGTTGTCCAAACTAATTTAGCAAGCTAGTGGTAAAGACAGAATAAAAGTCTATTTTCTCTTGCACCCCAGTCAGATGGAGCTGAGTGCTTAAAGCCCATGTTATCATCTGCTTACTAATGCAGCTGTAATGTAAAGGAAGAAGGGCAGAGCTCTGGGGAGTCAACATGAATTATGCCTTCCCACCCCAGGATCAGATTTACTCTGGGACCTCCCCAGCTATCAGCTTCTGGATTTGAAGCCTTCTCTTGTGCCCCTTCAAGAAAGAGGCCCAAAGGATTGCCACTCGCACACCTCCTGGTGCAGCCAAAGAGTTAAATCACTTCCCATTACTGAGTGGGATACAGAAACAACTTTTCCGACTGCATCCACAGCTGCCAACAGAACTCAGTGACAGCTTTATAAATCACACCTGAAGCAAATAAAAATGCTGTGTTCAAAATGAGCCCTTATCTCTTCTTGTTTGCGTTTGGCTGTTTTGTTTCTAAAGGTCACGGGTGGAAGCAGAAGGAGCCGTCACCGGGTGATGTATGTTGCCTTTGGCACTGGGTGACTAATTTGCTGTTGGGGCACAGTAACACGAAAGTGAATGGCAGAAGGGGGGCGGGGATGAAGAGAAGAGGCGAGAAACGTTATGAAGCAAGCGCACATGTTAAAGCAAAGTGAAAGGGAAAAAAAAGGCGATGTATCTGCATAGCCTCCAAAACCCATGCAGCTGTTGAGGAAAAATGGGAAGGACAGATGAAAAACAAGGATTTCAGCCAGCTCCTGTCTTATTTTTCCGTAAATGATGGAGAATCACTTTCTTTTGTGTTAGGAAGGGGAAGGTTCACTTTTACCTGGTACCTCTCAGATGCCATCTTAATCTAGTTTGTAGACTCGCTGCACACCTTATCGGGGTCACCATAATAAAAATGCCGTATTTACTCATGTAATCACTAACCTTTCAGCCTGGAAAGGAGGTGGGAAGTGGGAGGGGAGCTATTACAGAGCAGCAGCCATTACACTTACCAATAAGGTAATAAGAGAGTTCAGACCAGAGAATTTCCCTCAACATCTCTGCAATGCCTCTAAAAACTTCTGACTGAGTTGGGTCATGACTTTTGGAAGGGCATTGGATGATGCAAAGCGCAGTGCCCCTGGGGAAATTTTCTAGTGGTTAATACTCCAGACTCTAAAAGATCAGGGATTTAGTTGAACCTGAGTATGCTGAACTTCAGCTTTGTGTTATTGGGTCTTGTTCTGTGTCCTCCTGGTAAACTACCAGCATCTGCCTGTGGTTGGATAACAGTAACACAGAGCAAAATCTCAGCAACTAAGTCCCTCCTAACTTGTCTGAAATGGCAACAATGATATTTACAGTTCTTAGCAGTGATTTGTCTAAAAAAAGGCTTACTTCATTAAAAAAAAAGATCATCTCTGGGCAAATCAGTGAAAATGGATTTTGTCCTGGTGCAAGCAAACTGTTTCTCTCTGAGGCTGGTATCTTACAAACACACACTCAGAGAGCACATCACTTGCCTTGCAAGAAATACCTAATACACAATGTTTTGTATTTTTTGAGATCCATGGCCTCTGTGGCAAAAATCCTTTTCCCTATTCAAAGAAAAAGCACAAACAATTTGCCTAAGGTTTCCTGGCAAGTCCTGGTGTTGAAGCAATCAAGCAAGCACAAGCAAGACCATTTTAATGCATGTCAAATTGGGCACCACAAACCTTAGTCACCTGAGAAAATTTAAGCCAATTCTTGTCCAGCTCAGGAACTCAAAGCACTTTGAAAACATGAAGGAATTAAACCACATGTCCTGTCTGAGGTAGGTGAAGTATTTTTATCCCCATTTTATGGCTGGGTAAACTCAGACAGCAAGAGGTTAAGTGACTTGTTCAGTGTCACAGTCGGTTGGGGAATGGAAGAGGTGAAGCAACAGGCAGAGGCTGACCTGGGGGGTGTGTGTGTATGTGTGTGCGTGTGTGTTTATGCACACTTGCTCAAGAGTTTCTTTCTCTATAAAGCACATAACTCCATTTCACTGAGTGCTACTTTAAAGTACATGCCTTGTGCAGGGGGGTGGGAACGAAGCCTGTGGATGAAAGAATCAAGATGAGGTCAAACAAGAACACAAGGACAAGTTGGCACAATAGTAGCTGGATAAAAGGATTAAGGAGTCGGCTGGGTTGTAGAAACAGGAAACACTGTCTCTTTCTGAAGCGATTGGATTTAGTTCAAAGTGCCCTGCATGGGATGTAAAAGCCCTAGGCTTTGAGGGGAGCGGGCAGGCCCAGCATACATGTTTAGATGTGACCCAGCAGAGCTAGAAGCAGGATAGATCAGTAGTTTGGGCCAAGACTCTAAAACTAAGGAGCTGAAATTCAGTTCCTTGCTTCTTTTGATGCCTTCTTGGGTGACTTGAGCAAGCAACTGACAACAGGAATCGTCTGCATTCTGTTAGAACTCTAAAATGGTCATGAATCAGCTGCCTTCCCATGGCCAAAGGTTACTGGAGGTGCCAAAAAACATGAGAGTTTGCTATGGGTCTGGCAGATACAACACAAGACTTACAGGGAACCCAGCTTTCTGGAGCAGTAGCTGGAGGTCATGTTGACACTCCATGGCTTACTAAATGGTACTAGATGCCTATTCAGGTACCTGAATCTTCCCTTTTACTGTATGAAGACCACACAGGTCGGTGTCTCCATGTGAATTAGAGCTGTTCATATGTGTATGGCCAACTGCATTTGAGATGTCCTGGCTTCCAGCTGCTGATCCACATGGTCATGGGTCCTTTGTCATTTCTGCCAGCTCCATGTCAATGTGTTGACAATTTTTTTCCGCATTAGGCACCTCTATTCTATTCTATGCTATGCTATGCTATGCTATGCTATGCTATGCTATGCTATTCTATTTCCAACCTTAGTGATTCTGTGATTCTATTTAGACAACTGAATTAAACCTCTAATCAGTACAGCCAGTGTAGCCCAAATAATGGTTCAGGTCACCCTACACACCTACATTTGATCTATATTGACTTTTGACTGACTCTTCAACAACTGTATGGGGAATGTAACAACACAGAGGGACCTACATCTAGCTGTCTAAATTTGCAAGCTAAATGGCACTGACAAAATTAGATGAGTTGAATCCTATATTTACACACTTTAGTGCTCTATTAGCATTTCCAAATGTTGAAAAGGGCTTGTGGTAAATACAGCAAAAAATAGAGGTGACTTGCGTTCTCCATTCGGCGTCTGAGTAGCAGAAGGTGCTCCAGCATTTGCTTCAGGAAGATGGATTATCTCAGACAACAATTAAAACCAGTCAGGGGAGCAAGATCATCGTCTGGGCGTGGAAAGGTATTAAAGAAGGGATGACCACTAGCCTGGATAGATAATCCCGTACCCTAGTACAGAAGGACATACAAAGCCTACTCTGCCTACAATGATTTACTATTTAAGTCTCTGAAATGTTGACCAAAATAAGCTGTTCTCATTAAAATATGCTCAGTCAGTGGAACAAAAGCTATTTAAGTATCTCCTACACCAGAAAGAAAACTAAATTATTAAATGCTTTCAATCCGACAAAGCAAGCAAAATGAATACGTAGTTTAGGAGCAGTTCTGAATAGCCCCTTGTTAACATGTGAGGATAAACCAGCCCTTAGTGAGGGTGGAGATTTACAAAGGGGGCTCTAGGTAAAGAGGCCCAAAGGTGATGTCAATTCTCCTCCATCTCTTGTTCCTCCTGTTAACCTTTCTCCCTATCAGCACCATGAGGCCAGAAAAAGCACCAGCATCATGGAAAGAGAGAACAAAATAGGGAGAAGAGACTGAAACTCCTTTTTGTGGCTGTTGGGTCCAGGGTGTCTTTGGAGATAACTGGTGTTTGCGCATCGCTGGGTGCCTGGGATGTCCCTGATGTGTCTGGAGCAACGCAAGGTGTGTGCCCACCTGCTGTGGCTCCAGAGAGGAGCCACAAAACTCTCCTTACATGACTTAACATACAGAAAGTATCTTCTCTATGTACACTTACATTAATGAAGGGGAAAATCTGAAATAATTTTTTGGAGTGTTTTAGATATTAAGCACTTAAAATTGTTGTTTTAAATAATACTTTGACACCTAATTAAAAACAAATACCCACCAGCTGTCTTAGGTATGGAATAAAATCACTTCCTTCATTTTCAGCCTAAGAATTATTTTTAGTGTAGTGCTTTTTTTTTCAGAAAGAAAAAAAAATTAACAACTCATTTTTAAGTCAACTTTAACTAGTATCCCACTCCTTATTGCACTGACTTTGCCCCACACCCACTCACTCCAGTTCTATAGGCTTTGTTTTGTACTTGAAAAAACCCCACCACTACCACTCTCCCCACCCCAAATGTAACAGAACATAAAAGAAAAAAATAATTTTGCACAGATCTAGGTGAGACTAAACTTTTCTTTCCTGGGGTAATCACAGAGCCAGTGTCAGGCTCCCTTCTCAGCAGCAAATCTGAGCATACAGATGACAGAGGAGTGGAACGGCTGATGCAGACTGCAGTGTGGATGGAGCCAATCTCTAGCAACGGGTGGGTGCTGGTACCTGGGGGATGAGATCCAACCTGTGCCTGTATGTCCATGTGCTGGGTGTCACTGCCTTGGAAAGTTCACCGAACCAACACAGAAATACCTAGAGGAATAAAAGATATCAGAAGTTAAGGAACAAAAATCAAACAAAGCATCCATACCAGACTGAATCTCAGTTGCAACTCCAAGATCACCGGTGATATTTAAGCAAAAGTGAGATTCTTGTGACAATGGAACCTGGTGTGTAGGCAAACAGATGCTTGGAAATCCCTTCAATGCCCCAAAAAAGATAACCAAGGAACACTAGAGTGGAAAGCAGGAACCACAATGAAGTGAATACACTGAAGGTTTGCATTTTGCCTGGGCCGCTGTGTTCTGGAGTGACGATCTTTACCATCACTCCAAAGATACTATTGCACCAAGCTGAGTTTCTGAAGGCCCATATCCAACTCTTGCCTCTACTGTAGAGGCTGTGATGTGGTTCAGCATCTTCTCTGGAAAAAGGGTATGCTGATTTCAGTTCTCTGCTTCCACGCTTTCTTTCTATTGCATACTCATCCTAGGCAGAAATTATTTTTGCATATCATCCAAGATGCCCATTCAGTTGTAATTTTAATTTACGTGAATTATGAATCATACTGCACATAGGTATCATTTGACTTATGATCTGTTGTTTTCTCTCCTCTCTTCTGTTTTCAAAGCTATCACCTACATGAACCTGCAAATCCCAAACCTGATTTCAGCCATCATCCTCCCACAGTGATGTCAGTTGGCTGCTATGGAGACAGTGACATTATGAGGATATCCGGCAGATGAAAAATTTCAGGTGATAAAAAACCAACGGGGTTCAGACACACTTCTCCGAAACACAGATCCTGTTTGATTTTCCATGCTTGTTCTGAATAGAATAGAAATTGTGCAGTGTAGAAGAAAGATCCCATTTTGGGTAGAGAGGGAATATTTGGGTTTATGTGTTTTCTGCATGTCTGCCAACTCAGCCAAGAGAATCTTTTCTTAAACCAACAGCCTAGGGAGAGCAAGAGACAGCTTCAGCAGGTGAAGGAATAGGTAGAGAGCGATGCTCACTGGAAATACCATCTCTCCTTGGCTGTAGAAGAATCTTAGGAGCTTGTTTCAGTTGTCAGAGTATGGATAGCAGCAGTCAGTTGGGTTCCTTCAGGTGTCTTCGACATGTACAAATTGCTGACAGTCCTGACACAGGGCCAATGGGAGGCCTTCAGGAGCTGGTGACCAGCCAGTCTATCCGAGGACATCTCAAACGGCCCTATGTGTGAGCAACTGAATGAGGCCCGTGATGACTCATCTAAGATCCCACAAAAGGACTGTGACAGTAAGCCCTGGTCTCCACTCTGTTAGATGTTAGACAACATCTCTGCTCATAGCTCTAATTCCTGCCAACCTCGGAGGAGTACCTCTGAACCTTCCTCTTTGGCAGAGTCCATATCCTCACCTGCAGGAAGATGGTTCAGAAAACCACCTGAAAGAGGTCTCAAAGACCATAATCCATTCCTCACCCAAGGGCAGAATCAAATATAGAAATGTTACCCTGGCAAATATTTATGTAACTTGTATTGAAATATCTAATATAAAAGGCTCCATACCTTCTCCAAAGTGACATATCCTTCTACCACATTACTGTTGTCACTAAAACGTTTTTTCAAATTCAAGATTCATGTCACCTCTCTGTAGTCTTTTGCTGTTTAAACATCTACAGATGAACTTGTACATCCTGGAATCCCATTGCAGTCAATTAAGATAAACAGACATTTCTGAAGTAAGGTTCACTGGATCCTTTCTAAATGTCTGTGCCAGGATTACATACTCTGTCCTTGACTTCACTGCTTCTGTGACTATCTTCAGTAGCACAAAGAAATCCTGTCCCAGTTATTTTATCATTTCCCTGGAAGAAGTATTGTTCTGCTTTTCCCACTCAGTGTGCATGGCCTTTGCAGAAGTCTCTTACGTGTTTAAGATAGTTCTTTGATTTCCCCTCCATCTTTTTACTTCCAGAATAAAGAATAATTTCCTTCTGTCTTTGATCATGTCATTTCTTCAAATCTCTGATCATTTTTGCTACACCCCAGCTGATCTCAAAACCATGTTAGAAACAAAAATGATAAAAATTGCCCAAAAATGTGGGTTAGAGAGACAGAAGAAGGACATGAATCTAATAACAAGGCCACATAATCATAAATTTTGTAGATTTGGCCTAAATCTTGCCTGTTGGCCTCTTCCATATGGGCCACCTTCAGATAAGAAAGATTTTGCTTTCCTCAGAAACACATTTAACCCTTGACTTTTCCACAGAGACGGCCAAAGAGATGACTAGTAGCTCTAAAAGAGCAGTAGTGGTTTGGACATGACAGGCATTCATCTAGGAAGGACCACCAGCTTGTCTTTGTGGAAGACATCAATCCCAGACACCTCAGAGAACCAACCTTCTGATGCTGTTGGCCTTTGCCACCTGGGAACCATTGACCCAGAAGAGTGGATGGGACTTAAAACCCATTTGCTAAATATTGGGTTTGTATTGTTTTTGCCTGATCTTCCCCATTGGGATTCCTAATTGAATTACTTGCGCCATGTGTAGCACCAAGGCAGTAATTACAGAAGATCCTGCATTCGGCTGTGCTTCTGCTGAGGCTGAGAAAATAGGATTAGAATTCTTCTTCCCAAATCAGCAGTGCAAATTAAATGTTTATTCTTTCATGTAGGGAAAATGTCAGCTGTTTCAAATTACCTGCAAAAGATCTCAAATAATTGGGAATCATGAAAGATAAATGTCTGACTTCTGATTGAAAATGTTCTGTAGGTTTGGAGACTTCTTTCCACCCTTTTTCTCTCTTTGGACTGAGATCAACCCATTAACTGAATACATTCATGCTATTATTTTTTTTTTTTTCCTTCTTCTTCCTTGTTTTCTTTTAAGTCAGTAAGGTGCTCTAGTCAGAACTGATCATTTTACTTTTATAGCCTGTAAAATTCCAGGCTTAAAAGGATACTGTAAAGTCAAATTTTACTCCAAATTAAGTTTTGGGCTGGGAGTCAAGAGACATGAATTCTAATCCCACTGACCTGCTGTGAGACCTGCTTCACCCCTTTGTACCTCGGCATGCCTCTAGGTAAAATAGAGAGAAAATGCTCCTTTCTGCAGTGAGCTGTATCTCCCGTGATGGTCTCTACACTTCAAGGCACCACAAGACAGCTTTGCCGCCTTAAAGAAGAATGACATGGAAAGAAAGGTTATTTAGTAGTCAAAGAAACAGGCTGCAGAGCCACTTTTAGCATTACGGGGCCGATGTTGTCCCTATTGCAACTCCGCTGACGCCAAGTGGTGCTGAACGTGGTCCAATGTGTACACTCCGCTTCCTGAGGGACGTCAGTGGTGAAACGCAGCCAGTTAGAAAATGCGACCCAAAGAAAATCAATCTCTGCGCTCCACCTGCGCAGACAAGTTCACTCATATCCTTATCAGTGCTAGTCCCAGCTCTGACCTCACACAGTTTTGGAAGTCACTGGTGAGGCTGTGGGAAGGAAGACAGCTTCCTGAACCCTGCAAAATTTGACCTTTATTTCTGTACCATCCTGCATCCTAACTTGCTTTCAGGAGTTATTCCAGAAGGGATGCATGGAGAATACCTTATTGCATGATGGCGGCTAAGCAGCAGGTATCTTCTAGAGCAACTCCTTTGTATTCAGGTTTCAGCCAAAGCAAACACTTCGCCCCTTCTCCTCCCAGATATGCAGCCTTTCTCCTGCTCTGTAAATCCCCCCACAAGCAATAAGGCCAATCATCAAAATAAAGGAACATCTGTGAGTGGTGTGTGGAACACGGAGCAGACGAGAGGCACAAGCCTACCTGGTCTCCGGCTGCAGGGACTGTGGGAGTCAACAGTACATCTAACCTAAGCTTGACCACTGCTAGGCTGTGTCCCTCTAGGCTGAAATCACAGAAGCACAGAATCAAAGAATCACTATGGTTGCAAAAGACCTGTAAGATCATCAAGTCCAACCATCAACCCAACACCACCATGCCCATTAAACCATGTCCCACAATGCCTCGTCCACACGTTCCTTGAACACCTCCAGGGATGATGACTCCACCACCTCCCTGGACAGCTTATTCCAGTGTCTCACCACTCTCTCAGTGAAGAAAACTTTCATAATATCCAATCTGAACCTCCCCTGGCGCAACTTGAGGCCATTTCCTCTTGTTCTACCACTCGTCAGTTGGGAGAAGAGGCCAACACCCACCTCTCTGCAACCTCCTTTCAGGTAATTGTAGAGAGCGATGAGGTCTCCCCTCAGCCTCCTCTTCTGCAGACTAAACAACCCCAGTTCCCTCAGCCATATATGGCCATATATGAATGAATTCCTGCTCACTCAAGCAATAGAAATACCCACTTTGTAATCTACCTGAAATTTTGCACAAACCGGTGTTTAACTGGCACTTGAATTTGGCTTTCCAAGACCCCCTCACCTGGCCAGGGATGGTGGATGGCATACCTGGTGGAGGGATGCTAAAAGGAACAAAGTAGAAAAGGGTCTCTCCCCCTCTCAAGTCAGGGCCACTTGGGTGATGGACCTTGCAGGATGCCTGATATGTAGATGCACCAGCCCCAGTGACAGATGGTGACTGACTTACTCTTCCTACTCAAACAGACCATTGCTTTGCCCATCTGCAGAGAGGGGAAGACTTCACATCCCCCATTGCTGAAGCCATCACCTCTGCTCTGTTTCAGATGGAAGTAACAGGCCATTTATTTTGGGGTAGAAGAGATGAATGTGACTATTGGGATTGGGGGCGGCAACTTTTTGACAGACAACTTGTTTCAGTGCATTCTTTCATGCTCCTTTTCAATGCAGCCCATGATGATGTTTAATCCCCTGCAATGTCTTACCCACCCAAAACAGCTGTGGACTGCCCACCCAAAGGGGAAATCCACACAGGTTTTGCATCTAATCGGTGATCCTGCTGAGCTGTGCTGCACCCCAATGCTCTGAAAACCCCTGACAGATATGGCTTGGGGCCAAGCAACGGCTTGAATGGTGGTGATTTTACAAGCCCTTCCTTGTGTGGCTATTTTCATGCCCCCTTCCTCACTCTGGGAAACACTAGGGGACAGCCATAAATTCGTGATACATCATCGCTCGCACTCCAGGCTGAATGCAATATTCCCTCAGCGAGGCTTCATTAAGAGGAAATTCATGCCTTAAACACCTTGCAGCCTGCATTTTTGACAAGTCATCACATTTTTGTGTGCCCTGCTTTATTTTAAAGCCCCTCTAGTAATGACATTCCTGAACAGGGGCTGCTTTGCAGCTTGCAAAGGGGGAGGCTTTTGTCATCTGGGAGCAGCGGAGAAGGAAAAATGTGATATAGAATATGTATTACAATGCAGGGGAACAACCTGTTGTGTAATTTTGCCTTCTTGGACACCCATACTGCTGTCCTTTTTTGGCAGGCTGGTCAAGACAGAAAGAAACTCAATGTCTTAAATCAGTAAGGAAATTATCACACATGAGCAGGGCATGCTGAGACTTGTGTAACAGCACGGAGTATTCCTTTATCTGTACAAGACTCTTGGGAAAGCTGTCTTCAAACTTCAGAGCCCACCCTGAATTCACAGAATCACAGAATCATTAAGGTTGGAAAAGACCTGTATGATCATCAAGTCCAACCATCAACCAACAACTGGCATATTTTTCATTGCAATGTTGTTCCTGCCCAACCAACTTTGCTCATAGGTACCAGAGGTGAATCCCTCCAGTCTTGGCCTCTTCAGGATCACCTGGGAGAGCTTTCCATGACTGCTGTGCTGTTATTTTTTTTGCTATTTGCAAGTGTCTAGCTCTCAGCCCTTGGCCCACAGAAAAGTTGTGGCACAGAGCGAGTAATAGCTTTAACCATGGACAAAACCTGACTCCAGGGGTTCTCCCCAGAATTAAAACAGCACAAATCAGGACAGAGAGGGATCTTTTAAAAGAAATACTTTTCTTTGAGAAATTAAGTAGACAGGGCAATGCTTTCCAGCTTGGATGACTAAGGAGAACTACCCAAATCCATGTGTAGACATCAGAACAGAATGATCTGTCTTTGTGGAGATCCTGGGCATCTTCACTGACTATTGGATTGATAAGTGATAGGTAAGTGATTTCGATTTTGGTTTTACCTCTATTAAACTCTCACCCCAATAAAAATGAAAGAAATACAAGGCCTCCTAACCCCCAAATAGCCACCATCCCTTACCAATGCCTTTACCGAGTGCATCAGCAAGACTCCAGGGAGAAGAGCTGAAGTTCCTACCATCTCTGAAAGCAGAGAAATCTGTTGCATCCTGAAGGTTTCGATGAGCTGCGGAGCCAGTTGTAGTGATTTTAAATGACCATTTCCATCCAATTCATTTAACCAAGATATCTCTTACAGTGTTAACTTACTGGGTTATGTGAGTGTAAAGTCAAGCAGATTTGCTTAACCTAGTTTCATTAGTAACTTAAACTAATCCTATTAATGCTGAACTGAAGAAAGCCAAGATGTGTTGATAAGCCCTGACGCAGCTGTGCTGAGTTAGGAACGTAGAGCCAAAGAGCTGGGATGAACATCTGCAGACTGTCACCTCTTCAGCTGTAACTGCTAACTTCAGAGATCAGCTATTTAACATCCTCAAGCTGCGTGTCCCCTGCTTCCTGCTGAATCCCCTCTGTAAAATCATTTAATAACAAGACAATTATATGGTATGTTGTGAAGTCTGCCATGTCAGTGCTTAGGTGAACCAAGTTAAGCTGAATCTTCACCTCCACCATCCTCTGTCCTATCTGAGCAAAAGAGGCCTATGAACCAGGATAACCAGGATGTACTCAGCAGACAGAACATCACAAGTTGAAAAAAAATTATTTTTCACTGCCATAGGTTACCCCTAAGGAGCTCACTACTACACAGAGCAGATTCACTGAGATCTGAGTTCACAGAGTCCGCGAGATTCACACTGTGTACAAGGTTTCTTGTCATTCAGGCTGAAATCAGCAAATGGTCTGATGGTCAGGTAAGACTGAACCCGACTTGGGCCAGGGGAAATGGCAGGGAATGCACAGAAATTAAAAGTAAGAACTAAGGATGAAGCCCATGAGATTTAAATAGGACTATAGGTGGCCTCAGTACCCTACTATCTACCATACAACTAGTTTTTGCAAGCTATCTGTTTTATAAACACTGCAGGTTCCAGCCGCAAACCAAAAAATTACTTCTCTTGCAACCAGTGCCAAGGATGGACATTGCAGGAAAGTCTCAGTGGGTGACTTCTAACTCATTGGTTTGTACCACCTGCGAAGATCCTGCAACTGGGACATTGTTAATGATGTGCAAGAAGGAATTCATTGTGTTCCCATAGACTAGAAAAGGGTGAAGTTAGTGTGCTCTTTGGGTTGATCACGTAATCACAGGCCCCATGGCTGGGATGTCAACTGAACTGAGAAACAAGAGTGAAACCCTTCAAATTTAGTGACTTGTCACCAAAAATGGTTTCAGTTCCCCACCTTCTCAGATCAGGATGACAGCGTAACCATGGATACCTACAGCAGTGAGTTTCACCATGAGGAGGTGGAGCTCAAACACACAGTCAAGATAATGTGGCTTAAAACTGTCATCTGTTACATGGTTGTGTGAGCATGCTCTTTGCCCACCCCAGCTGCAATGTCAAAGCTGACCTCTTCCCCATTAAAGGTTAGCTAAGCCAGAACACATCATACATCTGAAGACTATGCACATGGACAGTTACTACAGCTGAGCCGTTGGCTGTGAACTCATTAGGCCACTGGACTTAATCATGGGTTCTCTCCCTGACCAAAGCAAATAAATATCTTTCTATTTTCATGAATTTATATCTGCTCATATATTATTACTGCTATTAACATCATTGCTACTATAAGCAAACTAATATCTAAATTGTAAATTCCACCTTTCCCTTGTGGTTTATCATTCATTTGACTGTGAAACCTGGGCTGAAAATTTGCAGTTTTTCATGGCAGATTTCACTATGAGGAGACCTTGCCGCAGAAATGGCCCTTTGTTTTTTCTTCTGGGAGATGCAAAAGGACAATTCACCTTGCTTTTGCAACTGAAGAAAGTTCAGGTAAAATTCAGTTAAATACATATAGTACAAGAAGATTTTGCTTTGATATGTGGTCACTGAAATGAGAGAACCTGGGAGAAAGACCTACAGATTCAAAGCACAGGTAGTGCACTGCTGCTGCCCATGCAATCTCTGCAGTATCCTTTCTTTCTGGGCCTGAGCAAGGGCAAAAATCATGAAAAAAGTAAAGACTCTAGGGTTAAAGTCCCACATTGCACATGGGCTAAAAGGGAGGGAGGATTCATGGATCTAACCTCACATCCTCAGGCTTGGAACCCCCTGTGGAGCTATCAGGCTCAGACTCTAAGGAGTATTTAGACACCAAGGTCTCATGGAGGCCAGGGGGAGGCAGGAACTGAAGTTGCTTAAAAAACTTGGGCCTTGGTGACAAGGCTTTCCAAAAGTTAATGGTCTCAGGAAGACTCTTTATGAACAAAAAAGATATTGGCAATGATTAGGAAAAAAATCAGTTAAGTCACGAACAAGAATCTCTCTTTTTATTGTAGCTTAAAGCACACGTGTGCTAAGAAGGGGGAAAGAAATCCACCTGAAAATGTCAGCTTCAAACTAAATGGGATTACAGAAAAGCTTTCCCCAAGGGAGTGATTGCAATGGTCGGACTCTCTGCTGAAATACGTGGAAGTGATCTCTGCAAGGAGGCTGGAGAGGAGCAGAAGGTGGCAAAGGCAGAGTGTGGATCAGGTGACTTGTCTAAGGTTTGCAGGCAGGGAAAGTAGACTCCAAGGCTGACTCCATAGCTTTTGACTCCTCAAGCTGTGTCCACGTTGATAACCTACTTTCCTTTCAATCTTACTTCACTTTTCCCTGAAGACCTGTTTGGGGGTAAATATCTAAAGGCTGCTTGAACTGGCTTATCTTCCCTTTGAAGACATTTTTCTGTTTGCTTTTCTTCCACTCCATGGATTTCTTAATTTTCTGTCCTTTCTCTTTGCCTTCAGTCAAGAGGATGGAATAAATTAGCAGGCAGCATGTGAACCTCAGCTCTTGTTAGTTACACCTAAATACTACTAAGCCTATTAAGTTTATTCCTGGAACTGTCCTCTGCTACCACCCCCAATAACTTTTCTGTTCAGTAGATTTCATTTCCTTTGTTCTTACTTAATTTACTTGCAGCCAGGGGCTCCAGCAACCGACCCATTAGCTTGCTGCTAATTAGCTGGCACTAACAGCCTCTCGTTATTCGGGAGGCTTGGAGAATGTTTGCTCAGAGTCACATGGTGGGACAGCCTTTTAATAACAGCCATCCTGTCTAATTCTGCCTTTCCCCTGGCTCCTCATATGGGTATCCAAGCTGAGTCCACCAGCACTGCCGGGGGGTATTTTTATAACAGATGGAAAAGGAGAGGAAGCTATTTTGTGACACTCTTTTCTCTGGAGATTGTTTCTCCTCCGGTGTGTCCGCAAAGGTTCAGGGACGATGCAAGACGCGACTGTAGCACCTGTCACTGCAGAAGGAAAGGAAAAGCAATTGCCTCCCTCCCGCCTGTCCCGGCTGCAGCAGGAGGTCTGTGAAGCCCCCCACGCTGAGCATAAAACTCATCCTGTTATCTGCCACCATATGCTCCTCACCGAGGTCCTTGATTTGGGTATTCACATCATAGTGCTACTCTTTTCTGCTCTGGGACGTTAACCGTAATTGCCAGAGGGCTGGCAGACCCCCGGTGCTGGGGAGGGTAACGCACCTCTGGCTGGCGGGTTTCCCAATCGCCTCCTCCCACCGCCGTATGGGCTGGGGAGGGGGGTCCAGGGTGCCATCCCGCCCCGCCGTGTAACAGATGTCATCCTATCGCGCAATCTGGAGCATGAACCTTGGGTCTCAGGCTTCCAGAGACCGCAGAGGTTAGGACACAGGCCAGCAGGTTGCGAAGAGCTGCAAACCTCCGAGCATCTGCCCCACTTGCCAGCGGATCAGGTGGTGTTTTTCCTGGCAAGCGGAGAGGTCTGGTGATCCAGGGATCCCAGTAACCCTCCCCACACCCTCCCCCAAACCCCAAAGATGCAACTTTTGGCACTTGTGGGTCACCAGGTGCCTCTCTTCTGTCTGAGGAAAACAGGAAATGAGTCAAGCAGGGAAACACACACTCACATGAGGAATTGCCCTCGTAGGGCTTGAGAAGAGACTGCCTCGGAGGTGTTTGTTATTCCTGGGCAAGGAGGATGCATCTGGACACCATTCCCTGAGGTGACATGGCTGCGGGCTGTCAGCAAAGGGTGGGGACAGGTGGAAAAAGCTGGTGTCTTCTGGCACCTTGTTTACTCAAACCCCTCTGGCTTGTGATGATTCCTCTGAATCCATTTCTCAATCATCTGGAACGAACGTCCAGTGCCTGGGGTGCTCTGCACTTCTCAGGGACCTGAAAGAGGGTGCCAGAGGTGCAGCTTTTCCATGCAAGCGCTGGCACCTTCCTCTGTGAGGTGCCAGGATCCTTCTGGGAGACACCAGTCTCTCTCAGAGGAACCATGCAGCACTTTTTAAGCTCAGCTCTTCAGTGCATCACACAGAGGGAGGCAGAACCTCTGGCTGGCACCATACCAGTGTGCCCTTTGCACAATGACTTGGCTCTCCTGCCTGTGTTTCATATCTCCCCTCTGCTGCTAACCTTCGGCAAGGCAAGATGCATGCAGAGGGAGGAACAACATCTACTCCAACATCACCTTGGGCCTGCCATGAAACTCAGGGCACAATCAATCAGCCTCGTAAATACTACACCCTTGGGCTGAGGGGCTTCTGCAGCCTCCAGAAAGGGAGAAGCAGCACATGCTTCGTGCCTGAGCAGGGCCCTGAGCTATGGGTTTTTAAGGGTTGCACCAGTGACAAGAGCAGAATACTGTGGTGGTGTGTGTTTTTGAACAAGCCTTTCCACTCCCACCTTCATGTGCCTCTCCTCTCAAAGAAGTTAAAGCATTTTGCCGTGTTCCTGGCTCTGCCCCAGCCTCTCCACAGGATCCAGATCAAAATGGGAGGCTGCTTGGCGTGCCTATTTATCATTTCACTGACGGCCGCACCCCCCAGCTCCCAAGAAGGGAGGAAAAGGCAAAACGTGGCTGTGTTTCCTGCAATACAGCTATTATCATCTCCCCATGACCTTGATCAGGAAGGCATAGGAAAGGAGGGGGAGCACAGCTGCAGGAGACCGAAATAAGCTTTGCTGCCTGGCAGACCCTGTGCTGTTGCATCCACTACAGGAGTAAGTAGGGAGGAACGAGCCCGGGAGCCCTTGCTGTGGGCAGCAGCCCCCAGAGCCTCCTTGTGCTGTGTAAGGCAATGCAGAGGGGGGATGTTGTCCAAAACCACCTTTGCTGACTTGTGCAGAGGATGCGTCTGAGCATTGCTGGCTCCCAGTGAGCATCGCAAGAGCAGAGCAACCCAACGGAAGGGCACCGTGCCCGGCCGGCACTGTGTTAAAGCCCAGGAGGGGTCACTTTGGTGCTCTGTGCTCCTGTCCATCAAAGATACCTGCTACTCTGTGTCACGTACGCAGGCTTAGGTCCAAATCCTCTTCCTCCCTCATTGTGACTTTTCATCCATAAGTTTTGGTGGGTTTGGTTTATTTATTTTTTTACAGAATAAGGCCATTTCTTTTTCTTCCCTTTCTTGCAGGTTAAAAAGGTTGTTTAGTCATAGTCAGACTGGACTATTGCTTCAAAGAACATTTGTGGCTGAGATTTAGCTATTAGCAAAAGCATGAGTTAGTGTCAACCTGTGCATGTGCATTCATATGTGTGTGTATATACATATGTATATTTTATATGTATACATACATATATGTGTGTATATATACATATACTGTTATGTGTGTGTACCCAGTTCCTACAGAATGTTTTATGTTTGCAGTTATATTTAATATATATCTAATTATGTATGTATATATAAGCTTGCATGTGTGTAGGTGTGCATATATGCGTGTGTGTAAATAAATGAACATATGTAGGGAGAAAGAGGGGGGCATATATGACATAATGGAATGGCATTATATCCCATTAAATACTTCATGGTCCCTCTGTTTCCCTCATGCCCTCTGTCTCCCTCTGTATTAATAAGGCAATCATGGCCCAGGTCTGGTTCTGGCTCTCTGGCATAATTTTGGCCGGGGTCAGCAAACACCTCCCCATAGAGGACCCAGCCCCAGCAAGGGGGTCTCTGCTATGGACACAACTGCCCTTGGGGCAAGGAAGAGAGGGCAGCTCTGGTGGTGTGAACCATTGAAGTCCAACTGATCCTTTGCCTGCTGGGAGGAGATGGCAATCCTGGTTATTAGCCTCCTTCCTGAGATTTTGAGTTCAGTTAGTGAGCTGAGCTCTGCAAGAGACAAAAGGACAGTAATTATAAGTTGCAGTGTGCTCAAGCATTAGTATGTGGTAAGCATGTCCTGCATCCTATAACAGATTCATCTTCAGTATAGAGCCTGGGATGCTCAGGAGAGGACTACATATCTCTTCTTCAAGACATACCATAACAAACTATCTAAACCGCACAAGCTAGAATCTTTCATCAGTGTTATATTTCAACCCAAGCCTGAAAAAGACAGACAACTTTCAACAACCGAAGACCAACTTCAGGCTAAATTTCCAAGTCCATATTCAGAGAAAACAAGCAATGTGATTTCCATCTCAGCTGAAATCAACACAAGCTGCTAGCCTGGTCCCACACTGGCCCTAAACCTTGGTCTTTATTCCACTGCCTAAATGTGGATGTAGGACATCACACTTAAGAGGTGGTTTTGGCCCAAAAAGATGTGCAAGAAAGACTAAAATCAAAGAACAGCAAAGGCCTGCTTTAGCGTTAGTGTCTCCAGTATTTAAGAGCATGCTAGGGCTGGTAACATGATGGGAGATGCCTGCAGTGTGTTGGGACATGAGAGGGGCGAGACACTAAGAGTAAAGGCTGGGGAAAGTGCAAGGCAGCTGCAGCTTGATATTTGCTCTGTGACCCCATGAACCTAGCCGGGATGGCTAACACTTCATAGCCACACATGAACATGGACACCTGAGTCTGGCTGTGGAGAAGAACAGGGTGATGATCTCTGCTAAACATGCTAAACTGGACCAGTATTTCAAGACCACTCATGCAGCCCAGTCTTAGAGTACTAATCTGGGCTCAGAAAGCACTCCTGCTGATGGGCTGCACAGTTAACTGTCCCATGGCCCATTTTCCTTTCTAATGAAATGGGGTTAATGCTAATTCTTGCGCTGGAAAAGCATGAGGACAGTGGAGACAACTCCTGTTAGGAGGAGTCGGCACGAGCGGGAAACTTCGCCCTGAACTACTGGCAGGGCAGGGTTTCCAGCTTGTAACTGATAGACTGGAGTCCAGATGAGGATGTTTATCCAAGAATTAGCATGTGTAAATCTCCTCAACTCCTGTTTATCTGCCCTTTTTGCTCAAAGCCATGTGTTCCTTCCTGCTTGTCTAACAGTCCCATTGCTGAAGCCTGGAGACTGCTGGGATCGGACAGATGAGTCTCATACAGACATCTATAGCAGGAGTAGAAAGACCGCAAGTGCCAACTGAATTTATACCATGCAGGTACATATTTAGCTTGATCTCCTCCTTTTGTCCAGCAGAGAAGTTCAACAGTAGAGGTAGATTTGAAAGGGAAATATTGTATTTGCATGAACTCCAAAAATTTAATCAAACATGACTGCTTTCCTACAACACTCTGTGATTTGCCCTTTTGGTTTATTTGTGGGGTGTTTGTCACCATGTGACAGCAAGGAAATCTCAGTCGTCATTGCCTGGAAACATCTGTGGTGGGATTTATTTGAATTTTAAACACCTTAACCTGAGCCAATCACCCTGGATTGCCTTCATGATTAAAAGGTGGAAGAAGGCATTCTAAGGAAGAATCATGTCCCCTTCTTTAGGAGGAGATGAGGACAGCAGGCCCTAGACTCTTGTCAGTGATGACCTCGGACAGGGGTAATTAGGATTTCAAGTCCTGCAAGCAGTCTCTGAAGTCTTCTAATAACATCAAAATCCCTGAGGAACTGAAGTTATTGGTTAACTATCTGAATAGAGAGGAAGGACGCCTACAGTTAAGTCCTACAGAGAGCAGGGAATGTATAATTAAAATGTGAACTCCTCACTGTGGGATGTTTTGGATACTCAAAGCTGACATGGGCTCAGGTTTGAAATGGATGAGTTCACAGAAGTAGCATCCATGGGGAGTTACTAAGGAGAAAGACAGCCCCTGTATTTCAGGAAGTACTTGAGCTGTAAATTCTTGGATGTTGGGAGAATATTTGGAGAATTATCACTGCGTGCTTTGTCTATCCTTACACTCTTTGCGAGGCATCTGCATTTGGAAATTGGTCATTTATGGAAACAAGATACTGAGTTGGATGGGTCTGTGATTTGAACCCGTACAGCCACTCTTACGTCCCTGGTTACTAGCAGCAAATGGGCTTATGGAAAGGAAGGGCAGGCTGCTGTTTTAATAAATAAGTCCTTGATAAATTCAGATCCCATAAAGGGAGTAAACTTAACATTAAGCAAGTCCAAAAGGATTGAGGTGAGTACAAGGTGGAACTGTTAATTTGTGGGGGGTTTTTTGTTTGTTTGTTTGTTTTTCCCTTTTTTCTGCAGTTATCAGCTTCACACATGAGTATTGCTTCCAAATACCGGCTATTTCCCAAAGCAAGAGGATCACACCTCTCCTTTGGGAGTGAGAATGGAGGGTGAGGAGTGTAAGAGCATATCTTGAATAATCCCAGAATAATGGAAAATTAAGGTAGGGCTTGGGGTATCCTCTGCCACTTAAGGAAAGGCTACAGAGTGAGCTCAGCCATCATTAGCCATCAGAGAGCCCACACATTACCTCCCTAAGGCTTCATCAATTCCTCTGCTGAAAGTCCCTTATCACCCCTGCAAGTTCTTCTGCTGGGAGGTTTTCCTGACAGACCGTACAGTCATAAAAACGATGTTTAGACTTCTCAGCTAAGCTGGTTGGATGGGGGTGTGTGTGTGAGATGGACCTCAAGGATTCCTAGATGTGTTTCTCTAAGGCAGATGTTTAGCTGGTGCAAATTGGCACAGCTGCCTCACAGTTATCCCCTTGGTGCATTGGCACTTTGACTGAGAGACCAGGGAGCTCCTGCCCCTCCCTGCACCCCAAAGGCTGAAGCAGATGAAGTAGGTATTTCCTTACCCTATATATTCTTATTAATGCCTTTACTGTTTGGGTATGAGAACATGCAGAGGTGGGATGGAGATATTGTTTATACACGGTTCGTAAAACTCATCTGTCTCTTCACATTTATCCCCAAATGCTCTTCTTCCATGTTTAAACCCAAACAAGGCAGATTTCACTTCAAAAATTGGCTGTGGTTCAGCAGTCACTTCTGTTTAGAATGAATCGCTTTACATCCTGCAAACAGCTTGTTACACAGTCCATATGCCTCAAATTCTCAGTTCAGATACTTCATTTGACTTTTCCATCACCTTGCTCTGCAAAGCAAGAATATGTCTCAGAAGCAGCTCAGTTTGTTCAGTAATGGATCAGTACAGCGTTAACAATTGGGGTTAGTAATTTGAAACATTTCTCTTACAGGGCAGAAAGAACTGAGCTGCTATTTGTAGTTAGAGCCATGATCAAGGTACGTCAAATGATATTGATATTCAACATACAATGTAGACACATTTGAAACAGTCATTGTATTCAATAGAGAAATAATCAATAGGTAGAGAGTTTGAGGATCAATTTCTTTTATCCAAATAGAGTAAATGTGATACTTTGACCCTTTCTGTCTCTGTGGACTATGAAGTGCACCAAAGGTGTCTAGCTCATTTGTAGTTATCTACATCGTAGCCAGCTGAACTTAGATAGAACACATCCCAGCCTTGTAGCCAGCCATTACAGTCACTTCTCATTCCCATATCTTGGAGGAGCTGACTTTCTGCAATACAATCTACGAAACTGTGAGAAAGATGTTGGTACTTCATATTCCTCTTTGAATCTTTCCATGATCTTCCTGGGCATGGTGACCTAATGATTTAAGCTGTTAGCTGCATATCTCAACTGATAAGCGACAGGAATTTATACAAAATCTAATGGACTTCCAAATGTAAACTGTTACTTTCTGGGGAAAATGACAAATACAGAGAAAGAAGCAAAACTAGGATCATTCCCCAGTTAAGACACTCGTAAAGAATAAGCCTTTCTACGTGCCTCAATTTTTATGATGCCTGCATTGTGTGTGCTCATGTCTTTGCCAACTCAAATGGGCAGAGCTAGGCAACATTTCAATGGTTTTTCAAAGCTGGATTTAAGTCATATTTTGTTAAACTCCTGTAAAAAGTTTTGACCTTTCCAAGAATATCTTGGATGTCAGTCTATGGCTCATAATTTCAAGATAGCAGCAGGAAAAAACCCCAGATCTTACTGTTTACAAACTGCTTCAACATAAGCTAGGAACGGTCTTCATTAGATGGTTTCAAGAAAGGTTCATGACATACATTCGGACCATGTTTATTCGATATACTAGAGGTGGAACTGACACACAAAACTAATGGCCAATGAATGAAAATATCATTTTAGTGGAAGTTCGTTCCAGGTTTTGGCTGTCTGATTAAAGGAAAGGCTCTGTCCTCAATGGACTTATGTGCTTAACAAATCACAGAAGTACTCCCACTGACTAGGTAATGTCTGACTACACTGTGAATTTAAATCTTTTTCCTGAGTCCTACCAAAATGCTGCCTTCAGATGACCCAGAAGTATCTGAAGACCCAGTCATTCAAGCAAGGGAACCAGTGTTGTCTGACATGACTTGTAGCCATAGGGCCCCATGGTTTACGAGTGGCTACAGATGCTGGAGTATATTAGTGACAGCAGCTTCTGTGTCACCTACTTTTGGAAAGGACTTCAGACTTGGATTCTCATTGACTTAATAGGAAATTATTATTTGAGGAAAGACAGGAGGCAGGCTTGAGCTTTCTTTGGGTAATCATTTATGTCAGCACCATTTAGACACTGGTCCCGAAGTGTGGAAAAGTGCCAGGAGAAAAGCAATCTCAGTGAACATGTGTAGGCCAGGGAAATTAATTTTATGAGGTAAGAAGATAGCCAAGCTCCCCAGGAGCTATCTCAAAGGCATTTCCTCCAATTGTTTAGTCCTTTGCTTTTAGCATCACGCATTCTCCCTTCCCCTCCTACCGGAGTGTTTGCTGGGAACCGTCCAAAGGCTGGAGGCATTTGTCATGCAAGTGGCACATGAAAGGCAACATGCCACAGTATCCATTGCACGTCAACAGATCTCTCTTTCAAATACTCTGTAAACAGCTTGCCTTGGTGGCTTCCAGGTCAGTGAGGTGTTTTGCTGTTTTTCCAAGTATTTAGTACCTTGTCCATTTCCTTTTCCATGTCTCATGATGCTTCATAACACTTTGGCATTTATTAGCCATGTGAAGCACATTTTGGAGGAATCATTTAATCATTTCTGACCTCTTCTCCTTCCTCTCTGGGGGGATATCCTGCACATCTACTGCTCTTCATTGTTGTCTGTAGTCAAGCTAGACTGCTGCCCAGGTTCCACTCATTGCTCAGCTCTGCTTCTGATCAAAAGAGGACCACCTCCTTGTTTGTAAAACAATCTCTGCTGAGAATCAGGGCACTGTAGGACACATGGTGAGAGAGGGTCCATGCACCGAAAAACTCGATATTCAAACAGCCTATGGATGTGTTTTCACAGTGATTGAGTGAAGCTAAGATGCAAATTGTTCAGTGGTGTCATCTCACAGTTGAAAGGCTGCCACAATCATAGAAACAGACTTTGAGCGTGCTCTTAGCCTTTCTCTCTGGTGGTGGCTTCTGCTAACCACATCATGCCTGACAACGCCATTGGACTGAAAAATGCAGTACTGGGCTGTTACCATGACTCGCCTGATGAAAATTAACTTAAGTTGAATTCAGTAGCTGATCTGATCTTCCGGCCGTTTTCAAAATGTGGGAAGCATTTAACTTACTTCCACCTGCTGGAAGTTACAGCTGTATCTGAACAGTCTGTTGGGGGAAAATAATCATATATGACAAAGCTCTATTTGTCTGAACTGTTTTAGATGTCCATTTAATATCAAGATGAATTATGCCCTGTTTGTCTCTGTTGACTATACAGAGCTTGAGATGATCACCATGGATGAAGACATCAGGGAGAAGCAAAGCAGGGCTTCTCCATGAAGGCAGAAGAAGCCAGGAGCTGAGGAAAACCACAGCCCAGGCTGGGCTACGCTCTCACTGTACTTAAACAGAGCTCCTGGAGCAGTGAGCGGAGGGGTGGAGGTTCCATGAGGGTGGCTGGTGCAGCTCAGGCCTGTTAGTGTACTCAGGGCCCTGACAAAGGTGGACATTTTCAATATGCAAGGTTCCCCACCATATATGACTTGTCATGCTGCAAAATACTGGTAAAAGTGAGACTAAAACCTAGATCCACAGTTTATCGTGAAATCTCAGCTATCAGCTCTGCCGAGCACGATATCTGCTGAATGACTTCCACAAAGGTTCTTTGGTTTTCATTTTAATCCAAAAATTTAGTGGACGCTATATTTATTTGTTATCTTGAAAAATGACACTACTCTAATGGATGTCGTTAAATAAAAAATAGCCTGGGAACAGTTTCCTTTTCATCCAGTTAAATCTATTTAGAGCTGCTATGCACAAAACCACCAGTGAAATCTTAGGTGAGATACAGTACAGTGTTACATTGCCTACTCAGGCTAAGTCACAATTATTACTGCATTTTTCCTTTCCAAGATATTGTCCATTTTCAGGAAAAATACTGATTAATCAGAGATATTTTAATGTAGAACTTAGTGCATTTACTTTCTCAGAAGAAAATAAAGGGATAACCTGGTAAGTTTTTAAGTGCATGCAAATACCTGCAAATAAGTGAGTCAGATCTGACTCTTTGCATATGTAATATGTGTAAGTCACTGTGGTCAGTACTGTTGATGAAATAAGAGTGAATTTCACTTCTTCCTGACACAAATATCTGAATCAGGTCAGATGAATAGCTAAAACAGCCCCCATAATAGGAGAAATTAGAGCCTGGGCTGGAGTGTTGCTGAAGGTAGAAGGTTATTATCCTACACTGATAATGATGCTTGGTTAAAGAGTTGTTACTTTTGACAGATATGTTTACCATTAGACCCATTCAGATTATTTACAAAAATGACACTCTTACTAAAATAGAAATCAAGGAGCAAAGTTAGTGTTCAAAGGAAAGAAACACTTACACAAGGCAAAACTTTTCTGGGAATTTGCCATCCCTTTCAGACTTTCCCCCTTCTTGGCCTGGAAAACAAGGTAAGTAACATACTCAAAAAAATACTTATAAAATTCAACAAACTATATCCTTTTAATACCAAAATTACTGGATTTATGTATTTATTGATAGCAGTTAAGAGACATCTATCTCACAATACCCATTTTCGTTAGCTGAACACCAACTCATATGTATTTACATCACTTCCACATTAACATCACCATTTAGGTCACTGTGACCTTAAAAACCATCAAAATTCTCCTTGTCAAAACAGCCTTGGCTCAGAAATTACTTAGGAAGTCTTCCTCAACACACAGCACCAGAACATCCTCAGTACCCCATCTCAACACATGCCAGACCAACAAATTAGCACATCCGATAGCTTTCCTGCCTTGTTACCCAATTAACGACAAACAGATGCCTTCTCCTGTGTCAAATGCAAATTGTTTCCCACATCCCATTATGCCAACAAGCATCACTTCCAAGCCTCTGGGCTTGCAGGGGCCCCAATTCCTTTCGTTTGTACTGATACAGCTGCCCAAAGCCTTAAAGGGGTTGAGCAGAGAAGTTAGTTGCTTGATAGTCCGGTCCTGAAGAAGATGGTGAGGTTGACCCTGACCGTCATGGTGAACAAAGCAATGATGCCATGATGACATTGTCTTCCTTATCAGCCAGGGACCTTTGCTGAACCTCAATTTCAAGGCACAAAAACCCAAGAAAAAACAAAGTTAAAGGAAAACCCAGACCCTTTAGCACCTGACTCGCTCATTTGGTGAGTTCTTCCCTTAAAATCTGATTCCTGTGAAGACTTTTTATCCAGTTCCTTTCAGAAGGTGGCTTTTGGCTCTTTGTCCAGCTCCTTTTTTTTGTTTGTTTGTTTTCTTGTTTTTCTTTTTTTTTGTTTTTGATGGCGAGCAGCAAGGCCTACTGTTTCTGGTCTAATTAGTGTTTCTTGAAAGTTTTCTATGAGAATTTTTTACACATAAAACATAATTTAAAAATAAAAAGGTCCACTCTTTTAAACCACCATACAGAGTGCACTTTTTATGCCAACTTTTAGCTTAGTAAGTCCTCTAAAGATGGTTTCTTAGATAGGAAGGAGAAGTACATGCAACTGATCTCTGCTTCAGGCATCTAGGTCTCTTAGAGAAGCTAGAACTGAGCCTTAATTCAAATGACACATACATTACACACACCCAGAGTTTGTACATATGCTTAAAATCCCTCTATCCCATATCTAATGATTTAAGACACCATCTGCCATACCTTTAATAACTTGTATTTTAAATACCTCTTTAGGAAAGCCTGATAATGGCCACACCTTTTCTTTTTTCACTTTCCTTACACAACCTCCATGTAAAATGCTAAATTAATACTAGTTGTGTGGAGGAAGTAGTTAGCAGGAGCCAGAAATTTCAATGAAGTGGAAAAGAAGTGACTATTTTCATGGCTCAGATGTATTTAAGATTGTGGATATGCATTTTTAGTTAAAAGACCCCTTTGGGATATAACAGTCTAAACAGAAAAAATAACAGTATCAGGAGAGTCAGCAAAAAATAAAATGAAGGCAGACCAGCAATCTGGAAGACATTTCAAAGAATCACAGAAGGAGAACTGGAAAGAAACTCAAGAAGTCGTCTAGTTTAAGGCTGGATTAAACATTCCTGATTCCTGCCAATAATAAATACTCTTCCCTTCCCCACTGCCAATCAAGTCCAATTCTTCTCTTGCTCTACCACTAAGATAACGCGCCTTGTATCTCACCTGAGTTTTCAGAGGTGCCTTCCAAGCCCGTGACCTCTCCTGTCCTTACCAAACAGAGAAATGTGTCCCTCTCTTTTCCGTAGGAGCAACTGCCATCATTGCAGACTGTTGTCATAATTTGTTTTTTCAAGACTATTCCTTTAGGTCATGTTAACCAGACCATTAGCTGTTCGGCATTACAGTGGACAGAGATAGATTTAGTGCTCCATATCAATGCTCAAAAGTGTCTTGAGGACTACTCAAGTTTGCTTCTGAGCTTTATTCCCTTCTTTCACATATATATTTTTTGTGCTGTGATCAAATAATATCTGAAATCAGAGAGTAACATATCTATAATAACCCGGTTTTAAAATTCTCTTTGGGCACAAGGTAGGACTATTTGGATGAAGTTGCAGGGTATCTGCTAGATGACTTAATAGAAACATCTCAGAATTAGATGTCTCAGTCTGAGCTAGACACCCATGGCTCACTTTGTAGTCACCCAAGAAGAACAGGAACTGATGCATATGACTTATTTTAGATGTGACTTATTTTAGGGTGATACTAATTGCCCTCCAGATTTTCATTCAGAAACCCTGAAGCCCACCTTATACATCTAAGAATTCATCATCTGATATTCTTTCCTTTTGCCTTTTATCTTATTTGTTGGAGTTAAGGTTATGGGCTACAATTGTCTGTTATTTTAGCAGAACATATTCCTGATTTTGCTTGATACTGTGCCAAGAATGTTAGTCAGCAGAACTAAGATTCATAGTTACAGATAGCATAATTAATTTTGGAGGTTAGTTCTATTTATGGTTCCAGTGTACACTAGCTAAGAACCCTTCACTAGAAAATGTTAGTAACACTGCCTCTAGTTTGAACTAATAGATTCACATAACACTGTAAACTGTGAGTTTAGGGCTCAGGCCGTGCTGTTTCTTCTCAGCTTGGATACGAGCCTTGGGTTTGGAGGGGGGGGTTATCTGTGTTTCTCTACCAGAAAGACCATCTTTGCTGGGATAATAGACTGAGATATCTTTCCTAACTTCAGGAATTTAACAGATTAAGACACCTAATTCAGTTCAAAGTTTGGCTTCTATCATCCTTTCAGGTACTTTACTGTATCCTACTTAGCTCCCACCTCCTAATCCAGAAGAGCACAAGCCTCCTGTAGATCCTGTGTCCCCTCTGCCAGCCCTGTCTGGGTGCCACAAATCCTATAGGGTATCTCAATTTTCAGTAGACGTTATGTTTGTAACTGAATCCCACCTAATATGTCTTAAAACGCAAGCTGAATTACACCCTGTCAAAAATACCGGAGTCTCTGTATAACCTAGGTTTCTAGCTCCCAATACACCTGATGGAGATGTAATCAGTTGGTGGAGCTGAGAGTGTGATTTATCTTACCCTACAGCAGACAGCCACTAGCTTAGCTGTCTCTCTCTGTAGGCTCCATTACTGTACTGGCTGGTTTCCCAAAAATCCTTTCCCAAGGCACTGGCTTTATCTTACCCAATATTAAACAACTCCAGGAAGGGTGTCTACATACAAGCGAAGTGCCCTGTCTTCCTTTATGGTTAAAAGAGAGAAATAGACACTTTCAGACACAAATTATCCCTCTTTATTTTAGACTTCTACTTTCGGATGAAGAGTCACTGTCCGCACACGGACTCCAATAGGACACCCGATCATTGGCTCATATGGACACGTCTGCACTAAACTATAGATTTATGGAGCGAGGGGAGATGGCTGCAGCTCTGGATGTTTTACACCCCCTCAACACGCTCTTGGGTGGAAACAGCGTGT
Source organism: Gavia stellata (assembly GCF_030936135.1). Taxonomy (NCBI): domain Eukaryota; kingdom Metazoa; phylum Chordata; class Aves; order Gaviiformes; family Gaviidae; genus Gavia; species Gavia stellata. Next base: position 2,506,710 of record NC_082599.1, read on the forward strand.
GCTGGTGCTAGGAAGCAGCTGACGTTTAACACTTCAGTTCCTAACCACAAACCTGTTACCCTGGAAGATCCCATGTCACCCCGTGTTCCCTGCTGCACGGTGTAGTCTTTTGTAACCTATTACATGAGTTGCCTCTGTGCAAAATATCCATGTGGTGGAATAGCACTGCTCTCTAAGAAAGTCTTTGGCTGGTAGTGTTGAAAGATATTTGGGTTTTGCAATGGTGCTGAAAGGCTGCCAAAAGGATGATTTGAGTGTGGAGAAATTTTTCTTTGTTTTTTGGTTCTTCTTTGTTTGGCTAAGGTGGTTGGTTTTGGAAATGTAGGCTTTGAGGAAAAAACTGCCTGGAATTCAGTCGCAAACAGGAAAACCGGAGTGGGGAAAGTGAGAAGTTGTTCACATGGATGTTAGAAATGCTGCCATCAGAGACCATTCCTGGGCAATTAAAAATGACCACAAGGCATGGGAGCCAGTTCAGCTTGGGAAGCTAACACTCCCTTCAGAGCCTTTCAAACATGAAAACAGAGCCTTAAACCCAAGAGTGCTCCAGAGTGTTGGTTGAAAACCTGCCTTGGAGGAGCGGTATGGCCATGGGATGGTGCGATGTGCCAGGGCTCAGGAAGCCAGGTCTGTGCTCCCTGAGGTATGACTAGTCAGCAGCAGCCCAGGAGCTATGGACAGATGTGTGTGCTCTGATTTCCACTTTTGGAAGGCAAGGATAATAATGTCCTGTCTAAAAGAGACAGAAATTGCAGCAAGCTCCTGCTATTAAACTAGATGGCTTCGAGTGCCTCAGTCCCATCCTGAGAACCTCTTGTAGGTTTGACCCACAGTACAAGTCCCTGAAGGCAAAAATAGTTTTGTCACCCAACTGATGTCACTCCTCATGGTACCAACAACACAAAAGCTTCAGGGTGGTCAAGGAGATATTGATATAACAGTTCTTATGCTGGAGATGAAGGAGAAAGAGGTCTGTCATGGAGCACCCATGGAGTGCACACAGGTCACACTATGCACAACTGGGCTCTACCCCATACATCCGCAGGCCAATGCCAAGATTTCTCTCCTGGTTTTTAAGCTCTATGGTGGGGGTAGCTGGTTGGCCTGGGTGAAGTCATCCAGCTACCTAAATGTGGGTGTCTGTGACAGTGGATTAGGCTGGCTGCTGGGAACTCTCTAAGAGCTTACCTACAAGGTTTGCTTTCCACTTCAGCATCACCCACAGCATCTCTGTGCCACTGTTGTCTGTATCTGTTTTGCTTGTTCGATTCACAAGTGCCTCAGAAGAAGGGAGGGAGAAAGTGTTTATCTCAGTGTATAAGAGTACAGTGCCTTGCTCATGGCTAAAAGCACTAAAGGTCTAATCTTCACTGATGCTCCAGTGTAATAGAGATAAATGAGTAGGATGCAGTTCTTTTTTTAAAGGACGCCTGAAGTTTGCAAGCCTGCCTGACCTCCTGCAGGTAATGAAGACAGCTAATAGGAAAGCTGAGGCTCCTGATCCTCTCTTCCTCTGCTCTTTGAGGCCAATGCAAGCTGATGAGTGAAGCAGGAATGAAAATGATAAATGATCAGGCGCTGGTGCATGGAGAGGCCTGAACTGCGAAGAAGGATCTCATCAGGCTCCCTCCGCCCGGAAAGACATTTATCTTCTTCTTGCTCCTCCAGCTTGCTTTCACTGCGTTTGAAAGCTGAAGATGATGAATATGCAGGAGGACAAACTGTCGTGCTAAACAGATTCTCACAGCGCGTGACAGGATTTTGCCTGTGAGGAGAATGGAGGGCTGAATCAGTGGCAAGAGATAAACTTGTCAACTTTGCTGCTGATATGCAAGAAGGTCACCTCACGCGAGGGAAGTTTAAATAAACAAGTGGTGTCCAGGGCTACAGCAAGATCAACAGTTACTCATAAACTGTTCTTCCAAAAAGAACATCGTAAAAGCAGGTTCAGCTAAGCCAGAGTCACCAGACAGCAAAAACTAAGAGCTCCCTTCACATGTGTAAATCTCACAAGTTTTGTGTGAGAGTCTCCATAATTGGCTTCTGCACCTCCTGCAATTAGAGGGCAGCCACCCTTCTGGAGCAAGCCCTGATGGACCAGGTCACCCCAAACCTTGACACACAGAGTGACCACATCCAGGACACCTACTTGGGAAGCTGGGGAAGGGTGAGAGCACTATGTTGTAATAATAATAAGTGGGAAGAGCTCCTTGGGGACCTCATACCCAGGAGAGCCTCATGACTTGACACACTCTCCAGCTGCCTAACTGTGCTGCTGCCCATTGAATGAGCTGTTGTGGGCCCTCCCCCATCACATCACCCAAAATGCAACTTGTCAGGCATTTCTCCATACCCTGGGAAAAGACAGGGCTGTGCCTGGTGAATCTCTTGTTGTCAGCCCAGCACAGAAGCACAGGGAGGCAGTGCCGCTAAGCAATGCACTGTAAGGAAAACCTACTAAGTCCTGTCAAGTGAGGCTAGGACAGCTGAGATTGATGGTAAAGGGATATGAACTCACCCTGGAATTGGGAAAAAAATATTCTAAGAAACTTTTAGGTTAATGAGACTTTTTTCTTTTTTTTTTTTTTTAAGCATCTGGGAATGGTGGATCTCAATATTGTGTATTTGAGCACTACATCTAAATACATAAACTTAACCATGACTGATAATGTCCTTTGGCACAAAAACAGGTCCTTCCTAGGCAAACTGTGGGGACTTAGTGTGACTCAGGGACCATTTGTAGGAGGTAGTTGGCATATGGCCACCCTGTTTTGGGAGACAAGTTGTTCCATGTCAGGTGGTTTCTGGGCCACAAAATGGTCACAAGCATTTGCCTGGATCTGTAGTAGAGTGAAGTTCTCAGAGCTCTTAATTCAGTGTAAGTACAGAGTAAGAGACCTTGAGCATGGCAGAGAAGGAGGGGATATTATTTTTAAGAAGGCTCTAGGTGCTGTTTCACATGTCATACAAGCAAGAGAGGAAAATACGACCCAGACAAAACTATGAAGCAGGACCAGGGATAAAATTGTACTTGTTGCTACTAAGGTTTTGCTGTTTAAACGGAAGGATGCATCAAGCTGGGACACATTGGCATCTGTGCTGGCTCTAGCAGAATTCACACTTTCATTCAGGACAGGGTTGGTGGAAGAGGGAAGGATCTTATTATATTTGCAGATGACGCGAAGCTCTTCTGGACTGCAAGGTATGTTCCAAAACAAGATTGAAATACAAATGACCTTGGTACATTAGAGAATGGCCTATAAAAAACAAAACAAAACCAAACCAAATCCCAGTGGGCTGTAACTCAGGGGAAATTTTTTTTCCTTTTCAATTCCATTTGAAGCAAAGGGGAACATTCACTTCATTGCAAAATGCAGAAATTTGAAGGCAGGTGGCAAGTTCAAAACAAACAAAAGAAGGAGATGGTTTGTCATACCTGGGTATGAATATGGGTTCACTGTATGAGTAGTGAAAGTATGCAACTCCCTGACACTGGGTGTTTTAGCCACAGAAAGTTTTCACAAGTTCATGGGGAAGCTAAATAAATCAGTGGAAGAGAAAACCATTAAAAGGTACAAAATGCACGGAAATCATGTCCAGCTTAGGAAGTCCCAAAGGCAGAAATTGTTATAGACTGTGAGAGTATTTGATGGAAGTATTGCCATAAGCTCACTGCATTCTTACACTCATTTGGTATTTGCAACTTTATGAAATAGGATATTGTGTTAGGGGGATGTTTGGTCTGACCCATTTGGCTGTTTTTATGTCCTAAATCCCCAACAGGGTTTGGACCTTGGAGCGAGATCTTCAGCCTGTCGGTTAATTTAGTCTAGCTCACCTGCAGCCCACAGCACCCAGCAGGAGACAGGTCCATTTATAAGCTGACAAGCTTCAAACAGGAATTTTTTAACAGCTGTTAACTCAAATGGTAGGAGAAGCTCAGGTAGATGATTTTAGCAATGAATGGACACAATTTTTGTGAAGAACCTGGAGCTCATCTGCCTGCATCTGTTTCTCCCTCTTTTCCTCTGGCAGCTCAGCACCTTGTCTCTGACCCCGGACATTTGACTGGTAGGTTGGGTGCAGTCCTTACTCAGGTGTATTAGGAACAGCGAATTGTATGTTCTTGCACATCTAGCTGTGGGGAAATAGCACATAAACCCCCACAATGTATACTTGCCATCCTACACGTCAAGTTCTTTTCAAGAGAAGGACATCCAGCTGTTGAGGAAACTCAACACTGAGAGCAGTGTGCTGAAAAATCCTGCCACCATTTTTCATCAGAGGTTTCTGGCCTTATAGAGGGAGGACAAAACACATTGGTCATCATCCCTTTTACTAGTCTAAATCCTGGAAGTTAATGCACTAAACCAAGGACTGGACAACTATTTCTTTCTATCGTCTCTGCTGCAAGGATGGGAAGGACTGTGCAGACATCATAAACCAGCACAAGAAGGTTAATCAGATAAATATTGATTGTGCCTTCTTGGGATGGAAATCATATTCTCTTTCTCCACGGGTACAGCACCAGCAATGAGCTCTTCTTCCAAAGATGAAGTCAAATGTCCTGCCCAAAGCCACATGGTGGCGGTGCCAAGAGTGGCACCTGGTGCTCCTAGAGAGGTTGGGTTGTGCAGCTATAGATCTGTCAGTAAACATTTACACTTGTCCCATTCCCTCCACTTTTCTCATGCTCTTTTTCCTCACTCTGTCCCTTCTGTCTTTTCTTTCCCTCTTCTAAGAAGTGGATGAACATCGTCCCAAGAGGAAGTACTTTGGGAAGTCAAAACAAAAGACAAGCGAGCCTGCTTACACACACTTGACCAGAAAGCAGAGGCTTCCCTGGCCTTTCAGCAGGCCTTCCACTGGCTTCACGTTCAGGATTAGCTTTGGCAGCTGCAATGCTTTTCTTCTTCATAAATCAGGCAGAGAGCTGTAGCAGACCTAAGCTGGCCACGTGTCCCCAGCCATCAGCTGAATGCAGCAAGTACCACTGGGAACACAAACCCTGACCTTCAGATGCCATTGATAGCTATTCAGGGAGCAAAAAAAACAAGAAGGGAGATGTATCAGGAGAAAAAACATTTTCTTAGCACTTCTGGGCCACGTAACACTGCTGTAGCTGAAATTAATAGCTCACCACCAGTTCATGTTGGATGGGGATCTGACCATACGAAACACATCTTGCCTATTATGTCTGGTTTGAGGCTGAGATGGAGACTTTGCAGTTGCTCCAGGAGAGTGGGAAAGAAACTGTGTGCCCTTCTACCCTTAGAGGCAGGCTGAGCTTTTTGGTGGTGTTAATCTCGACTGGCAATGAATCTGTCAGTAGCACATAACTTACCAGTGGTGTAAAATAGCGAGAGTGTGAGCCAGGAGGTCTGAGAGGAGCTGGGCGTCAGCCCCTCTGGGTTTGCTGTTCTTTCTCTTCTTGCCTTTTAGGCAGTTGGTTCTGGGGACGATGTGCTCATGTGTCATGCATACTAGGACCTCTTTGTAATAAGGGCTATAATAAATAATAATGCCAGTCAAGCATTAGCATGCAAAGTCTTTAATAAAGGGATTCCACTAAGGCCTCTGGAATGAATCAGAGATGCACTGAGCTTTCAGCACCTAAAAGAGCTTCCTCATGATGTGAGCTGGCCATGACATTCTGCATCTCCTACCTCTTTTTGTCAGGTACAGCTGTTAAACAGCTGCCCTATTGCTCCCTCGACTTGGCTGTATATTTAAAGTGGTTAAAGGGAACATTATCATTTTCTTCTAAATATTCTGGGGATGAAATATTATGACTAAATCCCATAATTATAAGTAATAAGTATTACATGCAGTATAACTGTGATATTATGATTATTTTTATACGGGAGAAGGAGGAGAGAGATAAACCCGCCCCAAACCAGACTTTCTGTCTGGTAGTTTGTGAGAAACCAGAAAGCACAATCTCGAATTTCAGAGCTGGAGGCCAGGACCCAGGCGTGATGCTGTTTGCCCAGCAGAAGGAGCTCTAGACTATCAGAAGGGCATCTGCCGCTCCAGCAGCACTGAATGCTGGCATTTCAGCTTTCTGCTCCCTGCCCAGAGCAGAAGCAGCTTTGAGACCCATTGAGTTGCTGCTATCAAAGAGGGCATGTGTACTTGTGGAAAACGTGGGTCATTTGCTCAGGTGCTCAGGTCATCATATCCTGTCAGATGTGGATGGAAAGAGAGAAGGTTACCTAGAGATAAAAGAGCAAAAGTGGATTGAGACCAGCATCTTCTAAGGATGTGAAATGGGCTGCATCCCTAGCGAATGTTCCATATGGAGCTCTGCAGCTCATAGCATAGAGTGCATAGGATGTAATGTAGACCTTCAAGTCAAATTCTTGATGGCTGTTCCACCAGAGCCCGAAGAACATCTCACACATTTTCCCAAATCCTGAATACAAGGAGTGCTGCTAACATGCAGGACCTGCAGGAGCTAAAATCTGGTGTGATGTATCCAGAGGAGAGAGCAGAAAAGACTGAAAACATTGCCTATGTCTGAGGGTCCTGCTGTAAGCAGCAATTTGTTAGCTAGAAGGTCCAAGATAAACTCAAGAGATTCAGATCAGGGAGAAGCACTGCTAAAGGTGACTGAGGACCTGCAAAGGTCAGGGGGAGGCTGATGTGAAACAGGAGATGCTACACAGTTTCTGCAAGTGTGAGAAAAATGACGTGAGAGAAACCATGAGAAAAACCGCAGGTTCTGAATTTCCTCCTGTAATCAACTCTGTGCAAAAATCCCATTCCTTTTGCAGTGAGTTTTACGTGCTCAGGTGCTGGCTAGTATATTTGTTATTCCATAGTCACTATGCAGTTCACCTAGACTGCATGAAGAACAGGCTTATTGTTTTCTGTTAACTAAAATGATTTATGCAATCGTACTCGCTGCTGGAGACTACGGGATGGCTTAGGAATGCATAATGGGCTTTAGACTCTTCTCTCTTTTTAGACTCTCTCTCTTTTTTAAACAGCTTAAACAGGAAGAATTATCTGAGAAGATAAAATATGTCTGTTTTTCTCCCCCTTGCAAATTAAATAACATTTTGGAAATATGTGTCCCATTTATTTAATTGGAAAAATTGTTATTACAATATTCAGCTCAATCTTAGGATGTATTATTACAATGAAATCCTGTTATTTTTGTAAAAATAATAATGACATTGTAGTAAAATTCACAAATTATGAAAAAAAAGGAATACAGTGGCTCATGAAAAATGAACTATTTTGAGATTTCTTTTTACAGTTCCCTCTTAACACAGTATTTCTGGTGTATGACCAGCTGTCATTATTCTTTCTCTTCATACAGTCATAGAGCTTCTGAGCATCCTGGCAGTCTGAAGCTCTGTTGCTCTAGATGCTCTTTTAGCATCATTTAAAAACATGATTGTTTCCCCAAATACCATTTTGTCTGTGCAAAGCAACAGACTTTCTTTGTATTATTTCATGTACGCAGGCTGTATACAGGGGAGGGCTCTTTCTCTAAAATGATAAGAGAAACAGAGATAAAATCACGAAAAATAATAATGTTCCCCGTCTCCCTAATTCTCTACAGGCATGAATTTCCTACTTTGCTTCCTACCACACGGTAAAAAGCCACTTGCATAAAGGGAGCAAAAGAGCCAGAATTTGTTCTTGCTAAAGCCCTATTCTAGCATCCTTTAAACAAATATTTTGACTTGGTGTAGGGGTGAGTTGCAAATCTGCCTTTACAAGGGCTCAGTTGCTCCAGCTTTAGTTTTATGATGCTGAAGTAGAAGCTGAAGGTATAACATGGCCAAAACATGTTCCTCTAGATTGGTCATTACAATGCTGTAAGAATTAAAATCCCCCAAGGAGCACATACTTCATCTGTGATGTATGCCAGAGAGAAATTTCAGGACCCCTCTGTGATTTGAACTTGAGTCAATTAAATTCATTGGGTACCTTTGCCCCTAGGAGACAGCAAGTTGCTTTTTTAAGTGGTAGTAAAGACAGGGGATCACTTCATCTCTCCCTGAGATGTGGCCACTTCTGCCGTGGAAGTTACCGTACCTGCTAGCAGTGTTTTAAAGCCTCTTACCTATGAATGAAAGATATGACCATCCCTGGTGGCTAGACGTGCATTTGAAAAGTTTGTGTAGTCTGACTTTGCCAAAATCTGAGGGGAAAAATGGTGAAATTAAAAAAACTGGAGCAAATGGTCTGGTGAAGTTCTGCCCATAGCAAATCACGCCTGCCCTTCAGTCCCCAAAGGAGCTAACCCCAACCCAATCAGTAAGCCAGTAATAAAAGTCCCCGATTCCAACCATTAATTTAGAAAACTCCAAAAAAGGGGCAGTCAATAAACTGTAATAATTAGTAAACTTCTCATCTGGTCTAGCAGATTTTGCATTTAAACTTTGTAGTACCTATTATTCTCATTTTGGAAACTGGGAAGCTGAATAATGTTGCCTTAAACACAGTTCTGGACCTCAGCTGTGGACTTTGAGCCTTTTTTGGATGGTGCTAGTTTCTTGTTTTGTCTGTACAGCACCCTAAGCAGTTCATGGCTGGGGCTCTGAAGAAATAATACAATATATATATTTTTCTTTTTACTGTTATGTGCGTTATTGGCATTATTATTAGGCTGAACTCATTCTTGTTTGAAGAAGCCTTTGAAAACCTCCGGCAAAAGGTTCCACTGGGACCTGCTGACATTCGAGTGGTTTGCGTCAAATTCCAAAATGGCAAAGAGCTGTTATGAGCTGAAAGGGAGAGAGGGAATCTCCAAAGGAGCCTGCGGACCCTGCTGACTCTCTGAATCTACGTAAGTCAGGGAATTGAGTGATAAAACAAACATCCCAGGTTATAGGGGTGCGAAGTTTGCTTAATGGAACAGACACGGTAGCACCCCCAGGCGAGGGGGGAGCGCCTGCAAGTCGCTTTCCAAGCAGGGGAATACTCAGGAGGTATGGGAGCTGGCAGGCAACTGGCTGATATATGTGGGCTGCCCTCTGATTTCCCTTTCTCCCGGGCCAACTCTTTCCTGGCTGACTGCAGGATGTCTCGCCGCAGTCCCTTTTTTATTCTGGCCTAAGCTAAGCAAGGCCAATCTGACTGAGGATTTTCATTGGAGACCTCCAAGGAACACCTATCTGCCGGAGAAAACTGTTCTGGTGATGCAAGAAATGGCAAATTTCCCTCTGAGTCAGAGCTGGATTGTTCCAGCCTGCTGGGAGGAGGGAGGTTGGAGCTACAGAGCAGATAGCAACAGAGACACTAGGGCATTTCCTATCCAACCAGGTTTCAGATTCAAGATGGGGTGTCAATTCCTTGTCCAACCCATGTCCCAAAATGTACATCTGATGTCAGTGTAACCTGACTATCACCATGCAAGTCTCCTGCTGTGTCATCTCAGCAGGGTGGTATATATAAAACCCCAAGTAATTTGACTCGGAGCCACTGTTAGGACTGAATATTTAAGGTCAGATTCTTCTCACGTAACTTCAGACTCTTAATTAAGGCAGTTAATTGCTCTCTCCCTAGAAATAATAAAAAGAGGGATTGCAATGCCAGTCGGAGATCTTCATTGACTAAAGGACCCTGTATAGTGCTGTTCAATAACCTCATTTTCTCTATTCCAACTCTAAGATTAGGAGACATGACTTAAGATACTCAAGTCCATATATAATTTCAGTTCTGTGATTGACCCTATTGATTCAGAGAAAGCTCTTGTGTTCAACTTAAGTCATATTATCCTCTTTGCTCTTTTCTGGGGAACCACGGTCTGATTGTTCGTCTTTTGCCCTAAGCCGTATGTTTTTTAGAGGGTGCAAGAAACTCTAGTGTTTGGAGCTGTCAGTGATGGATAATCTGTATACACTCCTGTATTAAACTGTGCCCCAGTCATGTGTGGTTGCAGGGGACCAGAGCAGAAAACCCACTGGCATCACAAGTAGGGTACAAAAACCTTCCAGGTAAAATCGTGGTGTAAGAAAATGTTTAAGTGTTTTGCTGAATGATGGCCTCAGAGTTCTGTACTTTATCACTCAAAAGGGATACATTTCTGTAGCAGATAAAATTAACCTGACCTGGTTCATCGTCCCTGACTTCCCTGGATGCTACATCAGCAGGAACATTGACTAATGCCAGCCAGCAACAAACTTCAGGATTTGGAGCAGCAGCTCTCTAGAGTCTTCACAGAGCATTAGTTGATTTACAAGTATTGTGGATTTTGCTAAGGGGCCTGGAGGTGTAGGAATAAGGGACACAGCAGGGGGACAGGTATAAAATCATAGAATAGTTTGGGCTGGAAGGAACCTTTAAGGTCATCTAGTCCAACCCCCCTGCAATGAGCAGGGACATCTTCAACTAGATCAGGTTGCTCAGAGCCCCGTCCAACCTGAC